>NW_024080821.1:523993-713039 GCF_003009895.1 Hyaena hyaena
AAAAAAAAAAAAAAAAAAAAAAAAAAAAAAAAAAGAATTTCACTCCTCAGTCCACAGAGAGCAGGGGTAACAGCCCATCCTGCAGGGCACCTGAGTGAGGGCTGGGGCCACTGTGGGTGCCGCAGAGACTGAGGTGGCATAGGGCGATGGTTGTTGCTGCTGCAGTAAGTATAATGTGTTATACTTAGAGTGATCTTTAAAAAATTGTTTAGGCTTTGAATTCCTTCTAGTGTGAAACCTAAAATTTTGCTGAGGCCTGTCTAGCTATGAAAGTCTAACTAGGTTTTGGAGCCAGATCTGGGTTTGCATTCAGATTCCAGTTGAGCTATGGAGTGTTTAGCAAGTTTCTCTACTTCTCTGAGCCTCAATTTTGTCGTCTGTAGGATGGGGAAACTTAAACCAAAATCACAGGGACCTTTTCAGGATCAAAACTGATGCTATATGTGAAGCAAATAGTAAAGGCTCAATAAATGGTAACTCTCACTGTTTCTTAGGATTAGATTATCCTCCCTAGAATAGTGCCAAAGACATAGTGAGTGTTCTATGAGTGTTGATTGAGATGAAGTGGCTTTATTGCTGGTGAATCAATGTTAATCCAGAGAGGACATCAGCCTACTAAATGTTCAGGTGCTTAGGTTTCTTCCTATGGCCTGCAGATGCAAGTAACATTGCTTGACCATCCTCTGTGCTTAGAAGTCAGCAACTAAAGCTTTGGGGAAGGGCAGGCCAAAGCTTATGGGGTACCTGTTCTTCTCTGCTTCCTCCCATGCCCCCACCAAGCATGCCTGCTGAACGGTGTGACCCCGTTTCCTACAGAGGGAAACTTTGCATCAGAAACAGTGAGTAACTAATGCAGAATCATACGGCTGATCAATCCTGTAATATCTCACAGTGCCTTCTTGGAGAAAGGAAGAGTTTCTCTATATGATTAAAAGCATCAAGGACTCATTCACAGGTAGGTAAGGCATGCTGTCAAATCAAGCAGTATGGGACACAGTCTTGCAGGACAGGTAGAGAGACAGGGCAGGTAAGTGAAGTACCAACGTAAGGGGTAAATGCTGGGTGGGAAGAATAGAATCATCTCCCTTTGCCTCTGGCTTGAGTTTCCTGCTGCCCATCTGTAATGCTGGCACTGACATCATGCCTTGACTGGGAGTATAGTACATCTACATCCGGCAGCGGCAAGAGCTGGACATGGAAGGGCGGAAGATCCATGTGGTCCTGGCCCAGAGCACTTCTGTGCCTCAGTTTCCTGAGAGGTCTGGTGTGGTCCGGGTAAATCAGTATAAGCAGAGCCTGGCGATTGAGAGTGACGGCAAGAAGGGGAGCAAAGGTAAGGCAGGGTGCATGGTGGTGCACTGACTCGGCCACTGTATCGAGACCATGCTGATTGTGAGGCATGTAAAGGGCATGGTGCTTATTCCCTGAGGTCAGAGAATGGGCACAGGTACAAGACGAACAAGGGGCTAACACCTGGAGAGAGACTCCATTGTCTCCCAGAAACCTGAGTGCATGGTGGACGTTCAGATCTGACTCAACCCATTCTGTCCTGACTCTTGCACTGTCCAGATGAAACCAGAACCAGAAGGTTTAGAAACTCACTTCTGGTTGGTCCTCAGGATACATATGTTGGGCCTGAGGGTGGGCAAGAAGGCTGGCAGGTCTTTCTCTGAGGACGCAGCTCCTGCTCAGCAAAACCCTGGAGACCCAGGACCCGCCTGCCTGGAGTTCAGCTCATGTGGAGGAAAGCTGGGAGCAGAGTAGGGGCACTCAGCCACTTGCAGTGCTGAAACAAGTGTGGCCTTGTGTGTGAGGCAGAATCTGAACCTTAGTTCTGACGCTTTTCAGATCTGGCACCTTGGATGTGCCACCTACCCCCTCTGAGCTTTCATGTTATCATTTATAAGCTCAGGTTTAATCTTCCCAACTCCATTGTACCATGAAGGTAACTAATGAGAGATATTAAATGAGATACTATGTCCAGGTGTTGAGCACATTGTCAGGCATTCAATGAGTAGCAGCAAAATGTGCCTGTGACTGTGATTTCAACATGTTTACGTATAAATATTCTCGGAGACAGGGCAGAGAAGTCCTCCTGAACCCCGTACTCCCTCCCTCCTTACTTTGTAAATCTAAAGGGGGACGGTTGGCGGGATTTGTTTTCATCTTTCTAACATTTTTCCTCCTCCTGAATTATCTTTTCTTTCCCCTCTAGTTTTCATGTATTACTTCGATAACCCGGGTGGCCAAATTCCATCCTGGCTCATTAACTGGGTCGCAAAGGTGAGATCCCAGGAGGCAGAAGGGGGGTGTGTGTTTGACAAATGTTGACTTAGTCCAAGGGGCTGTCAGGCTGAAGAGATGTCCTGTCTCAGGCCTAATGAAGCTCTTTTATGAAGCAGCTTGTTGAGTGACTACAGTGAGGACTGAGGATGCCAACACCCAGGATGTGGAGGCTGGGAAAAAAACACAGAATCCTTAGCTGGAATGTCAGACCCTCCCTGCCAGCACAGCCTGCTGGGATCACTGTCTGGATCCTCCCGACAAAAGCCTGCTCCTTGTAGGGAAAATGGGGCCTTTGGACCCTGCCCTGCTTCTGGAGGAGCCTGGAAGGCTGACCTGGCTTGAGAAACAACCAGAGGTGTCCAAGCCTGGAAGCCCCCGGTTTTGTTACTGCTGTTGTGTTTTGTTTCTCTGTAAGGAGAGGGAAGTGCAGTGGTCCTGGATCGCTGCAGACTGCCTGGGGACTTGGCTTGATGGGACTCATTCAGCCTGCTTCCTGGTGGGAGGGCTCAGCACATTCCCTGGGAGAGTGAAAAGCACACAGGCTTTGAGTCAAACACTAGATTTGGAGTCCGGGCCCTGCTTCTGTGTGTGTAATCTAGGGAAGCCATCAATTTCTTCCCTTTCAAAAATGGAGAAGGAAATTACTGACCCTATAGAGTAGTAGTAAGTAAGGCAGTGTCTGGGGAAAATCTTGTACAATGTTCAACACCAACTAAATAATAATATAACCTAACCCTTGGCCCCCACAACCTCACCATTTTCTAATTCTGTGAAAGAAGTCCTTTCTCTGATTTCTGTGGGAGAATCCCACAACCCAACCTAATCCCATTTCCTGTGTTTTTTTCTTTCCAAAAAATGGTGTCTCAGAAACATCTTAGCTTTCACTAGCAAAAGCCAAGACATACAACCTTGTTGCCTGCTGTCTATTCTCACCTGTGCCTTGGGTCTTCTGTCATCTGCAGCAACGCGCTGTTGAAATTGGACAGGGACCCTATTGTCATATTTAATATACTCTTAAGGCCTTCTTTCATTACCTTTGCCATATCCCAAAGAATCAGGATAATGTCCATGAGGACACAGAAATAACAAGTCTCCTTTGCTTTGCAGAATGGCGTTCCTAACTTCCTGAAGGACATGGCAAAAGCCTGTAAGAACTACCGACGGTAACTTCAGAAAGAACATCGTGTGTTGGTGTACTGAAGTCGCTGGAAGTGCCACAGCCCAGCGATGCACAGCTTTCCTTTCCCTCTTCCACCTTCAGAGGCTGGCTCACTGTCCCGCACATCGTCCCCAAGTGTGTTTGCTGATGCCTGGCTTCCTCTCCCCCTTTCCCCACATCGGAACTGGCTGCCTTCTTCCACTATTGAATGTGGGTCAGATGAGGGAAATTTTGCTGGCTTATTTTTAAAAAGGGGAGTCCTCATTGGGTAATACAATCATTCCATTGTGCCATTTTAGGGGGGTGGGTGGGTGGAGGAACGACAACAAATGCAAGGGCAGCCGATCCTGGCAAGCTGGCTCCTTCCAGAATGTGACCTCTTGCAACCCAGAGGGGCTGCTGGGACGCCATCCCCTTCAGTGTGGACTCCTGGTGCCTCAGAATGGGAGACAGGTGCTGATGTCCATCTGTCTGATGCTTTGGTGTTTGATTTGGCCGGGTCTGAGGTGATAATCCAGCAAGTCTCTCCATTATTTGTACTTGTGGAAGATCGTGAGCTATTTTGATTTCAAACTATGTTGAAACACATGGCAGGCCTGATTAAGCACTTGATGTGGTAACCATGTTTTCTCATCACCTATGTCTGGGATTCTCTTTCCCACCTGCCACTGGAGAGAGGCTGACCAGACCTCACTGGCTCTGCATTTTATCAGAAACAGAGGCATCATGATGCTTCTCACTGGTAGTTTGCAAAAGTCAAGAAGCTGTGTGCATAGCTGTGATAAAGTATCTGTATGCAATAATATGACTTTCCTTTTCTAGAATGTTTGGAGATACTGAAGGGATAAGAGTTCACATCCAGGGAAATATTAATTAGTGGATTGTTTGACTCTACAACTTTTTTCTCAGGAATTCTACCTAACATGTCTGCCTCTTCTACCACTAAAGACTTCCAGTTTCCTGTGTTCTCCTGAATTTTGGTAGATACTGTGGCTAAAGGCATAGCCTTCATGATCTCAGGGAAAAATTTTAACCACTGTGTGTGATGGTACTGAATCTTGATTAGTTGTCATAGAACTTCAGGATGTAAAGCCAGAAGCAGAGGATTTTATAAAATGGGATACCTCAACGTATGTGTTCTCTCTGGGAAGAAAATAGATCAAACACCAATAAATACAGAGTGACATAAATTTATCCTGTTTGTAGTTTTCTTTGTACCTTGTTCCTTTTGTGAGAATGAACTAGTTGGGTCTCATTTGTTTGCAAGGCACATCCAACCTCACTAATGAACTTGAACATAAAAAAGAATTTTAGGTGTGCTTACATGCAAGGCCAGGTGTAGGGTGGCCTCAGGTCAGGGTTGATATTAGAATGATGTTCAAATTCGGCTATGTTTGTCTTCAGGTTATCTTTGATGTAGGGCTGTGTCTGGTGGCAGGATTGTGCTGACAGCAAAGGGTAGGCCCACAGCTTCCCAGGCTCTTGCTGAGCCAAAGAAAGGCAGCATTTCTTTCTAGTAGATCCCACACCATCCTATGACTCTTTCTCAACCATGTGCCTGTCCCTTCCCAGTCACTGTGGTCATATGGATAGACTTATCCAAGTAGTGAATACCTCATAAATTTACCATTAAAAATCATTATCAGTAATATAGCTGGAATTTAAGTTTAGGTAAGTGAAATCTAAAAGTCTCTTGTAACAGAGGGTCAGGTGTAAATTTTAAGTATAGAGGAACTGAAACACAGGCACTACGATCACAGTCTTTGAGCAGAGAATCAACATGAAATGGTGTCCTGCAAACCATATCTTTACACAGTGTTTAATAAACAGTATTTTAATAAAACACTTTACACAGTGTTTAATAAAAAAGTATTTTTCCTCCTCTAAAGTTTCTGGTGGCCAGAGTGCGACCCCCTGGGACACGCCCCTCACTCCAGGGCCTGAGGATGGGGGATCCTAACAAAACTGGCAGAAGCCTGTGAAAGGTAAGAATTCTTCACCAGAGTTCGCCCTCCCATTCCCATCTCTGTCTGTGGGGCCTGGCTGAGAGACAAAGGTAAAGTTTCATGTTGTCCCTTCCTTTCTAAATTCGGATTGGCAGGCAAAAAACATTTGTAGGAGTGAGGTCTTTGAATGATGACTGCTGTATGTGCTTTTGTGTACTCACTGGGTGTCAGACCTTTCCCTCACTGGTTATCAGGACGATGTTGTCTTCTTGTTTGTCTCATTTGGTGTCCTGAGGACTTGGCTTGGCAACAGTCAGGTTGGAGCCACCGATAATATAAGCTGTACAGAAGTGTGGGATGCTTTCCATGTGTGGCTGGGATCCTACCCACTGTTGCCAACTCTCAGTGGAATGGTCTTTCTCTGGGTTATCTCTGGGAGTGGCTGTGGGTCTTGGAGCATAGGATCTGAGCCTCTGGTCCTTATGCGGTTGTTTATTCATGCTGGCAATATTTATTGCTTGTCCAAGGCTGAAACTTGACGAGATATGCAAAAGGACTTTTTTTTTTCCACTTTTCTTCTTTTTAAATTAGTTCTGGGGTCAGTCATTGGCCAAACTGGAAGCTGGTACTCAGAGCCTGACAAGAAATTTGTTTTAGGCCTTCCCCCAAGATAATTGAAACCATAGAGCCAGAAAGAAGAAAAACATTCTGGCACCTTTGTGTAAGGATTTACTAGAACATTCCAAAGAAACCCAGCTCTGAACATATTCTAGAACATAGGAATCTTCTGATTTCCATCCTAGTTGAAGGTCTCCCTGATGCAAAGAAGTAAATTGAGGATAATGTAGTTGGATGGGTGGGACAGTGTCCATAGCATTCTGGTGGCAGCTCAGTTCTTTGAGGAATTAAAGGCAATTATGCATATCTTACAAATTGAGTATAAACACAGAAATGTGGTTCTGGAAGCCACTCGAAGTCCTCTTATCCTTTTTTCCAGTCCTTAAATCTCTTCTAATCATTAGAAAGGCTCTCAGATTTTGTAAAAGATCTGGACTTGGAGAACAAGAGTCTTTTTTGATGGCACTTGCATTTTTCTCTGTGCCTATTGAGATATAAGTATTTTATGAAAACTTTTCCAGGAACCAAGGGAGTTCTTATCAGAAGGAGAAAAAAAAAGGCTCTTATGGAACATAGGTCTAGGAAAAATCTTAAAAGTCTCTTCCACAAACATTAATAAAAAGCTGTCTTAGCAGGTAAACTTATTTCGTCCTCCAGAAACACAGTTCCATCCAACTGTCCTTTCATAAACTAGTGTCCTTTCATAAACTTTTGCATTATCATAACGGTCTCATGGCTAAATTGTAAAAAAAAAATTTTTTTTCTAATGTTTTACTTATTTTTGCGAGAGAGATAGAGACAGCGTCAGCAGGGGAGGGTCAGAGAGAGAGAATGCGATACAGAATCCAAAGACAGGGTACAGGCTCTGAGTTAGCTGTCAGCACAGAGCCTGACTCGGGGCTGCAACCCACAAACCAGGAGATCATGTCTGAGCCGAAGTCGGACACTTAACTGACTGAGCCACCCAGGTGCCCCTCATGGCTAAAATTTTTAAATGAAGGTTGTAAGATCTGTTTGAGCTGTTTGTATATTTATGTATACTTGTGTATTTATGTTACCTACTTTGGTTTTTTTTTTTGTACTTCTGACTGGTATTGTCAAAATTAGGGTTATTTTTGAGTTTGAATTTAAATTCCAGTTAGTTAACATACAGTGTAATATTAGTTTCAGGTGTACAATATAGTGGTTCAACACTTCCCTACATCACCCAGGGCTCGTCACAAGTGCAAGCCTTAATCCCCATCACCTATTAGCCTCCTACCACCTCCTCTCTGGTAACCATCAGTTTGTTTTCTATAATTGAGTCTGCTTCTTGTTCGCCTCTCTCTCATTCTCTCCCCTCTGCTCATTTGTTTTGTTTTTTAAATTTCACATATGAGTGATATCATAAAGTATTTGTCTTTCTCTGACTAACTTTGCTTAGCATAATACTCCGTAGCCTTATCCCTGACATTGCAAATGGCAAGATTGCATTCTTTTTTAATGGCTGAATAATATTCCATTGTGTGTGTGTATATCACATCTGCTTTGTTTATTCATGAGTCAGTGGACCCTTAGGCTGTTTCCACTCTTTGGCTATTGTAGATAATGCTGCTGTAAACATCGGGGTGCATGTATCCCTTTGGGTAAATACCTAATAGTGGAATTGCTGGATCATAGGGTAGTTCTGTTTTTAACCTGCCAAAATTAATTTGTAAAGAGTTCTATTTAATTGGCCTAAAGACAAATATGCATTATATAAATATCCTCTGAGAAATATAGAAACTAACCCAAATATTTTGCAAGTTCAAATGATAGGCCTCAGTAAATAAAAGCTAGTTTAAGTTTATTGGTTTAATTAAAACCAAAATATCTTTAGAGTTATCAGTATTAAATGTAATACTTTTATTTGCCTCAGTTTACTAAAAGTCGAACAAGGTCATATTAAATTCATATCAAATTCTGTTACAGAAATTTTCAGCAAGAAACATAACTTTAAATGATTAGCTGTTTAATATCAAACAAAATTTTCATGAATCAACTAAATGTAACTGTTAAAAATAAGTAAGTAGATTTAAGTATGACAGAAGTTTATAAATGAGCTTTTCCACTATGATTATGTTTTATATGTTTAGTTAAAATTAGTTTCCCAAATCTTTTTGGGACATCTCAGCCTACATAATCATGTGAGTCACTTTTGTATGATAAATCTTTGAGTTTGGTTAGAAATTTGACAAAATTTAGGGAGGATTTTTGTTCACAGATGAAAGGAATAGCCTGAGGCATAGCAGAGGCTGGAGAGTGAGAGACAGATAGCTATGGGAAGTTGGGGGTGGTCGCTAATAACAGCTACATTTATTGACCGCTTAGGAAATGTCAAGCACAGGCCTAGCACTTGGTGTCCATTCGATCATTTCACCCTTGTTCACCTGCAAAGACTCGAAGAGTGCATGGTACCTCGTCTTGATCCCAATGATGTTCTCCACATAAACAATACAAAACATATTCAGACTGTCTGCTGAGGGAATGAATGAATCCATGGAGCAACAACCCTAAAGCCCTGTGATCTCAGTTTGACCGCCATGTCAGAACAATGGATCCCTCTGCCTCCGATTTGCAGTTAATCCTGTGTTACACTTAATTCTTACCAGAGAATGGACTTTGAGAACAAATGCATTTTTAGAAAAATTTTAAAGCTAGAATTCTTTTGTCTTTCAGTTATTTTGTGGTTTAAAATATTTTGCTTTATTAAAATTTTTTAAAAATCTTTTTTGCTACCCATTTTGATTCCACACCCTTGAAGGACTTCTACCAAATATCTGAAAGTCCACACACTGGAAAGGTATCATTGATTTTACTGGGGGAGGGGAGAGAGGCAGGAGGCAAAGCAGAAGAGAAGGAATTTTTCATTTGCAGGCCAGAACCCCGAATATTCAGAGAACGTATATTCCCCTAGGAACAGATTTCTTCTGAGAAGAAGCCAATGGATACCAAGCAGGACAAAAACGTCACTTAGAGCTCAGTGAAGGACGTACAGCAACTTTTGTTTTATGTCAGACAGCTTATGAGGGGCTGGATCTGTTTTTAGGTGGTCATGGATTCTGCTTCCCAATGAGTGTGGTGTTCTATTTCCAAGGGAAAGTGAGTAATGGTCCTCATCAGGAGCCTGTATTTCAGGCCTGGTGCTGGAGAATTACTGGACTGCTGAGAGCTTCCATGTAGAGTTCACCCTCCATTCTACCACTTGGCTCCTGTTACCCTTTGAGCTACTTTCAGCTCTTGTAAACAGTGTTTGCTTTCCATGACAAGCTAGGAAATGTGAGTGTGTGGCGACGGTGCTGGGTCCCTGGAGAGGGGCTTGCCAGGGAGGCTTCTTCCCCATACCTCATTTCAGCATGTAACTTGCTGTCGAGGTTGGGCAATCACTGAGGCTCCATGTCTTCCCCTCCTATTCTGTTCCACTAACTTATAAAAGAGCCAGAGAGCCGCTTGAGGACTGGCGGATCAGCCAGATGTTTCCTGAGCAAGACAGCGTGCATTTCCCCTTGCACATCATCTTGCGAGAGAGCAGGGCTGGCAGGGCACTCACCCTGGCTGACATCATTGGGCGAGGTAGCCTGGGGAAGGGTTTCAAAGCAGAGCAGCTTGGCCAGGGAAGAGCTCAGCTGGCGGCCCTGTGCAGGGATGAACTGACCCACATAGCTAGGGAGAAGGAATCAGCAATCTATGTGTGTGTATTCTCTGAGAGGAAGTCGCGCCTCCACTCCCTGAGTATCCATGGGCTCCGGGGTGGACTGCCCCAGTGGCTCCACATGCACAATCAGGAGCAGGTTCAGTGTATTGCTCCTCACGCAGCTCCTTGTTTTCCCTGACTTTGGCTTCAGGTTGATGTGGGACAAGCTCCCTTGATTGCAGTGAATAATAATAAATAATAATAGCAAATTAGCTAACTCTTCTTTCCCAAATGCAACATAGTAGAGCTCAAATGCAAAAAAAAAAAAAAAAAGTGTATGATTGTAATCATCTTATAGATCACCTCTTGTCAGATTCAGTTTGGTGGGAATGAATGAAATAAAATAACTCTTTAATATAGAGAACAATTGACATAGAATTGCCAGCTTCCCCCCTACAAAGGTCACTAAGAGTGAATTCAAACAAATAAATGAATATAATGTACCATATGCTATCACTATGATTTCATAAAAGAGTTTCGTTTCACCTTTTCTGCTCAAATCCCTCCAAGGAATTTTTTTCACAGCTCGTAATCAAATCAAACAAGGAAGACCTGAACAGTTCCGCATTATGTAGCATCTGGCCCCTGCCTACTTTTCAAGCTCCACCTCCTTTTCTTTTTCCTCTCCTGACTTGTCTCTGTGCCTCAAACTTGCCTTGGTGTTTGCATTGCTGTCCCAGCATCTGGAATGCTGTCCCCCCAGATCTGCATACAGTGCTATGCCAGTGGATGGCAGCTTTTTGATATGATTCCCAGGTATCCTTACCTCCTGGGATTCACACCCTTGTGTAATACTCCTCCACCCATATATGTGACCTGGACCTAAAGACTTGCTTCTAAAGAATAGAATAGAATAGAATAGAATAGAATAGAATAGAATAGAATAGAATAGAATAGAATAGAATAGAAAATAGATTAGATAGAAGAGTGAATAGAATCGACTTTCTCTAAAGAGTAGCACAGTGTTGGGCTGTCACATAAGAATTAGGTTATAAAAGACTGTGACACTTAGGGATTAGCTTATAAAAGACTGACTCCATTCTTGCTGATTCTCTCTGGCTTTTCGTATGTATTTGTTCTGATGAAGCAAATTGCTTAGTCTTTTTTTTTTTTAAATGTTTTTTATTTATTTCTAGGAGAGAGAGAGAGACAGCGTGAGCAGGGGAGGGTCAGAGAGAGAAGGAGACACAGACTCTGAAATAGGCTCCAGGCTCTGAGTTGGCAGTCAGCACAGAGCCCGACGCGGGGCTCGAACCCACGAACCGCGAGATCATGACCTAAGAGAAAGTCGGATGCTTAACCGACTAAGCCACCCAGGCGCCCTGCAAATTGCCTAGTCTATGAGTTGCCCTATAGAGACGCTGGTATGAGAATGAACTGAAAACAGGCTCTTGGCCGACAGCCACTCAGAACTGAGACACTCAGTCCAGCAGCCTGGGAGGAACAGACTCCTGCCAACAACCTTGTGAGTGAGACTGGAAGCAGACCCTTCCCTGCTGGGCTTTCCAGTGACTGCAGTCCCAGAGGACGTCTTGGTTGCAGCCTTGCTGGAGATGCTGAGGCAGAGACACTGGAACCAGCCAGATAAAACATGCCCTGGTCAGGCACTGAGGTAGTAAAGGTTTCATTTTAAGCCAGTAAGTTGTGGGGTAGTTAGTTACACAGGGATAGATCACTATACACTGCCTCACGTTATGTAGGCCTCTGCTCAGATGTCTTCTTCCTTAAAGTTCTCTCTCACCTGCAAAACAAAACAAACCAAAGAAAATTAAATACACATTATTCTCTGTCTCCTTACTCATCTGTGTTTTTATTTGTGGGAGTCAAAACTACTTACATTTATGTTATGTATTTATTAGCTGGCTCTTCTATTAGAATAAAAGTTTAGTCAACACCCACCATGTCTAATATGAACACTTACTCATGTCTGAAGAAGGTGGACATGTATTTGCCCTGATAGTGCTTACATTTGACAAATACTTATCATAGGCTACTGTATACCAGGCCCAGTGACTATAGGTTATTTATTCCTGTCCCTGGGAAATGGACCAGTTAATTTTAGTCTCTTAGCTAAACTTTTTTTTTTTTTTAAAGCTAAGTTACCCTTCTTTGATAACATATCTTTCTATGCCTTCAAGCATTTGATAAAAATGACATATAGTTTGGAGTCAAGGCTAAAGCTGTATGTGCTCTATGGAAGTTCATTGTTGGATGAACATAATTTTTTGAAAAGTTCTTATTTCACCTGTCCTGAAGTCTAACTTCATGCTACTTTCATCTAATGGCCCTAGCTTTACTCTAAGAAATAATAAAGAACATATCTAGTCATTTTCCACAAGCCCTGTTCTAATTGCTCTATTTACTCTGTTTCTTTGGGTATAAGTTTTATTTGTTGAATTTATTCATGCTCTAAACTTTTCTTGGATAGTTGGTGTTTCTTCATTTTGTGCTCATCTTTGTAGTTGAGATTGCAAGTTCAGCTTTCTGTTTGCTTGGGGGTGGTGGTGTGTTAGGTATAGCTATGGCCCTCTCTCCACCCAGCTTCCAGAAGTGGTAGGGCCCATGGTGCCTTCAGCCATCCCCCCAGGGATGGTCTGCAGCAGCAACACCTTGGAGCTGCCCTGTCTGTGTGTCTCAAGCTCTCACATTCACCTTTCTTAACTTGAGGCAGATTCGTCTTTTGTTAGAGTGTTTTCTTTTGCTAGAGTGTTTTCTTTTGCTAGAGTGTTTGGATTGTGGGGTTGGTGGTACTTGGGCCTAGCTGCTGTCCTCCTTTCATGGGGAATAGCAGAAGGATACCATCTTGGAATGTGGATCCTGATGTCCTCATCCTTGACAGCTGCTTTGTTCCCATGACTCATGATCTGCAGGTTTCTCTGCAATTTTATCTCCTCTGTTTTCTCTTTGTTCTGGGCCATGAAGTATAACACTCTTTTTGTTTCATTCCTTCTGTTTCAATTCTGATGTAAGTATTTATGTGTCTATACATATTTAAAAATATAAAATATGAGTATACGTATATATTTTATACATAAATGTATGAGTGTATGTAGTCAACTTAGCTGCTATTGAAACCATTATTTCTCTTAGCCCTTCAGATTCTTGAAGACCATTTTCATATTTTCGTTGTCATTCTCTCCTCCTTGATCTCCGCATCCCAAGTTCCTTTTTACCAGTTTCTTTTTCTTTCTTTCTTTCTTTCTTTCTTTCTTTCTTTCTTTCTTTCTTTCTTTCTTTCTTTGGTAACAAGGGACATAGAGCACAATAAAGTTTAAAGTGTACAGCGTGATGGTTTGATTTACATAGATTATAAAATGACCACCACAACAGGCTCAACCAGCATCCATCATCCTACACAGACACAATAAAAAGAAAAAATGTTTCCCCTTGGGAAGAGAACTCCCAGGATCCACTCCTCCAATAACCCTCGCACATAACATGCAGCAGTGTTAACCATGGGCACCCTGTTCCTTCAATGATTCTAATCTACAATAATTGTCTGACCACTTCTCACCAAAAAACACCTCCTCTATTCCTGTAGACACAATCGTTTATTCAATAGTACTATTTTGACTCCGGGTGTTTGAAGAATACTGAGTACCGTAGGACTATTACATCTTATAATCTATGCTTCCCCCCCACCCCAACCCGTTCTTGCTGTCTATGTCTAGAAGATCTTTTTTTTAACCATATATATATATATGTATGTATATATGTATGTATACACACACACACACACACACACACCATGGGCTCATAATAATCAATTTCCTTTCCACCCATGAAATTATTTATTTGTTTATTTTTAATTTATATCCAAGTTAGTTAGCATATAATGCAATAATGATTTCAGGAGTAGAATCCAGTGACTCATCCCCTGTGTATCACACCCAGCGTTCATCCCAACAAGTGTCTTCCTTAATGCCCCTTACCCATTTAGCCCATCCATACCCACAACCTGTCCAGCAACCCTCAGTTTGTTCTCTGTATTTAGGAGTCTCTTATGTTTTGTCCCCCTCCTTGTTTTTATATTATTTTTACTTCCCTTCCCTTATGCTCATCTGTTTTGTATCTTAAAGTCCTCATATGAGTGAAGTCATATGATATTTGTCTTTCTCTGACTGACTTATTTCGCTTACCATAATACCCTCTAGTTCTATCCTTGCAAATGGCAAGATTTCATTCTTTCTGATTGCCGAGTAATACTCCATTGTAGATATATATAGCACATCTTTTTTATCCATTCATCCATTGATGGATATTTGGGCTCTTTCCACCTTTTGGCTATTGTCAATAGTGCTGCTATAAACACTGGGGTGAATGTGCCCCTTCGAAACAGCATACCTGTATCCCTTGGATGAATACCTAGTAGTACAATTGCTGGGTTGTAGGGTAATTCTATTTTAATTTTTTGAGGAACCTCCATACCGTTTTCCAGAGTGGCTGCAGCAGTTTGCATTCCCACCAGCAGTGCAAAAGAGATCCTCTTTCTTCACATCCTCACCAACATCTGTTGTTGCCTGAGTTGTTAATTTTAGCCATTCTGATTGGTGTGAGGTGGCTTCTTGTGGTTTTAATTTGTGTTTCCTTGATGATGTTTGATGTTGAGCATTTTTTCATGGGTCTGTTAGCCATCTGGATGTCTTCTTTGGAAAAGTGTGTATTCATGTGTTTTTCCCGTTTCTTCACTAGATTATTTGTTATTTGGGGTGTTGAGTTTGAGAAGTTCTTTAGATTTTAGATTCTAACCCTTCATCTGATGTATCATTTGCATATATCTTCTCCCATTCTATCGGTTGCCTCTTAGTTTTGCTGATTATTTTCTTCACTGTGGAGAAGATTTTCATCTTGATGAAGCCCCAATAGTTCATTTTTGCTGTTGTTTCCCATGCCTCCAGAGATGTATTGAGTAAGAAGTTGCTGTGGCCGAGGCCAAAGAGGTTTTTGCCTGCTTTCTCCTCTAAGAGTTTGATGGCTTCCTGTCTTACATTTAGGTCTTTCATCCATTTTGAGTTTATTTTTGTGTATGGTGTAAGAAAGTGGTCCAGGTTCATTTTTCTGCATGTCGCTGTCCTATTTTCCCAACACTGTTTGCTGAAGAGACTGTCTTTATTCCATTGGATATTTTTCCTGCTTTGTCAAAAGCACGTTTGTGGTCTGTTTCTGGGTTCCCTACTCTGTTCCTTTGATGTAACTGTATGTTTTTGTGCCCTTCATCCATAAAATTTAAATAATATAAACACTGTCCAGGAATAGTTGCTGCATCTTCTACTTGTGTAATTCATCCTCAGGTAAATGAAATATTTCACATTCATCTTTCATGAGTTTTACCATATTTGTTTTAACCTCCATATCCTGTTGTAGTGTGTCAGGAGATGCAGAAAAACTAGTTGCAGTTCATTTTTGCCTTACCAAAAGGATGCTCGCCTGATATATTGATCCCCAATGAATTGTGGCTCCTTCCATCTTTAGAACATTTTCTCCTCTATTATTCATTTTTCAGAGAGCATACTATACTAGCTTCTTTAGGCGAAGCCCATTTTTACTCACTGGGATTATGTTATCCATTCACTTAGTAAAATTTATCAGGGTCAACTCTGCCAAGAGCCAAGCTGGGCATTGGTTATATGGAGATAAATGAACTAACATGGTTCTTTTTATTTTTTTTTAATTTTTCATGTTTATTTTTGAGAGAGGCAGAGCATGAGCAGGGGAGGGGCAGATAGTGAGGGAGGCACAGAATCCAAAGGAGGCTCCAGGCTCTGAGCTGTCAGCACAGAGCCAGATGCAGGTACAAACCCACGAATTGTGAGAGCATGACCTGAGCTGAAGTCAGATGCTTAACTAACTGAGCCACCCAGTTGCCCCACACATGGTTCTTGACATTGCTGAACTTATGCTACAGTATTTATATTTTTATTTGTAGACTTATTATCTTCATTTGTAGACTTATTATCGTAGTGATAATGCTAGTGATTACATAGTCAGAGGCCCATCGTGATAAAGCAAAAACTGCACAGTATTAATTGTAGAATCTAGGTGATAGATTTATGGATGTTCACTATACAATTCCTTCAACTTTTCTGTATATTTGAAAATTTTCCTAATAAAATGTCGGAGGAAAATTTGTCTATTCTTCATAAGCTATATTTTTTTATTGTGCTCAGCCATGGAAGTGTACATATCCCTTTTAAAATGTCTTTACATTGTTTTACTTTTTATGTAATTCAGGATACTGCAGCCTCTTTCCCCCCAGATTCTTGAGAGAAATTATCATTTAATAGAAAGAACATTTGCATTGGAGATGGAGTAGGTAGGACTCCAGCACTTAGTGGCTTTGTGCCCCCAATAAGTCACTTAATGTCTCTGAGCTTGGATTTTTCTCATCCCTGAAATGGGGGGATAATCATATTCATACCCCAAGTTCTTGGGAAAACTAAATAAAATCTGTACATACTCACTTAGCATGTTTAAAATGCATCCTGCCCCACTTCTACCACTCCCTGCACTCATCTACTTTATTTTCACATACCATTATTTCCTTCCTTACAAATGTGAATTAAATGGTTAATCCCCATTCATGCTTCTTTTCTTGCTTTACCCTTTGAAAGATAAAATTCCTAGAAACTGAAATGCATAATGTATTACTGGATGCTTTGGGTTAGCAAATCTAGTATCAGAAGATATGAATTCATACATTGCCTTAAAGTTTCCTTTTCGTTCAGGTATGGGATAGATGTTAAGGAAGTGCTATTCATTTCCTGACCAGGTGGCCTATAATTGCTGCTATGTTGTAAATGCTTTGTTGTCAATTCCTGTCTTGATTTAGTATGTTTATACTATTGTCTGTGTGTCCTGATTGCTCTGTCTGCAGTATCTTCCTCCTTCAAACCTGCAAAAGTCCCATACTTCCTTTGAGAACAAGTTCAATACTGTGTCTTTTACTTTGGATGTTTCCACGGTGTCATGTACTTTCTCAACATATCTGAAACAACTTACTACCTGATGGTAAGCATCATGTAGCCAGAGAAAAGCAACTATTCCATCCTTGAATTCCCAGCACATAGGATGGGGAGCACCCCATAGGCCCTTGTTAGAGATCATTCATGCGTGCTTGCATGGATGATGAGTCACTAGAATTCATCATCCCTGGGTTTCAGTTTATTTCCATGGAATGAGTGAGATAGTCATGTTGCTTCAGAAGCCTGTTTGAGTACTTAAATTCTAGGATTCTTTGCCTTTGTAGTATATTATTCATATATAGTATTCTTTTATTCTAATTTTCAGTATTTGCCTTTTTTAAAATGTTTATTTTTTTGAGAGAGAAAGAAAATGTATATCCTGACGGTTAATGAGACCTATGAAAGCATTTTGTCATTTAAAATATTTCAGTTAGTTTGAAAGTTGAGAAAATATCACATTTAAAAGTACCTAAATTATGTGGATTAAATATACCCGATCATTTTGCCTTTGAGTACATATTGGAAATCAGGAGAATAAACAAACAAACAAAAATGGTAGCAGAGAGGGGCCTGCCCTTCAATGAAGGTGGAGGTGGTGAATGATCTTTAAAAAAAAATCAGTTAACCCCAATAAAAGATAAACCACATAAGCATGAAATAGAATTTCTTTTTCTGTCTGAAGAATTTCTATGGCCGCTTGCATGGCCTGAAAAAGAAGTTTGTGTCTGTCACCTGGGCATGGAGCGATACTTTACAAGT
The DNA here is from genome assembly GCF_003009895.1 of Hyaena hyaena. Classification (NCBI taxonomy): domain Eukaryota; kingdom Metazoa; phylum Chordata; class Mammalia; order Carnivora; family Hyaenidae; genus Hyaena; species Hyaena hyaena. The sequence continues at coordinate 541,436 of NW_024080821.1, forward strand.
TGCCACAGAGCTGGTTCCGGTTGGTCTACTTTGTGCTCAGCCCTGATGCCGAGCCCTTTGCCCCAGGAGCATGGGAGGCTGAATGGGGTTGGGGATAGTGCTCTTCAGGTGAAGCTGTGTAGAATGGAGAGGCCTCAGTAACAGGAGTTACCTCTCAGCCTGATGTAAAATCCCCCTCCCCTTCTTTCCCCTTTAAATAAAAGACTTTGCCTGTGACCAGCTGTAAAGGAGGTACCTACTTGTATAGGGACTTCTTGGGGAGGCCCAGATCCGGTGTTTCTGGTTCCACGACATCTGTTGCTGTGTTCCCATGGGTTTCATTTCTCTTCAGTTATGAGAAGCTCTCTTCTTCTCCTGTAAAGCCTTCTCTCCTACACGCTGAATCTAAACATACATGAAGAGAGGTTGTGGTAGTTCCAGGAAAGAGATAACCCTCCAAAGCTGGAAGAAACTTAAGCAGTTTTGGATCTTCCCTAGCATTCTTTGGCACCTGTTTATTGATTTTTGTGTGTGTGTTTTCCACGTGAAATTATTAGCATCTTTCCTTTTTTTTGTGAGGGCAAATTTTTTTTAAAACAACTTTATTGAGGTATTATTCACTACCATACAATTTGCCCATTTAAAGTGTACAGTTCAAGTATTTTTAGTGTATTCCCAGGGTTGGGCAACCCTTGCCACAATCAATTGTAGAACATTTTCAGTACCCCCAAAAGAAACCCCACATCCTTTAAGCCAACATTACCCAATGCCCTATCCTCCCAGCTCTAGGAAACCATGAATCTACTTTTTGCCTTATGGATTTGCCTATTCTGAACGTGTCATAAAAATGGAATCAAGGATCTATTTAAGCATTCTACTCTTCTTCCACAGAGCCTGGTAAAGGACCTTGTACCTAGTAGGGCTTTGAGTTAGGTTAAATTATTACTTGTATTAGTTAAATTACCTGGTTTAGGATCAGTTTAGCCTATGAAGAGGGAAACTGGATAGTCCTAGATGAAAAGCCTCCAATATCATTACCCAGAGTGTGCTAATGGTCTGGACACTATCAGAATGGAGGGACAGCCTATGATTCATAGCTTCCCTTAGGTCAGATTTTACAGACATGGTCTCCTGTACTCTCAGTCTGTTCCATATAACATGGATGCCATAAACTCAACAATTCAGAAATCGATTCCTTAGAAGACTGGAGTTCTCTCATGAGTTGACACCCCACACTGTGTGTTAACAGGCAATAACACTAAAATGCACTAATGACCATGTAATTTATTCCCAACATGCTGTTATTCTTTCCAAAACATTAGCTTTGGAGTCGAACGTTTGCTAAATGTTGTCTTTATTTCCAAAGCTTGGGGTAAAGATCATATGCAACCAATGGCTGAGAAATAATTGGCCACTTTGCAGTTTCAACCTCAAATGAACTCCCCGTCTGAGTGAATTTCCTTGTAAAAGATCCCATTTTAATAGAATGTGAAAACTGCAAGAAGGATGGAGCTTACAGATCGCAGTATGGTCTGTTAGATAAATGATCAAGGGTAATATATCCTAAGACCACAGTTTGTTGACAAACAGAAAGCCCAGGGGAAAAAAATACCTACTGGTTCAGCATTCATGCCTAACTGTAAATAACATGTGTGCCTTCAGTCCAAGATATGCCAGGGCTTGGAGAGAAATTGGCAAGGATGAAGACCAAGAGCCTTTTGGGAGTTGTTAGGCATTGTCCTCCTGGGCCTGACCTCACAACTTTCTTTTAGAGGAGAAAGCAAAAGGTGGCTGCTTTCAAGCTTTGCTCTCAGGTTGCCACAGAAAGCCCCCCAAAACACCTTGTGACTGGCTTCTTTTTACTGAGCTGGCATTGAGTCACAGGTAAAATTATAATTTTGTTTAGTAGCTGAAGAAATGGATGACTTGTACTTTTTAATATAAAAATGGTCTCTGGCCTGACACTGGGTCTCTTGGTGTTGAGAAGTGCTTACGAACATGAGGATGATCCAATCCTTATGATCATGGAAGGGGAAAGGTAGGTACAAAATAAATGGCCTCAGCAAGGAAATGCTTGAGCCAGACCTAAGGGCAGCAGGAGCTGTATTTAAAGTGAGACCCTTTGTTTCCTCCTTTGGAACATCCTCTTTCCTGAGGTCTGCTTCATGGTGACCTGGTGACTGTGAGCTGTGTTTGGCAGAGTGGAAAGGTGGTGTTACTGTGTCAAGTTGAGTTTCATAGGCCTGAGCCCCTTGGTTTAAGATTCAGATTCTCCATAATGGAAGGGAACAAAAAGTCCCTGTAATTTATGTGGGTAGAGAGGCAGTTTAAGTCTCTCTTAAAGATGTGTCTGTTTGTAGGAGCTCATCCTAAAGATTCAGTTAGTTATTTAAAAAACACAGGGCCAGGAACTATCCCGGAGAACAGGGAGCACTAACCATGCCTTCCCCCATCCTTGAATACATCAGTTATAATAATTTATTGGTAATTGGTTGTGGGGGAAAGGGAGGATAAGTGTGGTGAGTACCATGGCACAGGTATGTATGAGGTATAATAGAGCACAGCCTAAGGTGGATTAGAAGAACTTCTCAGGGAACATGATTCTTGTATTGGGTCTTAAAGTAGGAACAGGAAGGATGCTTGGATGGCTCTGTTAGTTAAGTGTCTGACTCTTGATTTCAGCTTATGTCATGATATCGTGGTTTGTGATTTTGAGCGTATTCTGCTTAGGATTCTGTCTCTCTGTTCTCTGTGTCCCTCCCCAACTTACTTGCATTCTCTTTCTCTCTCTCTCTCTCAAAAAAAATAAACAAACTCTAAAAAAATATTAAAGTAGGAATAGAAATTGGTCAAGTATCTGGAAGTTGGCAGTTGAGTAGAAGAGCATGTTTTTCAGGCAGAGATAACAGCACATGTAAAAGTACAGGAACAGAGATAGTATGATGTGGTTCAGCATGTCTTGATGCAGGGGTGTGGGGGGAGAGAAGCATGTGTTTTTGGAAGATAGGGCTGAACGAGTTTGCAAGACCAGATCAACAGAAACCTTGTCTTTGAAATGCCACATACCATTTTCTACTTCTCCTAGCTTTTCCAGTATGGTAACTAATACCTGAGTCCTATCCTAGAAAGTACAACTATATGCATTTCCTCTCTTTGGCTCCAAACAGACAGAACTATGATCAAATTCTGGCTCTGCCACTTACTATGTAGGTGACCTCAGTCAAATTCACCACATGGAGTCTTTCTTTTCTGTTCTATAAAATTGGACCAAACTAAAAACAACATGAGTATTACCAGATTCAAACAAGCACAGTGCTTGGCATTAAAAACTTCTCATGAAATATTTGTGGAATCAAACTGGTACAGGAATAAAAAGGAAATTCCACTGTGTGGAAAACAGCCTTTAGCTTTCCAAACACCAATGGCTGCCAAAGTAGTCTAGAACACCTGGAAAGAGGTAGAAAAGGGATCTGAACCCTGAAGAAGAGGGACAGGAAGCCAGGGACCCAGAACCAGGAGACGTTAGGCCAGGAAAGCAGATCGAAGTGGAAGGGATGCAACTCGTGCCAGAACGATGAGGGCACCACGAGGTCTGAGTGCAGTCAGGAGGGAGGAGGCGGCAGATGCTTGCTCACAGAGCACTTCAGGGAATGGATGCACAGCAGCCCCTGGTTTCCGCTTTCCTGATGTCATCCTGGTATCCTACCAGGCTCTGGAAAGAAATCAAAAAGGGAAAGAAGAGAGGAGAAAAGGGAAAAATGAGAACAGCTGCATTTTTGTATAATAACAATAACACCCATTTGTGATAAAAAACAGTCACAAACTAGGGATAGAAGGGAACTTCCTCAGCCTGATAGAGAGCATCCTTGGACAACCCACAGCAAGCACCGTTCTTAATGGTGAAAGGCTAACAGCTTTTCTTCTACCATCAGCTGCAAGACAAGGTGTCTGCTCTGGCCACTTGTATTGAGAGATTGTATTGGAGGTTCTGGATCAGGCAAGTAGGTAAGAAAAAGGATAAACAGACATTAAGATTGGAAAGGAAGATGTAAAACTCTCTCTCTTTTTCAGGTGATATGATCTTGTTTCTAGAAAATCAATCTTGAAAAAGAAGAAAAAAGTTGGAAGATTCATAAGTTTCTGATTTCAAAACTTACTACAAGTTGAGATTAGTCAAGACAGTGTGGTACTGGCATGTGAATAAACATGTAGATCAGTGGATTAGGATAGAGACTCAGAAATAAAACTTCTCACTTATATCTACTGATTTTCCACAGAGGGTGCCAAAATATTCACTGGGAGAAGTATAAACTTTTCAGCAAATGATGCCGGGACAATTGATATCCACATGCAAAGAATGAGATTGGACTCCTACCTCACACCATTTTCAAAGATTATCTCAAATTTAGATCAAAGACTTAATGTAAGAGCTTAAAGTAGAAAATGCTTAGAAGAAAACAGGGGAAATCTTTACAACATTGAATTTGACACCAAAAGCATAAGCAACAAAAGAAAAAAATACATCAATTGGACTTCATGAAATTAATAAATGTTCTGCTTCAAAGGATATCATAAAAAAGGTGAAAAGACAACCCACAGAAGAGAGAAAGTCTTCGCAAATCATATATCTAATAAGGGGCTAACTTATAAAATATATAAAAAATATCTGTAGCTCAATAATAAAGAGACAAAATCCAAAAATAAATAAATAAATAAATAAATAAATAAATAAATAAATAAAACAGGATCTGGGGTTCCTGGGTGGCTTAGTTTGATAAGTGTCCTCCTCTTGATTTCATCTCAGGTCATGATCTCATGCTGGGCATGGAGCCTCCTTCAGATTCTCTTTCTCCCTCTCTCTGCACCCCTATCTTCCTCTTTTTCTCCTTAAAAGAAGAAAAGTAAAAAAAGAAAAGAAAGTATCTGTATAGGCTATCACTCAGAGAAGATATTCAAATGGCTGATAAGCACATAAAAGAAGCTCAACATCATTAGACATCAGGAAAATGCAAATTGAAACTACTTCATACCTACTAGAATGGCTAACATGAAAAAGACAATAGCAAGTGTTGGTAAAGATGGAGAGACATTGAAGTTTTTGTTTGCTGCTGAGTGGACTTTAAAATGGAACAGCTGCCTTGGAAAATTTCTGTAGTTTCTCAAAAGGTTAAATGTAGAGTTAATATTGCCTTAAGATCTACTCAAGGGTATAAAAATAAAGGTCCACACATAAACTTGTACATGAACGTTCATAGCATTATTAGTAATAGCCAAATAATGGAAAGAATCTAAATTTTTGATAACTGATGAATTAATAAATAATATGTGGTATATTTAGACAATGGAATAATATTCAACAATAAAAAGAAATGAACTTATATGTGCTACACCATGGGTAAGCCTTGAAAACATTGTTATTTAAAAGAAGTTAGTCACAAAGGATCATATATCATTCTATTTATATGAATCATCCAAAACAGGAAAATGCATAGAGAAGAATTTAATGGTTGCCTAGGACTGAAGAACATGGGGAATTATTTAATGAGTATGGAGTTTATTTTTGTGGTGATAAAATGTTCCAAATTTGATGGCAGTGATGGTTGAATAGCTCTGTGCATATATTAAAAACCTTTGAAGTGTACACTTTAAGTGCATAAATTGTATAGTATGTGAATTATATCTCAATGAGGCTATTATAAAAAATCGCAATAACAAAACAAATAGCTATCATTAATTACTTTCCAGATGCCAGGCACTGTGCTAAGCTTTATAGTTTTTCCTAAGTTTTGTAATAAACATGCCAGGAAGGTTTTATTATCTTTATTTACAACAGAAAAACCTAAGTTCATACATATTAGGGAACTTGCCTGACATCACAAAATTGGTAAGTACTGTACTAGATATAAGTTAGGACTCTGACCCACTTTTATTTTACTTTGAGACTCAGGGTCCTACTAACAGGTCTTAGATGGATCTTGTTGGCCTTCCTGTGTTCCAAGTCCAGTGTTTCTCAATATGACCACCACCAAGCGGCAGTTCATGGAATCTCTGCTTCCAGCTTTCTCATCATGGAACTGTTGTAAGGCATTGGCCCCCAGTTGCTGCTGGGCATGGGGTGGAGCGGAATCTACCCTAGTTAGTTGTGTTCTCTGGCCTTCCAAGGACTTATTTGTATTAGACAGTCCTTTAATTCCCCCTCAGATGTGTCACAGCTGTAATTCTGGGAGTGAAATTCTCGACCTTCCACCCCTAGCACCTGATTTTACACATTGTGTCTTGTGTTTGAAACTGAGTCCTGTTAGTCTTGGCTGCGTCTGCTTCCTAGTTCCAAGAAGGAAAACGTGAGAAGGAAGGTGTTAGGCCCACAAAGACAAAGGCATCACATAGGCTTACTGAGGAGAATTTTCATGAGTTTTGAGAAAATGAATCTGAGGTAGATGGATTACATTTTAAGGGGGCAAAGGGAACCAGTGCAATTAAGGGGAAGGGGACCCAGTGCCAAATGTGTTTGGGAATATTGTCAAATTCCAAATGTTGGAAAACATTTCAGGATGTCTGAGTGAGTTTGGCAGAATCAACACTTTGTGCCCTTTCTTCTTGGACAAAAGTGACTGAACAAGCTATAAGGATTCACGTCCAGAAGAAGCCATGGTTACTCTTTTATGGGAAGTGGCACAAAGACACCTTTGTCAATGGAAACATTTCAGTGAGGGCATTAACTGTGAGCATGCTGATGATAGCAGGGTTTTTAGAAAGAAGGTGAAAATCAACTGAAATAATAATTCAGGTCCTAAAGGGAAGCAACATATTCCTTCATTCTGCTGTGTGTGATCAGAGCAAAAGCCGGAAGGGGAATTGTGTCCTGTGACTGTGCGCAGCCCCTGATTCCGTGTATTCTGAGGTATTCCCAGGAATATTGTGGCTACACTTTCATCCTTTAGTCAAAGGAAAGCCACTTTTCCACTGGATTCTTCAGTCAGAGCAGAACCATATGGAATGCTCTGAATCTGAGAGCTCTTCTCTAGTTTTTAGTAAACCCAAATCCTCCATGATAGATTGAGTGGAAGGAAGAGGAAGGTGATGATGAAGTCCTGGGGACATGTTGAGCGTTTGTTGAAACACTGAAATGATTATAAGGCTATATAGATGAGCAAATGTAGTGCTTCAAATTAGTTTCTCTCATAATCCTTGAATTAATTCATTGGCTTACAATATTTACTGAGTATTTACTGTGTTCTGTGCACTAGAAAGACAACAGTAAATAAAACAGACAAAATTCCCTGCCTTCCTGGATTTCACACACTAATGTATAAAATACAATTGTCATTTTGGAGATAGAATGTGAAATTCCTATGGTTTTTAGAAGTCTGTTGCAGATTTGGTCAAAGGAGGATAGAATTTATTTTCTTCCCTATAAGTAGCTGCAATACCCTGTTAGAATTTTTACCCTAGTACTACAAATAGTTGTTCTGTTTTCATGATAAATTTTCACAGACTTTCACTGTTACCCCAGATGGAATATGTTGTCTTCATCATTAATGTCATGAATTTTGCCCAAAGTTGAATTTTCTAAGAAAGAGAAGCAATAAAACTCATCCTTTAAAATGCTCCCCCCCCACATGTACCCAAAACATAGAAATTCGGAAATACTTAAGACTATGTGTTTTAAGACATAAATACCTGTCTCTCCACTTGCCTTCTTTATTTATCTGTATTTTAACTATAAATTCAAGTTAGTTAACATACAGTCTATTCTTGGTTTCAAGAGTAGAACCCAGTGATTTGTCTCTTACATATGACACCTAGTGCTCATTCCAAAAAGTGTCCTCCTTAGTGCCCATTTAACCTATCCCCCTACCCATCTTCCCTCTAGCAAACCCCAGTTTGTTCTCTGTATTCAAGAGTCTCTTTATGGTTTGCCTCCCTCTGTGTTTTTTTCTTATTTTTCTTCTCTTCCCCTACATTCATCAGTTTTGTTTCTTAAATAACACATATGAGTGAAACCATATGATACCTGTCTTTCTGACTGACTTATTTTGCATTGCATAGTACCCTTCAGTTCCATCCATGTTGTTGCGAATAGCAAGATTGACTTCTTTTTGATCATCAAGTAGTATTCCATTGTATTTATATACCACATCTTCTTTATCATTCATCAGTTGAGGACATTTAGGCTCTTTCCATACTGTGGCTATTGTCGATAGGACGGCATGTGCTCATTCAAATTAGTATTTTTGTGTCCTTTGGATAAATTTCTAGTAGTGCATATCTTTGACAAAGCAGGAAAGACCATCCAATGGAAAAAAAGGCAGCCTCTTTAACAGATGGTGTTGGGAGAACTGGACAGCAACATGCAGAAGATTGAAACTAGATCAATTTCTCACACCATACACCAAAATAAACTTAAAATGGATAAAGGACCTGAACGTGAGACAGAAAACCATCAAAACCCTAGAGGAGAAAGCAGGAAACAACCTCCTTGACCTCCACCGCAGCAACTTCTTACTTGACACATCCCCAAAAGCAAGGGAAACAAGAGCAAAAACAAACCATTGGGACCTCATCAAGATTAAAAGCTTCTGCACAGCAAAGGAAACAACCCACAAAACTAATCGGCAACTGACGGAATGGGAAAAGATAGTTGCAAATGACATATAAGACAAAGGGTTAATATCCAAAATCTATAAGGAACTCACCAAACTCCACACCTGAAAAACAAACAACCCAGTAAAGAAATGGGCAGAATTTATGAACAGACACTTCTCCATAGAGGACATCCAGATGGCCAACAGGCACATGAAACGATGTTCAGCATCCCTCATCATCAGGGAAATACAAATCAAAACCACACTGAGATACCACCTCACACCAGTCAAAGTGGCTAAAATGAGCAAATCAGGAGACTATAGATGCTGGCGAGGATGTGGAGAAACAGGCACCCTCCTACACTATTTGTGGGAATGTAAACTGGTGCAGCTCCTCTGGAAAACAGTGTGGAGGTTCCTCAGGAAATTAACAGTAGAACTCCCCTATGACCCAGCAATAGCACTGCTAGGAATTTACTCAAGGGATACAGAAATGCTGATGCATAGGAGCACATGTACCCCAATGTTCATAGCAGCACTCTCAACAATAGCCAAAACATGAAAAGAGCCTAAGTGTCCATCAACGGACGAATGGATCAAGAAGATGTGGTTTATCTATACCATGGAATACTACATGGCAATGAGAAACAATGAAATCTGGCCATGTGTAGCAACATGGATGGACCTTGACGGTGTTATGCTGAGCAAAATATTCAGGCAGAGAAGGACAAATATCATATGTTTGCACGTATAGGAGGATTAGGAGGAACTTAATGGAGGACCATGGGGGAGAAGAAGGGGGAAAATGGTGGGGGAAAGGGAGAGAGGTGAACCATGAGAGACTCTTGAATGCTGTGAACAAACTAAGAATTGATAGGTGTGGGGGGGAGGGGGGAGATGGGCACGGAGGGGGGCACTTGTGGGGATGAGCACTGGGTGTTATATGGAAACCAACCTGACAATAAACTATTTGTAAAAAAAATAAATTCCTAGTAGTGCAATTGCTGGGTCGTAGGGTAGTTCTAATTTTAATTTTTTGAGGAGACTCCACACTGTTTTCCAAAGTGGCTGCATTGGTTGGCATTCCCACCAACAGTGCAATAGAGTTCCTTTTTTTTCACATCCTCGCCAACATCTGTTGTTTCCTGAGTTAATAATTTTTGCCATTCTGACTGGTGTGAGGTGGTATCTCATGGTTTTGGTTTGTATTTCCCTGATGATGAGTGATGTTGAGCATTTTTCATGTGTCTGTTTGCCATCAGTATATCTTCTTTGGAAAAGTGTCTGTTCATGTCTTCTTCCCATTTCTTCGCTGTTTGTTGTTGCTGCTGTTGTTGTTTTGTTTCTGTTTTTTTTGATTGGTTTTTTTTTTTTTGTTTTTTTTTGGTGTTGAGTTTGGTAAGTTCCTTATGGATTTTGGATACTAACCCTTTATCCAACATGTCATTTTGCAAATATCTTCTCCCATTCTGTTGGTTGCCTTTTAGTTTTCTTGATTGTTTCCTTTGCTGTGCAGAAGCTTTTCATCTTGATGAGGCCCCAGTATACTGTTCATTTTAGCTTTATTTCCCTTGCCTTAGGACACATGTCAAGTAAGAAGTTGCTGTGGCCGAGGTCAGGGAATTTACTGCTTGTTTTCTCCCATAGGATTTTGATGGTTTCCTATCTTATATTTAGGTCTTTGTCCATTTTGAATTTATTTTTGTATATGGTATAAGAAAGTGGGTCCAGTTTCATTCTTCTTCATGTTGCTGTCCAGTTCTCCCAGCACCATTTGCTAAAGAGACTGTCTTTTATTTCCCCATTGGATACTCTTTCCTGCTGTGTCAAAGATTTGTTGGCCATATATTATTGAGTCCATTTTTTGGGTTCTCTATTCTATTCCATTGATCTACAAACATTCATGCTATTAAAATTCAGAATGGAAAGCAGTATATTTTATTTTATAGTCCAGCAGTATGTATTTTTTCTTTACTATTTTATATAATTGAAGTCTAGTTAAAACGCAACATTACATTAGTTTCAAAAGTACAGCATAATGATTTGATGAGTCTGTATAATATGCTCTGTTCACCACAAGTGTAGCTAACATCATACAGTGCTTCTAATACTATTTTAAAAATTATCTGTTCCCTCTCACATGCTAAGTTTCAGTATGCATATGGATTTGTTTCTAGATGGAAAGCTGTTTCATTATTTTTCCTAGACTTGAGTCAGTATCACAGAATTATCTTTCCTTTTTTTAAGTTTATTTATTTATTTTGAGAAAGAGCAAGGGAAGGCAAGTGGGGGAGGGGCAGAGGGAAAATCCCAAGCAGGTTCTGCACTAAAAGAGCAGAGCTTGATGTGGGGCTCAAACTCATGAACCTTGTGATCATGACCTGAGTTGAAGTGGATGCTTAACTGACTGAGGCACCCAAATGCCCCAGTATCACAGTATTTTCTTTATTATTGATCCTAAATAAAGGGCAGATTTCCTCCCACCCTCCTTAAAAATTTGCTTTCTTGTGATGCCTGGGTGGTTCAGAGGGCTAAGCCTCAGACTCTTGATTTCAGCTCAGATCATGATCTAGTGGTTGGTGGGATCTAGTCCCTGTCAGACTCTGCACTCACAGTTCAATGTTTGCCTGGGATTCTCTCTCTCTTTCTCTCTCTCTCTGCTCCTCCCCTGCTCACACACACACACTTTCTCTCAAAATAAATAAAAACTAAAAGAAATGAAAAAAAGTTGCTGTCTTGTATGTTCAAATTGCTTGATTCCTATGCCTTTCGTCTGAAGTTCAGAATTGGTGTGTTAAGTTCCTTGAAACCTCTTAATGGATTTTTGCTTAAATTTCATTTGACTTATAGTTTGAATTGATATAAATGGTCCTTACAATGTTAAATATTGAAATATATGAATAAGATATGACACAGGAGGAAGTATAGAAAAGAAGATCGGTTCTCTAGGTGTTTTAAACAGAAAGGAATTTAATGTAGGGGATTAACTGCTGGCTAGGTTCCTAGAGTAAATATGTATTTCTTTTGTTTGTTTAGTTTTCAAATATATGGGGTCAGGGATGGCTATTTTTGTTTCTTTCTTTTTGTCATCAGAGAATGATATATATTCTTTGGTGTTTGTTGAAAATATCCTCTGTGGGACATCCAGATGGAAAACAGACACATGAAATGATGCTCAGCATCTCTCATCATCAGGGAAATACAAATCAAAACCACACTGAGATACCACCTCACGCCGGTCAGAGTGGCTAAAATGAACAAATCAGGAGACTATAGATGCTGGCGAGGATGTGGAGAAATGGGCACCCTCCTACACTGTTGGTGGGAATGTAAACTGATGCAGCCCCTCTGGAAAACAGTGTGGAGGTTCCTCAAAAAATTAACAATAGGACATCCCTATGACTCAGCAATAGCACTGCTAGGAATTTACCCAAGAGATACTGGAGTGCTGATGCATAGGGGCACATGGACCCCAATGTTCATAGCAGCACTCTCAATAATAGCCAAGATATGGAAAGAGCCTAAGTGTCCATCAACAGAAGAATGGATCAAGAAAATGTGGTTTATCTATACAATGGAATACTACATGGCAATGAGAAAGAATGAAATCTGGCCATATGTAGCAACATGAATGGAACTTGAAGGTGTTATGCTGAGAGAAATAAGTCAGGCAGAGAAGGACAGATACCATATGTTTGCACATATAGGTGGGTTGGGAGGAACTTAACGGAGGACCATGAAGGAAAAGAAGGGGAAAAATACTTGGGGATGTGGAGAGAGGCAAACCATGAGAGACTCTTGAATACTGAGAACAAACTGAGGGCAGATGGGGGTGGGGGAGGGGGGAAGGGGGGTGATGGGCATGGAGGAGGGCACTTGTTGGGATGAACACTGGGTGTTATATGGAAACCAACTTGACAAATTGTTTAAGAAATAAAAGAAAATATCCTCTGTGGCTTACAGGATCATCAATTTTAATGAATGTTTATAGTTTGCAAATTATATGGGTGTTATGGTTTTGGGTATGGGATTCTATAAATGTCCTTTAGATCAAGCATATGAATGTTTTGTCTGCTTGATCAATCGATATCCTAGAAAAGAGCCTTAAGATGTTCCACTGTGATTGTGAATTTGCAGATTTCTCCTTGTACTGATGATACTTTTTGCTTTACAGTTTTGAGATTATGTTGTGAAATGAATATAAACTTAAGCATTCAGAATTCCTGAAGAGTTCTGTCCTTTATCATTATCCCATGAAATCCTATAAAAATTTTTTTTTGCCTTAAACTGTATTTTGTCTGATATTTTTAGAGCCACACAAATTCCTTTTTGTTTAGGGTTTACTTGTGTATGTTTTCCATACCTTTACATTTTCTCTGTCATTGTATTTTAGTTATATCCCTTGTACACACATAATAGCTGGATTTTCCCAAATTTTCTATTTTGGATAATTTTAAATGTGTAGAAAAGTTGAAGGAATAGAACAAAAAATATGCTTTTCTTTTCTCTAAATTCATCAGTTGTTTATATTTTTTCACTTTTGCTTCTCTATTACACAATTTATAATATTATATATATTACACAGTTTATTTTGTTGAAGTCTTTGATGTAAACTGCAGGCATCCTGCTACTTTCCTCTTAAATTATTTATACTGAATTGCACATATTCCATTATATAAATGTACATAAAATAGATACTCATATGCATATATATACACACATTTCACTCATTTAACATTTTATTGCTGAGTAATTCATTGATGGATATATTACAGTGTGTTTTTTTTTTTCCTAGGAGAGAGAGAGAGAGACAGTGTGAGCAGGGGAGGGTCAGAGAGAGGGAGTCACAGACTGAAACAGGCTCCAGGCTCTGAGCTGGCTGTCAGCACAGAGCCTGATGCGGGGCTCGAACCAACGAACCGCGAGATCATGACCTAAGTGAAGGTCGGACGCTTAACCGACTAAGCCACCCAGGAGCCCCTATTACAGTGTGTTTTATCAGTTCATTAATTGAAAGACATTTGGGCTTTTTTCCAAGGTTTTGGCTATTACAAATTAAGCTGCTGTGAACATTTGTGTATAAGTCTACATATGGACAATACTATGTTTTTTTGCTGTTATATACCCAGGAATAGAATGGCTAGATTGTATGGTAGGTGTATGTTTAACTTTTAAAGAAATTGTCAGTTTTCCAAAGTGCTTGTATCATTTCTATTCCCCCAGCAGTGTGTAAGAGTTCTGTTTCTTCTACATCCTGGCCAATACTTTGATCCATCTTGTTAGTTTTAGCCATTCTGACAGGTGCATTTTGGTACCTCGCTGTGATTTTATTTTAATTTATTATTATTTATTTACTTACAGTTTTTATTTAAGTAATCTTTACAAATAACATGGGGCTGGAACGCATGACCCAGCGACCAAGAGTGGCATGCTCCTTCCATTTAGCAGCGAAGTGCCTCCTTTCCTTGTGACTTAAAATTACATTACCATACTGACAAATGATTCTGAATATCTTTTCATGTTTCTCTTTCCCATCAGTGTATCTTTTTAGTGCAGTGTTGGTTTAAATCTTTTACCCACTTTATCGGTTTGTTTGTTTTCTTATTACCAGGCTTTGAGAATCCATTCCATTAAATTTCAACATGCACAGGGGACTAAAACTGATCGATATCTCTTGTTTACTTCCTAAGTAAAATTCTGACTCACTGTCTCCCATTTAAGGTTTTTGCTCGTTAGAATGTGAGGTCCACTTTGTTTTGTCCATTTGTCTTTTTCTTCCCCACCTGCTCATCCATCTCTATCCCCTCTGTTCTCTTCTTTGGGAACTCCCGTCAGAAATGTCTTACCTTCTCAGTGCATCCTTCTTGTCTCTTCCTTAATCTTCACATTTTCCATTTCTTTCTCTCCCCGTGTTGCTTTCTGGAGAATTGTCTCATGGCTGCCTTCTTAACCCTCTATTTCTGTTGAACAGTTTTATGTCTTTTCTAATGTTCTGATTTTAGTGACTGATGTATTTTTCACTTGCAGAAGTTGCTTTTACATTTTCACTGATATTTTTCTTAGTGTCCTCTTTATGCCATGGACCCCTTTGGCCTCCTGGTGAATCCTATGGACCCTTTCTTGGAATAATGTTTTTAGATGCATAACAGAAAGAATAGAAATGACATTGGGACAGCATTCAGTTCTAGCATCTGATCATTGAGATTTTCAAGCATTTCTGCTCGGTCCATCTCACCTCCCAAGTGTACCAATCCCCTCAGGGACTTTCCCTCCCTTCTTCAGAGAAGGTAAAGGAGGGACAGCCAAGCAGATTTTGGGGGCAGGGACGGGTGGGGAGGAGGATGAGTTGGGCTAAGGAAGGGTTCCTGAGATGACATTAGTTTCTTCCTTTTCCCTTCCATCTACAAGCCTCCTCAGTTCCCTAACCCTTCAATCTTCCCCGAGATCAGGTCCAGTTTTTTTCTGGTTTTACTTCTCTTCCATCCTTGCCACCTCTTGCTCAGCCCCGCCCACTTGCTAAGCCTGCTCATCTGTGGCCACACCCCCTAGGCTCCTTCTCCTTAAGTTCCACCAGCTCCCCCCCAAGCCTCTGTTCCCTGCCAATCATGCTGGACCACCCTCTGGGGCTGCCCCAGAACGCACACCTGGTGGGTCGGTGGCTTCGCCCCTCTGGGGCTGCCAAGAGATGGCTCAAGCGGCAGGCTGCTTTTCTGAAAACCAGTTCCGGGAGGCCTGTGCTGAGCTCCAGGAATGGGGTCCAGGAGGGGCCAACTGGGAATTGCTGGTGAGGACCCTGGGCTTCAGAGTCTACAGGCGGCGATACCAGGTAGTAGCCCACCCGGTGGAGGACCCTGTGCTGTAGCTTGCCAGGGCCAGCCTCCCCGGGGGAGTCTGGGGTTGTAGCCACAGATGTCAGGGCAGGAGTTGGTCATGAGGAGCTGGGAGGAGTGAGCATAGGGGTTGTGCCTGCAGCTGATTTGTCCTCTGTGGTTGGGAGGTTATCTGAATTCAGTGGCAGGTCTGCAGGTCTGCTAGTGTTAAATGTAGGTTAGCGGAGTCTGAGCCCCATGCACTTGGCTCCTAGGGCTATGAATCCCCCTCCTGGGTAGTTCCCACTGTTGTTTGTGTTAGTGGGTTGGGGAGAAGCCCAGGGTTTGCCTACAGGTGGAAAGAAGACTGCACTGTTCAGAGACTGGATGTGCAGGGAGATAGTGTGCTTGTGGAGCAACGTGGCTGGGAAGGGAGATACTAGCATATCAGTCACTCTACTGGCTTGTTTCTTTTCGCAGTTGCCCCTTCCTTATAAGGTGCACTTAATAGTTTAGTCTGAAGCTTTAAGGACAAAGATTTACTTACAGGGTAGGAGGAATGAAGTTGGTTATTGAGCAATTCTCCAGGTGCACCCGGAGGCCTTTGGAATCAGGTAGCAGCTATCCAGGTGGAATGATTGTGTTGCACCTGAGACCTTTCATCAGTTATAGTGAATGATAGTAGCTGATGGCACATGGGATAATAAATCACCTTTAGGCAAGTGCTGTGAAATCAAGGCTTCCTGGCAGAGAACCAGAGTGGTATAGTGTTAGAGTAGGGAGGCTCTCTGAAGGCGTGTGTAGCAGGGCCTCTGGTTATGACAAAATGAACAAGAAGCTCACAGTCCAGCGCAGGCAGAATTAATTTCTGCGTGTAATTTCATTAGTTGCCTTGGTGCCAAAATGGACCTGTTTTCAGACAAAATCCTTTATTCTTCTCTCTGACCATTCTGTTTCCTTACCAGCCCATCCAGGCATTTGCTAAGCTTTGCCAATTCGACTGCGCAGACATGTCTGATAACTGGCCCCTTCCCTTTCCTTTCCTTTGTGGTTGGCACTTTGGATGGTACCTCTCACCTCGAATTGCAGAAGACCTCTGACATTCCACCTCTCTGATCCCTTCTGTCCTACACATTACAGCCTGATTAGGCACCTGAAGGAGAGGCTGTGGGCTTACCACTCCCCTTTCACTGGCACTGTTGACTGCACAATGAATACTAAGAGTAACTAACTAATGCTAATACTGACCATTGTAGTAGCTGTCCCATGTTCCAGGCACTGTTTAAGAATTTTGTAGCTATTGGGGCGCCTGGGTGGCTTAGTCGGTTAAGCGTCTGACTTTCGCTTAGGTCATGATCTCGCGGTTTGTGGGTTTGAGCCCCGCGTTGGGCTCTGTGCTGCCTGCCAACTCGTAGCCTGGAGCCTATTTCAGAGTCTGTGTCTCCCTCTCTCTCTGACCCTCCCCTGCTCACGCTGTCTCTCTCTCTCTCTCTCCTAGAAATAAAATAAAAATATTAAAAAAAAAAAAGAATTTTGTAGCTATTGACATACTCAATCTTCATGTCAGTTTAAAAAAAATTTTTTTTACAGTTATTCATTTTTGAGAGACAGAGTGCAAACTGGGGGAGGGCATAGAGAGAGGAAGACACAGGATCTGAAGCAGGCTTCAGGCTCTGAGTTATCAGCACAGAGCTCGATGTGGGGCTCGAACCCATAAACCTTGAGATAATGACCTGAGCCAATGTTGAATGCTTAACTGACTGAGCCACACAGACGCCCCCTCGTGTCAGTCATAATATGGCACTGTGATGATCACCTTTTTACCTATACGCAAATGAATGTGTGGAAAGGTTAAGGTGATTGCTCAAGGTCTGAATTAAGATCAGAACTCACCTGTCTACTTTCAGACCTGTGCCATGAACAGGCTCCTGCATTGCCTCTCTGAAAGAAGGCAAATGCTGCTGGGTAGACTATACAGATCTTTCTCAACTTATGATGGGTTTGCATCCTGATAAACCCATTGTAAGCTGAAAATATCATAGGCTGAAAATGCATTTAATACATCTCATCTACTGAACATCACAGCTCAGTCCAGCTAATCTTAACTGTGCTCGGAATGCTCTCATTAGCTTGCAGTTGGGCAAAATCATCCAATGCAATGCCTATTTTATACGGAAGTGTTGAATATCATGTAAATTTTTGAATAGTGTACTGAAAGTGAAAACAGAATGGTTGTATGCGTGCAGAATAGTTGTAAGTGTATCAGTGGTTTACCCTGTGGCTCACTGCCCCTGCCCAGCATCAGGAGAAGGTACTGGATCACATAGCACTAGCCCAGGGAAAGAGAACAGTTCCAAATTCAAAGTACCATGTCTACTGCATGCATATTGCTTTTGTGCCTTGGTAAAGTCAAAAAATTATACATTGTACTGTCATAAGTCATTGACCCTTTATACTGAACTAGTTTCGTTCTAACTTTATTTCCAGCCTTATCTCCCACAACTCCTCTGCACACCCCTCATCTTCCAGCCAACCTAGATTAGTCCATGTTTTACTCCATGGGCCTGTGCTTTTATGCCTGTGCTTGAGAAGAATAGGTATTAACTCCTCTTTAAATGTCTGGTAGAATACTTCTGGAAGCCATCTGGCCCTGGACTCTTATTTGTTGGGAGGTTTTTGATTACTGAATCAATTTCTCCACTGATTATGGCTCAAATGCTCTATTTCCTCATGGTTGAGTTTTGGTAATGTGCGAGTGTCTAGGAATTTGTCCATTTCTTCCCGATTGTCCAGTTTGTTGGCATATAACTCTTTAATAATTGTTTTTATTTCTCTGATGTTGGTTGTGATATCTCCTCTTTCATTTGTGATTTTATTTATTTGGGTCCTCTCTTTGAGAAGTCTGGTTACAGTTCATGAACTTTGTTTATTCTTTCACAAAACCACGTCTCAGATTCATTTTTCCGTTCTGTTTTTTTGAATTTTATATCATTTATTTCTACTCCAATCTTTATTATTTCTTCTGCTGGTTTTGGACTTTATTTGCTGCTTCATCTCTATCTTCTTTAGATAGAAGGTTAGATTGTGTATTTAGGACCTTTCTTGCTTCTCGAGATAGACCTTACTTGCACTGTATTTTCCTCTTAGGACTGCCTTTGCTGCATTCCAAAGGGTTTAATCTGTCATGTTTTCATTTTCATTTGCTTCCATGTATTTTTTAATTCTTCTTTAAATTCCTGGTTTACTCATTCATTCTTTACTAGTATGTTCTTTAACCTCCATGTATTTGTGGGCTTTCCAAATTTTTTTCTTAATGTTGATTCAAGTTTCATAGCATTGTGATCTGAAAATATGCATGATATGACCTCAGTTTTTTCAAAATTGGTTTTTAATGTTTATTTATTTTTGAGAGAGTGAGAGAGAGCGTGTGTGCACTAGCATGTGGTGGAGGGGCAGAGAGAGGGAAACAAGATCTGAAGCAGGCTCCAGGCTTGAGATGTCAGCACAGATCCCAATCATTGAAATCATTAATCAGATAGCCACCCTTCTCAGGGTAAACAGATTTTGCTGGGGCTTTTATCCATCCTGCCAGGTTGACTGTTTCCTTGGGAACAACCTGCTACGTGTCTGGATCATGGATAGCCATTTATGTAGGTCCATTGTGAACGTGATGATGATCTATTATTGTACGTTTTGAAATGATTGAAGTATAGAGGCATTTAGTTATCCAGCATAACAAATAAATTATATTTTAAAATTTAAAAAAAGATTGTAGTGTTTTTTTCCAGTAGACAAAGAATTTTGAATCATTCTTGGACAGATAGCCACTTTGAAGGACAATATTTTGATACATTTTCTTTTTCTCTTTTTCTATTAAATCACAGAACTTTTTGACTTTGAAAGTTTCTTTGAAACCATTCTGTACAACACCATCATCTTTTCCGTTCACTTCTTTTTTTCTACTTTCTTTGCTTCCTCTGTCTCTTTCTTTTCTTCTTTTTTTCCTCCCCAGGTTGTAATATTAATAACTTTCCCTTACATGGTGGTTTAATTTACAAAATGCTGTCACACATAAGTTTTCTTTACCCTGTAAACAAATCTGGAAGAGGGGTGTTTGGGTAGCTCAGTCTTCAGCTCAGGTCATGATCTCACAACTCATGAGTTCAAGCCAGGCGTTGGGCCCTCTGCTGACAGCTCAGACAGAGCCTGGAGCCTGCTTCAGATTCTGGGTCTCCCTCTCTCTCTGCCCTTCCCCTGCTCATGCTGTCTCTCTCTCTCTCTTTCCCTCTCTCTCTGTCTCTCTCTTTCAAAAAATAAAAAATAAAAAAATAAACAGTAAAAAAAAATTCTGGAAAATAGGTAGGGACAGGCTTATTTCCAATTTTACAGATGGAAATAAGACCCAGAGTTGTTAAGTGAGCCACACAAGACCTCATAACTAGACATGAACCAGCCAGTTTAATAATCTCAGCACCAAATATACAGCTTGCTCCCAGGCAAGAATTACTATTTCTTTCTGGAGGCTAAGCAAAAGTAGCCCAGAACTGCCATGTAGTACTGGGGGAAGAACATGGGCTTTGGAGGCAGACAGTCCTGGATTAAAATCTCCATTCTGCCCACCATCATTCATTTTTTTTCACTCAGAGACTATCCTCCCATGTGCTATTGCCCTCACAGGCACTGGCGATAAACAGTGAACAGGAAGATGCACCACTGTTCCAGCAAATGAGTTCTTGAACAATGAATGACATTCACTGATGAGAATAAGAATAAGCCCATCACCTATAATGAAATGTTGGGTGAAATATGCTATGAAGACCGTAAAGTGCATAAGGGGATAGAGACATGGTGTGGCAATGGTGGTCAGGGATGATGTCATGTGTGTTAATCCCAGATTCAAGTGATCTGGGTCGGGGCTTGGGGAGTCCTTTGAAAAACTCCCCTTTCATTATTGGGATTGATCATTCTGTTCTCCCGATCTCGTGTACGTTTGAAATACTTCATAACAACAAAATGGTTTGTTATTGCTTTTTGTTTTTAATGTTAAAGCTTCCCCTGAGACTCAAAGTGGACTTACTGGGGTTTAAATCACTGTAGCAGAGGGAACACTGAGTGCTAAGTCCCAGAGTCAGGCTAGGCTTGCCTTGTTTTCCAGGAAGAGCCAGAAGGATACAGGACTGGGGTGAAGCTAGGGTTGCAGAGTAGCCAGGAGCCAGGCCCCAGTTACTAGCTGGGTGATATTAGTCAGTTATCTTTTCATTTTGAAATCTCAGCTTCCTCATTTTCAAAATAAGGATAATATTTACCTTTCAGAATTGTTGATCTCTCAAATATCAAATGAAATGATATATATATAGTTCTCAACCTTGAGAACCAGTAAAACATCAGATTTATCCACAAGGTTTGTTAAAATTCAGAAACAAGACCCCACTCCCAGTTTCTGATTCTGTGGATTGATGTGGGGCATGAAAGTTTGCATTGTATTTCCTTTTCTCTTCTTTTTCTTTGTGTTTTATTTCTAACCAGTTGCCAAGTGATGCTGTGGTAGGGGTTGTGGGCGGGGGGGTGGTTCTGACATGACAGGAGGAAGTACATAGCGAAGCAGTGGAAACTGAAAGGGAAGAGTGAGAAAAAAGAATGTCTTAGGATAGAAGCAATGTCCATTTGAAGACTTGCTCTCCCTGATTGGGAGTGAAGGTTGACTTCTGAGCTGTGCTGAGAAGTCCCCCTGGTAGAGAGGGCCACAGGTCACTTACAAAAGCTTGTCCAGTGATCTGCAACCAGGTCTCCTTGGAGCTTTGGGCCATATCACTGTGCCAGTAGACACTGTGACATGCCTACAGAGAGTGTGAAATCAGTGAGCAGAGCTTCGCATCCTCAATTTAGACCAAGTAAATAGTGGTCTGAGCTGATGTGATTAACTGCTTGAGTTCTTAACATTTTAAAACCTGAATGTCTGGCACTGTGAGAAGGGACTGCCTGCAGTGTGCCTTTGTCCCTGAATCGGTCTTCTCATCAAGGGGTTTGCTCAGGAGCTGACAGCTTTTTTCGAGGGACTGTTCTTTTCTATGCTGTGTACCTACTAAAATACAAAAAGCCTGACATTCCTAGGAAGTTTGTGTGTAGATCACAAGACTCATGTAAAATTCACTGTTGCTTTTGGTAACAAGTAGCAGAAAAGTGTACTAACAGTGATTCACAGAGGGGTTTATTTTTCTCACTTAACATGTAGGGCAGAGGTTAGTAGTTGCTGGTACTGGTTTGGCTGATCAATGATGCCAGTAAAACACTGAGTCTTTTTACTCTTCCTCTTCATGAGTGTTTGTTACCTCTTCATTACAAAATAGCTGCTGCAGCTCCGAACATCCATATTCAAACCTAGGTAGGAGGCCAGGAAAGTTATTTGCTGTGTACACTGCCGCAGAGGTTCTCTTGACAAGAAAGAAGGTACTATGTGCTATGCCCAAACTTCTGTTTCTTCTGGCTGTTGTATTTTACACAAGGTATTTCTTGATTCTCTTCCACTAAATAATTTTTTAATTTTATTTATAAATGGAGCATTGGAAATGTATACACTATGTTTTACATGATGATAAAGAAATGGAGACATTCTTAGAAATGGTTTTCTAGGTGTGTCTGGGTGGCTCAGTTGGTTAAGTGTCTGACTCTTGATCTATGCTCAGGTCTTGGTCTGAGGATTGTAAGTTCATGACCCATGTTCGGCTTCACTTAGGTGAAGAGCCAACATAAAAAAAAGAAAGTTTTCTGGAGGAGCTTCAGGAAAGCCAAGAACCTCTTGAGGAAACTTATTTGGAATCATTTATTGAAGTATTAGTAATCTTAGAAATATATGTAGAGAGTATATATTTCTAATTTTAAGGAGATCTTACACATCAGTAATAAAAGCATTGCCCAAAGCAGGCTAAGTTTTATGCCTTTTCCTATCAAATTATTTGTACAAACAATGGTACCCAATCCTGATGAGATGCTCCTGTGCTGTTGCCAAGAGTATACATTGGTACCAATTCTTAAAGCCTTATAAAAAGCATAAAGAACCTTAAACGTATAAAAAGCATAAAGAACCTTTACTAAAATCCCTCTCTAAGGAAGCTTTCTTAATGAAAAAATTAAAATTATGGACCAAGTTGGTCCATATGAAATAATAGATTATTCCAGGAGTATTTACATTTTTAACAATATTTGCAAAAAATGACAAGACTAATTAAATTAGGTGATCTCTCCATAGCTTGTTAAAAATAAGAATGCAGTTGTTTAAACCACATTATTCTCATTTTGTAATGTATAGATGTATTTAAGTACTTAAAAGAAATATGTCACATTAAAACATTTTTTAAAAAGGGGGGGTGGGGGTGCTTGAATGACTCAGTTGGTTAAGTGTCTCACTTTGGCTCAGGTCATGATCTCATGTTTCGTGGGTCTGAGGCCCGCATCAAGTTCTGTGTTGACAGCCTGCTTCAGATTTCCTGTCTTCCTCTCTCTCTGACCCATCTCTGCTTGTGCTGTTTCTTTCTTTCTCTCAAAAATAAAATTAAAAAAATTAAATAACAGAAATGCGTCAAGTATTACCAATAGATATTTGAGGATTATGGGGTTACATGCCATTTTTCCCTTATTTTTTTGCATTTTCCAATTTTCCTATAATGAATATTATTTCTACGATTATAAAATTTCACTTTATTTTTTAAAGGAATATATAAACATGAGTGTATTTGAAGAGATCCTCATTAGGAAGAAAGAATAGGCAAAAAAATGCCTTGATCCAAGAATTTTGGCGGGCTCTTCCTCACTTGAAAAGTAGATAGACGAGGGAAGTGTTACCGAGTGTTTTGTTCCTCTGGAGTTTTGGCATTTCTCAGTTCTGCCACGAAGGGGTTGTTAAGTGGAAGTTTGTAACAACAGTTCATTCGTTTTATTTTTCTCTTTCTAAGAGGACTTTCTGCTTTGCTTTTCTGTGATATGTGTAGTACTGAGGTCACTAAGGACAGTAACTAAATTCAGAAGGGGAAGGGAACCAGTGTAAGGAAACTGTCTTAATTTATCCAGATAACCAAAGTTAACTCATGTAAGCTGAGATCATTGTCTCAGCGCATAATTATCCCTTTTGCTCAGTATGTATAGAAAATGGGGCCCCAGTATGCCTGAGCAGGAAACTAATTGTCTCTCTTCCAAGATTGATTAATAAATGTGTAAGTATGTGTAAACCCTCCATATCTCCCCATCTGGGTGAGGGCATGGGAAAAGAGGTGTTTCTCCTGACATTTGTCTTTCCTTTGGGGTATCCACCACACAGCATGTGAAGTGTTCAGATCTAATAGTCTGTCATTTGCTGGTTGAAAACCCTTGGTATAAAGTCACATACCTTTAGAGCTGGAAGAACTTTATGAATTCCATTTCAATGCATCTCTCATTTCTTACCAGGTACTTTAACATATATATGAGATTCCTAAACTAGGATATGTTTTTCCCTGGGTTATGCCCTGAGTCAGGAAGCCCTTGAAGCCTCAAGATCTCTAGAAAGATTCACCATGTTTACCTCCTGACTTCACATAAGTCCTTGACATGGTGTTAATAAGAAGATAGCTGTATTCATGTTTCATTAGTCAATAGCATTGCTTAGCACATGAAAGAATGTGTCATTCTAAAAGCATTGGGTTTTTGTTTTGTTTATTTGCGTTTGCATGGAAATTAATCTAAAATCCTTTGGTATGATCTTTTTTTAACTTATTTATTTATTTTGAGAGAGAGAGAGAGAAGAAAGTGCATGTGCATGAGAGCAGGGGAGGGGCAGAGAGAGAAGGGGAGAGAGAGAATCCCAAGAGGCTCTGCAGGTCAGTGCATAGCCCAACATGGGGCTCAAACTCAAGAACCTAAATCATGATCTGACCCAAAATCAAGAATCAGGTGCTTAAAGGACTGAGCCTCCCAGGTGTCCTAGTTTAATATTAACAATCTAGCCTTTAGGGAAGGGGAGAGTCAGGAATTATGTGTTGTCATTGTAGAAAAAGTGAAATGTGTAGCATGGCCAATTCCAACCCAGAACTCTCACAGACAAGGATATGGCCTAATGGAGGTAGGTGGGTAGAAGGGGAAACTTTGTACTTTGGAATTTAGAAATGGTCTTTTTTTTTTTTTTTATTTTGAAGCACTACTGTGATTTTAAGGTGCTCTTTCCTCTTTTATATACTAATTCTTTAAATAAGAAAATTGTTGAAAAATTCTGTCTTGGGATTGATAAAAACAATGTGTTGGGTTTCATTATACCCCATAGATAGCTAAAATAGTAACCTGTCCCCTGAATACTAGCTGTGTAAATGACACTCCCATTTGGATGTTTAATAAATGTCTCAAACTCAAAAGTAGAACTCTTGATTTCCCCACAGCCCACATATCACCTCTTCCCAAGTGTTCTCTATCTTAGAGCATGGAGCTCCCATTTACCTAGCTGTTCAAGCAGAAGTTCTAAGATGTAATTCTTTGCTTTTTCTTCCCCACAATCTGTCAGCACTTTTTGCTAACATTACTCCCAAATATATCCCTAAATCACTGACTTCTCTCAATCACTGTTGTTACCATCTTGTTCATATCACTGTCATCTCTTATCTGGACCATTGCTCTGGTCTTCAAACCCATCTTCTTGTTCCCTTATGATCTATTTCCTACCAAGCATGAAGAATCATCTTTTTATTTAGTATTACCCTGTTTAAAGTCACTCATTGGGTTTACTTAGTAGTTAGAACAAAATCTTTACCCCTCAACCTGGTTTACACAGCCCCTTGGAGGCTGGCCCCCACTGCCACTTTGACCTTAGTTCCTACCTCTATCCCCAAACACCATTCTCTGGACCCTATGACTTTAGGTTGAGCATGCCAGTCTGTCAACCTGAGGGTCTTCCCCTGCCAGGAATGAGTTTTCCAAGGCTGGTTCCTTCTAATATTTAGAGTAAAATGCTCTGTTAAAGGTTATTCCCCACAGAGGCCTTTCCTGACCACCTGATTATATAGGATGCTCCACCCCGCCCCCTAGAGATACCATTGCTCACACCGTTGAATATGTCTATTCAAATTACCTAGATAGCATTTATATCCACCAACACTACCACTAATGCCTACCATCAAATATAGGACCCACTAGAGCAGGGGCCTCATCTGCTTTTTCATCATTGTGTTACCAAGACCACAGAGGAGTTTCTTAATAATGGATTTGCATGAATAGCTGTTTTTCATATGCTTTGTCATCCAGATGTCTCTCAATTTGGAAATCAATAGGTTGTTTCTGCCTGTTCTGTTTCTACAGCAGACTGGACTTTATGAGTATAAAGTCTTTGGTGTTCTGGACGATTGCCCACCAGATTTATTCGCAGCTGTCTATATGGACTTAGACTACAGAAAACAGTGGGACCCATATGTTCAAGGTGAATAACATCTATTTAAAAAAACATCTAGAAAGTAGAATCTATTGTTACTTATTCTAGCTAGTAGAAAACAACAGGTTTAATTTCTACTATGTTATATTTTATTTAAAATTTTGGCATGAAAGTCTTAAGTGTTGGGCTGAAACGTGCCTTTGTGATTCCTTGCATTCCCTTAGCTACCACTCTCCAATTTGCTCTGGGGGCTACTTTGTTCTCACTGTAAGTTCATCATCATCTCACATATCGAGGTAGTCATAGGTGGCTTCTTAGAGGAGGTGGTGTCCAAGCTTTGGTTTGGAAGTTGAACCAAAGTTTTATCAAGAATAATAATGCATATAGGTTTGAGGGTGAGAAGGTGAGGGGATGGGTGGCTTGAGGCCATTTGAGGCCCAGAGAACAGCATGAGTAAAAGGGAGGAAGACATCAAACAGTATGGTATGTTCAAAAACTGTGAGCAGTTTGTTTTTATTGGGTTGTTGGGGTAGCAGATCTAGAGGTAGAGTGGGAGGAAAGGCCGAGAGGCCAAAGGCAGCAGTCTGGCCACCAGGCTACAGTTCTTAGACTTTGCCCTGAAAGTGATGGACAGCTATGAAATAGGAGGTCCTTCTGTCACGTAAAGTGGGGGTGGCCTCTACCAAATCAGTTATAGTGGAACAGAAGTGCAGAACTAGCCAAGGGGTACCTAAACTCTGAAAGACCCTTGCTATAGTCAACGTTCTTTGTTACAAGCAACAAAAAGTTAACAAATGCTAGTGAAAGAAATGGAAAAAGAGTTTATTGGTTCATGGTATTGAAAAGCCCAGGAGTTTCTAACTACCAGGACAGCTGCATGTAATTTTTTAAAATATGTTGTATATTTATTTATTTATATATATATATTTATTTATTTTTTGAGAGAAGAGAGAATGAACTGGGGAGGGGCAGAGAGAGAGAGAGAGAGAGAGAGTGAGAGTGAGACAGTAGCTCCAAAGCCGGCTCTGCACTGACAGCAGTGAGCCCAATGAGGGACTCCAACTCACAATGCATGAGGTCATGACCTGAGTCAAAGTTATATACTTAACTGACTGAGCCATCAGACACCCATGCATGTAAGTTTTAAATATTTTCCATATCTTTTTTTTTCTTTTCTGAGTTGACCTAATTCTCAGGCAGATTTTTATGTCATGGCAAAGATGGCCACCAGAAGATCCAGTCTTAGGGGCACATGGGTGGCTGAGTCACTTAAGTGTCTGACTCTTGGTTTCGGCTCAGATCATGATCACGCAGTTCATGGGTTCAAGTTCCAGCGTGGAGCTTGCCTGAGATTTCTCTCTCCTTCTCTCTCTGCCCTTCTTCTTCTCTCTCTGTCTCTCAAAATAAATAAACTTAAAAAAAATAGAGGTTTATAGTCCAACCATATAAATAACCCCACAGGAACAGGAAGGAGCCTTCCACTAAACTGCTCACAGAGGCTACAGTCCCAGAATTTGCTCTCATGGCATCCTGTGGATGTTTGCCATGTATGGTCTCCTAGTGTTTTCCAGTACACTTTCTATCTAGGGTGAACTGTGATGCTTGTCAATTCAAGGGAGAAGCAGATATTCTTTGTCCCAGCCTCCTCAACAGCCATGGTTCAGGGATGCAACAGGCAGCTTCAGTTAGAGAGAGAACTATATGAGGAAGCAGGCAGCGTGCAAAGTCAATTTTCTGGTGATGGTCAGGGCTAAGGTGTCTGACACTGGAAGAAATAGTTGCAGAGACTCTGATGTTTGGTACTTGACGTCAACCATTCACGCTATGGTATCTAGTCCCGTAGCAGCAGTTTGGCTTCTCTGGAACAATCCTGAGGTTCTAAGCCCAACTCTGGTCCTTCTAGATATTCTGTGAGCTGCCTGAGGACCTTTGCTAATCCACTTTTTGGCTTGAACTTGCTAGTGATAAGGTAAGCCCCTGGTCAGATGCACCATCCTTGAATGAATCACTGTGGCCACATCTTACTCATTTTCCCAGCCCTGAAATTAATGCTGAGACAGTCCTGCATAAATCACCTAGTCGAGGAGGGGAAGGGTGAAGGAGAATGGAGATCACTGATCCAAGAAGGGGGAGGTGATGCTGAGTATGCAAAGGTCACAGATGTCTACTTCTTCCCTTCTTCTCAAGGGCTGTCTTTAGTGTCGTGAGGCACCAGTGGGCAAGCTCTTTAATCCATGGTCTGCTTCTAATAGATTTTCTTTTCAAAGCTGAATTAAAGAATACATTTCCCCCATCAGCATCTCCTTAAGGGGCTCTCATGTGTACTTCAGCAGCCTTGGCTTACCTCCTTCTCTAAATGGAGGGTCATACTGCACAGCTTGGGGTCAGAGGGTGTGTGTGTCATTGAATTCTTTTACTCTCTCCAGCCAAGAGTTAGCTGCTGTTTGCCCACAATAGAATGATGGAATTAAAGGAAATCTGGTCATTGCAGCCACCATAGTGTGTAAAGAAACAGGGGAGAGAAGTGAGACACTTAGGGTTAGCCACAGTTATGCCACTTCCTAGCTGTTTAGGAAGGACACTGCCCTCTCTAGAACCTTCATTTCCCAGCTGAACACACTAGTGGTGTGTTCACTAGTGGGTGACCTAGTCCAGGGCTAGCTGTAACAGGTCAGAAATCTAGAGAGCTCAGAAGTAAAACTATCGGTACTCTAGTGACATCTGCTGGTTGCCCTGATTGTAAAACCTGAACGTTTATTTTTGGATGCCTGATTTGTTTCATTGTGTTGAATTTGAGAATCTTGCTTATACTATACAGGGGACATGTTTTGCTGTTTTATTTTTACTGTGTTTTTATGTCTACTAGACACTACCCTTAGGAACCAAGCTTTCAGCGTTATTATTAAAGCAATATTATTAATAAATCTGATTTTTTCTAGAATTCTGTGCCATATGAGTTGGTGGTTTACCATATCCCTAGGGGGCATCATAGGCTTCTTGTTAAATGAAGCCCAGAGTTTCCAGATATGTTAACTTACGTTATTCTCCTTAGAAATACAAGAAAAGCGATGCAGTGGAGAAACCGTGGTGTACTGGCAAGTGAAGTACCCTTTCCCCATGTCCAACCGGGATGTATCCTTTCAAAAGGCACACCACTACTTGGCTTTCATGTGCTTTTAATCTTTTTTCTTTTTTAAGTTTATTTATTTTGTTGGGGCAGGGCAGAGAGAGAGAGACAGAGAATCCCAAGCAGGCTTGCTGTGAGGAAAAAGTACGAGTCCAGGGGGAAGAAGCCAGAGCCAAAGCAAATTCCTTTCTACTGCCAAAACATTAAAGACCTTCACTCGTCAGTCCACAGAGAGCAGGGGTAACAGCCCATCCACAGGGCACCTGAGGGAGGGCTGGGGCCACTGTGGGTGTGGGTGCCACAGAGACTCTGAGGTGGCATGGTGCTATGCCTGTTGCTGTTGCAGTAAGTACAATGTGTTCTACTCAGTGTGATTTTTAAAAAATTGTTTAGGCTTTGAATCCCTTCTAGTATGAAACCTAAAATTCTGTTGCAGCCGTTATAGGTATGAAAGTCTAACTAGGTTTTGGAGCCAGATCTGGGTTTGCATTCAGATTCCAGTTGGGCTATGGGATGTTTGGCAAGTTTCTTTACTTCTCTGAGCCTCAAATTTGTCCTCTGTAGGATGGGGATACTTGCACTGAACTCACAGGGACCTGTGTTGATCTCAGGACCAAAATGGATGCTATACCTAAAACATATGGCATGGGCTCAATAAATCATAACTCTCACTGTTTCTGAGGGTTAAATTATCTTTCCTAGAATAGTGTCTTAGACATAGTGGCTGTTCTATGAGTGTTGATTGAGATGAGTTGGATTTGTTATTCTTGGTGAACCAGTGCTAACTCAAAGAGGACAAGTACCTACTAATACTCAGTGCTCATATTTCTTCCTGTGATCAGTAGGTGTAAATAACATTGCTTGACCATCCTCTGTGCATAGAGGTCAGCAACTAGAGCTCTGAGGGAGAGCAGGACAAAGTGGAATGACCCCAGTGTTTATGGGGTGCCTGTTCTTCCCTGGTTTCTCCAATGTCTCCAACAAGCATGCCTGTTGAGCAATGTAACCCCCTTTCCTACAGAGGGAAACTTAACCTAAGAAATAGTGAGTAACTAATGCAGAATCACACTGCTGATGAGTGATCAATCCTCTGATGTCTCACAGTGCCTTCTTTGAGAAAGGAGGAGAGGTCTCTTTATATAATTAAAAGCATCAAGGACTCATTCACAGGTAGATAAAGCATGCTGTCAAATGAGAATATTAAGCAGTATGGGACACAGTCTTGCAGAGCAGGCAGAGAGACAGGGCAGGTAAGTGAAGTAACAATGTAAGGGGCAAATGCTGGGTGGGAAGAACAGAATCATCTCCCTTTGCCTCTGGCTTGTGGGGTTTCCTTCTGCCAATCTGTAATGCTGGCATTGACATCATGCCTTGACTGGCAGTATAGTTCGTCTACATACGAGAGCATCAAGAGCTGGATATGGAAGGGCAGAAGATCCATGTGGTCCTGGCCCAGAGCACTTCTGTGCCTCAGTTTCCTGAGAGGTCTGGTGTGGTCCGGGTAAATCAGTATAAGCAGAGCCTGGCGATTGAGAGTGACGGCAAGAAGGGGAGCAAAGGTAAGGCAGGGTGCATGGTGGTGCACTGACTCGGCCACTGTATCGAGATCATGCTGATTGTGAGGCATGTAAAGGGCATGGTGCTTATTCCCTGAGGTCAGAGAATGGGCACAGGTACAAGACGAACAAGGGGCTAACACCTGGAGAGAGACTCCATTGTCTCCCAGAAACCTGAGTGCATGGTGGACGTTCAGATCTGATTCAAACCATTTTGTCCTGACTCTTGCACTGTCCAGATGAAACCAGAACCAGAAGGTTTAGAAACTCATTTCTGGTTGGTCCTCAGGATACATATGTTGGGCCTGAGGGTGGGCAAGAAGGCTGGCAGGTCTTTCTCTGAGGATGCAGCTCCTGCTCAGCAAAAGGCCAGAGACTCAGGACCTGCCTGCCTGGAGTTCAGACCACGTGGAGGAAACCTCGGAGCAAGTAGGGGCACTCAGCCACTTGCAGTGCTGAAACGAGTGTGGCCTTGCGTGTGAGGCAGAATCTGAACCTTGGTTCTGACGCTTTTCAGATCTGTCACCTTGGACGTGCCACCTACTCCCTCTGAGCCTCCATGTTATCATTTATAAGCTCAGGTTTAATCTTCCCAACTCCATTGTATCATGAAGATAATTAATGAGAGATGATTAAATGAGATCCTATGTCCAAGTGTTGAGTATGTTGCTAGGCATTCAATGAATAGCAGCAAAATGTGCCTGTGACTATGATTTCAAAATGTTTACATATAAATATTCAGGGAGACAGCAGAGAAGTCCTCCTGAACACTGTGCTCCCTCCCTCCTTACTTGCTGAATTTAAAGGGGATGGTTGGCAGGGTTTGTTTTCATCTTTCTAACATTTTTCCTCCTCCTGAATTGTCTTTTCTTTCCCCTCTAGTTTTCATGTATTATTTTGATAACCAGGATCTGCAAATTCCGACCTGGATCATTAACAACTTCGTCAAGGTGAGATCCCAGGAGGCAGGAGGGGGAAGTGTGCTTGACAAATGTTGACTTAGTCCAAGGGGCTGTCAGGCTGAAGAGATGTCCTGTCTCAGGCCTAATGAAGCTCTTTTATGAAGCAGCTTGTTGAGTGACTACAGTGAGGACTGAGGATGCCAACACCCAGGATGTGGAGGCTGGGAAAAAAACACAGAATCCTTAGCTGGAATGTCAGACCCTCCCTGCCAGCACAGCCTGCTGGGATCACTGTCTGGATCCTCCCGACAACAGCCTGCTCCTTGTAGGGAAAATGGGGCCTTTGGACCCTGCCCTGCTTCTGGAGGAGCCTGGAAGGCTGACCTGGCTTGAGAGACAACCAGAGGTGTCCAAGCCTGGAAGCCCCCGGTTTTGTTACTGCTGTTGTGTTTTGTTTCTCTGTAAGGAGAGGGAAGTGCAGTGGTCCTGGATCGCTGCAGACTGCCTGGGGACTTGGCTTGATGGGACTCATTCAGCCTGCTTTGGAGGAGTCCTGCTTCCTGATGGGAGGGCTCAGCACATTCCCTGGGAGAGTGAAAAGCACACACGCTTTGAGTCAAACACAAGATTTTGAGACCGGGCCCTGCTTCTGTGTGTGTACTCTAGGGAAGCCATCAGTTTCTTCCCATTCAAAAATGGAGATGGGTATTACTGACCCTGTAGAGTAGTAGTATGTAAGGCAGTGTCTGGGGAAAATCTTGTACGATATTGAACACCGACTAAATAATAATACACCCTAACCCTTTGCCCCCACAGCCTCGCCATTGTCTAATTATGTGAAATAAGTCCTTTCTGTGATTTCTGAGGAAGAATCCCAGAACCCAACCTAATCCCATATCCTGTGTTTTTTCTTTCCAAAAAATGGTGTCTCAGAAACATCTTAGCTTTTTACTAGCAAAAGCCAAGACATACAACATTGTCACCTGCCGTCTATTCTCGCTTGTTCCTTGGGTCTTCTGTCATCTGCAGCAACGCGGTGTTGAAATCAGACAGGGGCTCTGTCATATTTATTATTCCCAAGGCCATCTTTGTTTACCTTTGCCACATCCCACAGAATCAGCAGTAATGTATGTGAGGACTAGAAGTGACAAGTCTCCTTTGCTTTGCAGAATAATGCTCATGAAGTCCTGAGGAGGATAGAAAATGCCTATCAAAACTACCGAGGGTAACTTCAGTAAGGGCATCATGTGTTTGTGTAATGAAGTCTCTGGAAGTGCCGCAGCCCAGTGATGTGCAGCTTTCCTTTCCCACTTCCACCTTCAGAGGCTGGCACACTGTCTCGCACATCGTCCCCAAGTGTGTTTGCTGATGCCTGGCTTCTTCTCCCAGTTTCCCCACCCTGGGACTGGCTGCCTTCTTCCACTATTGAATGTGGGTCAGATGAGGGAAATTCTGCTGGTTTATTTTTAAAAAGGGAAGTCCTCAGTGGGGAACACAATCACTCCATTGTGCCATTTTAGGGGGGTTGGCAGTGGAGAAACGACAACAAATGCAAGGGCAGCCGATCCTGGCAAGCTGGCTCCTTCCAGAATGTGACCTCTTGCAACCCAGGAGGGGCTGCTGGGACACCATTCCTTTCAGAGTGGTCTCCTGGTGCCTCAGAATGGGAGACAGGTGCTGATGTCCATCTGTCTGATGCTTTGGTGTGTTGATTTGGCCAGGTCTGAGGTGATAATCTAGCAAGTCTCTCCATTATTTGTACTTGTGGAAGATCGTGAGCTATTTTGATTTCAAACTATGTTGAAACACATGGCAGGCCTGATTAAGCACTTGATGTGGTAGCCATGTTTTCTCATCACCTATGTCTGGGATTCTCTTTCCCACCTGCCACTGGAGAGAGGCTGACCAGACCTCACTAGCTCTGCATTGTATCAGAAACGGAGGCATCATGATGCTTCTCACTGGTAGTTTGCAAAAATCAAGAAGGTGTGCACACAGCTATGATAAAGTGACTATATATGCAATAATATGACTTTCTCTTCTAGTATGTTTGGAGATATTGAAGGGATAAGTGTTCACATCCAGGGAGATATTAATTAGTGGACTGTTTGACTCTACAACTTTTTTCTCAGGAATTCTACCTAACATGTCTGCTTCTTCTACCACTAAAGACTTCCAGTTTCCTTTTTTCTCCTGAAATTTGTAGAGCAAGTTATTCTGTAGCTAAAGACATAGCCTTCATGATCTCAGGGAAAAATTTTAACCATTGTGTATGATGCTATTGAACCTTGATTAGTGGTCATAGAAATTCTGCTTGAAGCAGAAGATTTATTAATATTTATTTATTTTCTTATTAAAATGGGATACTTCAGACTGTATATTTTCTTTCTGGAAAGGAAAATAGATTGAATACCAATAAATACAGAGTGACATGAAGTTGTCCTGTTTGCAATTGCTTCCTACCTTATTCCTTTTGTGAGAATGAACCAGTTGGGTCTCTTTTCTTTGCAAGGCACATCCAACCTAACTAATGAACTTGAACATAAAAAAGAATTTTAGGTGCACTTACATGCAAGACCAGGTGTAGGGTGGCCTCAGGTCGGGGTTGATATTAGAATGATATTAGAATTTGGCTACGTTTGTCTTCAGGTTATCTTTGATGTTGGACTGTGTCTGGTGGCAGGATTGCTGCTGACAGCAAAGGGTAGGCCCACAGCTTCTCAGGCTCTTGCTGAGCCAAAGAAAGGCAGGATTTCTTTCCAGTAGATCCCACACCATCCTGTGACTCCCTCTCAACCATGTGCCTGTCCCTTCTCAGTCACTGTGGTCATATGGATAGACTTATCCAAGTAGTGAATACCTCATAAATTTACCATTAAAAATCATTATC
Organism: Hyaena hyaena; assembly: GCF_003009895.1. NCBI lineage: Eukaryota > Metazoa > Chordata > Mammalia > Carnivora > Hyaenidae > Hyaena > Hyaena hyaena. The sequence continues at coordinate 575,668 of NW_024080821.1, forward strand.
AGTAATATAGCTGGAATTTAAGTTTAGGTAACTGAAATCTAAAAGTCTCTTGTAACAGAGGGTCAGGTGTAAATTTTAAGTATAGAGGAACTGAAACACAGGCACTACGATCACAGTCTTTGAGCAGAGAATCAACATGAAATGGTGTCCTGCAAACCATATCTTTAAACAGTTTTTAATAATTTGCTAAGGACTCTGACAACACTAAGAATATGGAGTTTCTAGGTAAAGTAGTTACAAAAAACAGTCACAGAGTTTGGGATAATTAGTAGCATTTTGACTCTTTGGCATTTATGTGTGCTAATTTGGAGGAGACAGTCCTAAATGGGATTGAAACATGAGGTCATGTGGGAAACTGAGAACCCATGAGCCAAAAGTAAATGCCAGAGGTGCAGAAAATGTAGAACTGGTGCTTCGAGGTTGCCCCTGATTCCTCAGTGTATGCCACTCCACGTTCCCGCATGCATCGCTTGGAATTTGAAAGTTATAAAGATACGGTCATTCCTCTAGCACTTTGGTTCACTTATTCTTTTCCATGTCTGCCTCTCCAATACACAAGAAGACCTCTGTGGATAGAAACAGTTATTTAACTTTGATCACTGGCCCCTAGGGTTCTAGATAGTAGGCACTCAAGTACATGAGTGATTGACTTAGAGAGATGGACCAAATGACACACTCCCTGATGGCCAAGCCCATTTGGATATGGAGGTTTAATTCACTTACATTAAACAACAGTTCAGGCCAAATTATTTCCCTAAGTCATCATTACTTGTGGAGGCGGCTCTAGATTCCTCAGGTTCCCATTGGTCCTTTATTTCTTAAGGGGTGGCTTTGCTGGTGTGGTTAAGGATTACTTTTTAATGTTACAGAAATGGTACAGTCTGGACTGGGTCCAGCTGAGATTAGTCAGGATTTCAGGATTTGAATGAAAAATAAAATAGCACTACTGTTGGAGCTAAATTATTTCCACAGGTGAATTATTCACATTGCATAACAATTCAAAGTTGTGGGCCACATTGGAATTGAGGGGTTCCTGTAAAGGGTCACCTCCCTTGAAAACGTTCCTATTTCACAAGGAGTGTCCTGGCCTGGCTCCCTGGCTCCTCACCCAGAGTCCCCATCTATAATGCTTCTCCTCCAAACCTCCTGCTTCCCAGCTGGATTTGGAAGAGACACAGCAGGAAGAGCCCATTCAGTTCCCATGTTTCTGGTATCTCCGCTCAGTTGGCTCGGAGAATTACCCTTAAAGCTCTGAGACATGCATTCACTGATCAGCTATTTCTTGAGTCTAGTGTCCACCCAGCAAGGGACCAACATGGCAGTTCTGTGATGAAGGAGACAGGCTTGGTGTCTACCCTCACAGAGGTCATGGTCTAGTGAAGAAGACACAGTGTACAAGCTGTTGAAAGACTGATGAGTTTTGAGAAAGGGCAATAAAGGGTGCCAGAGGTGGTAAAACAGGGAGAGCACTAACCGAGTTGAGGGGTCAGGAAAGAACATGTAGTGGGCTGTGTGAATGTTGGAGAAGAAACCTCATCTGCACAGAAGGAGCCGTTTGCTTAAATCTCCCCTGGCAGGAGAGCCCATCACATGTGAGGAAATACCAAGGCCAGTATGGCTGGAGCAATGGCACTGAAGGAGAGGCGTCTCATGTGAGGCTGAAGCAGGCAGTCAGACGAGGGGGTGATTGTGAGGGCCATGGCAAGGGGTTTGGACTCTGTACCCAGAACACCAATAAGCTTGGAAGGATTTTAGGCTGACCTAAAATCAGCAGTGACCTGATGAATTTAATTTTTTTTAAATGTTTATTCGTTTATTTTTGAGAGACAGAACATGAGTGGGGCAAGGGCAGAGGGAGAAGGAGACAGAATCGGAAGCGGGTCATTGCTGACAGTGGAGAGCCCGCTGCAGGGCTTGAACTCACGAATTGTGAGGTCATGACCTGAGCCAAAGTCAGATGCTCAACTGAACAAACCATTCAGGCGCCCCGCATTTAATCATTATTAACAGCTGCTCATCTGCCCCCCCCACCCCTCCCCGCGCCGTGTCCTGCTGTGGTTCCTGGTTAGAAATGGGACTGGGTAGGGCAGACTGGGTCCTGGTAGGAAATGGAAATGAATGGGGGCAGACTGGGTCCTGCTAAGAAACCGGATCGGTTTGTGGCTGTACTGGGTCCCGCTTAGACACCAGACCGGGTAAGGGTGGACCGGATGGAGGTGGATTCGGTTCCGTTTAGAAAGCGGCCTGGGTGGGGGTGGACCAGGTCCAGTTTAGAAACCAGATCGGGTGGGGTAAGACGGGAAGTAGGCGGACTTAGTCCACCCTTGAAAGGGGGCCAGGTGCGGGCAGAGTGGGGCCAGCGTGAGGCCTCAGGTGAATAAAATGTTGTTTTAAGGCTGAGCAAGCAAGTTAACCTTAAGGTAATCATGGCTTAAGTGGCCGCAGTGGAGAACTTCTAACCTACCTAAAGCTTGTCCACTTAGGAGGTGCCCTAGAGCCCAGCACCCACATAGGGGCACAAGGAAAAGTATTTTTCCTCCTCTAAAGTTTCTGGTGGCCAGAGTGCGACCCCCTGGGACACGCCCCTCACTCCAGGGCCTGAGGATGGGGGATCCTAACAAAACTGGCAGAAGCCTGTGAAAGGTAAGAATTCTTCACCAGAGTTCGCCCTCCCATTCCCATCTCTGTCTGTGGGGCCTGGCTGAGAGACAAAGGTAAAGTTTCATGTTGTCCCTTCCTTTCTAAATTCGGATTGGCAGGCAAAAAACATTTGTAGGAGTGAGGTCTTTGAATGATGACTGCTGTATGTGCTTTTGTGTACTCACTGGGTGTCAGACCTTTCCCTCACTGGTTATCAGGACGATGTTGTCTTCTTGTTTGTCTCATTTGGTGTCCTGAGGACTTGGCTTGGCAACAGTCAGGTTGGAGACGCTGATAATATAAGCTGTACAGAAATGTGGGATGCTCTCCATGTGTGGCTGGGATCCTACCCACTGTTGCCAACTCTCAGGGGAATGGTCTTTCTCTGGGTTATCTCTGGGAGTGGCTGTGGGTCTTGGAGCATAGGATCTGAGCCTCTGGTCCTTATGGGGTTGTTCATTCATGCTGGGAATATTTATTGCTTGTCCAAGGCTGAAACTTGTCGATCTATGCAAAAGTTTTTTTTTTTTTTTTCTCACTTTTCTTCTTCTTTTTAAAGTAGTTCTGGGGTCAGTCATTGGCCAAACTGGAAGCTGATATTTAGAGCCTGACAAGAAATTTGTTTTAGGCCTTCCCCCAAGATAATTGAAACCATAGAGCCAGAAAGAAGAAAAACATTCTGGCACCTTTGTGTAAGGATTTACTAGAACACTCCAAAGAGATCCAGCTCTGAATCTAGAACATAGGAATCTTCTGATTTCCAACCTAGTTGAAGGTCTCCCTGATGCAAAGAAGTAAATTGAGGATAATGTAGTTGGATGGGTGGGACAGTGTCCATATCATTCTGGTAGCAGCCAGTTCTTTGAGGAATTAAAGGCAATTATGTATATCTTACGAATTGAGTATAAACACAGAAATGTGGTTCTGGAAACAACTCAAAGTCACTTATCTTTTTTGTCAGTCTTCAAATCTCTTCTAATCATTAGAAAGGCTCTCAGATTTTGTAAAAGATCTGGACTTGGAGAACAAGAGTCTTTTTTGATGGCACTTGTATTTTTCTCTGTGCCTATTGAGATATAAGTATTTTATGCAGTCTTTTCCAGGAACCAAGTGATTTCTTATCAGAAGGAGAAAAAAAAAGGCCTAATGAACCTAGGAATATGAAAAATATTTAAAGTCTCTTCCACAAACATTAATAAAAACCTGTCTGAGCAGGTGAAGTTATGCTGTCTTCCAGAACAATTCAGTCCAGCGGTCCTTCTATAAACTAGTGTCCTTTTATAAACTTTCACATTATCATACCTGTCTCATCGCTAAAATTTTAAAATGAAAGCTGTAAGATCTGTTTGACCTGTTTGTATATTTATGTATACTTACGTATTTATGTTACCTACTTTGGTTTTTTTTTTTTTTTGTATTTCTGACTGGTATTGTCATAATTAGGGTTATTTTTAGGTTTGAATTTAAATCCCAGTTAGTTAACATACAGTGTAATATTAGTTTCAGGTGTACAATATAGTGGTTCAACACTTCCCTACATCACCCAGGGTTCGTCACAAGTGCAAACCTTAATCCCCATCACCTATTAAACTCCTACCACCTCCTCTCTGGTAACCATCAGTTTGGTTTCTATAGTTGAGTCTGCTTCTTGTTTGCCTCTCTCTCATTCTCTCCCCTCTGCTCATCTGTTTTGTTTTTTAAATTCCACATATGAATGAAATCATAAAGTATTTGTCTTTCTCTGACTAACTTTGCTTAGCATAATACTCTGTAGTCTTATCCCTGGCATTGCAAATGGCAAGATTTCATTCTTTTTAAAGGGCTGAGTAATATTCCACTGTGTGTGTATATCACATCTGCTTTGTTTATTCATGAGTCAGTGGACCCTTAGGCTGTTTCCATTCTTTGGCTATTGAAGATAATGCTGCTGTAAACATCGGGGTGCATGTATCCCTTTGGGTAAATACCTAATAGTGGAATTGCTGGATTATAGGGTAGTTCTGTTTCTAACCTGCCAAAATTAATTTGTAAAGAGTACTATTTAATTGGCTTAAAGACAAATATGCATTATATAAGTATCCTCTGAGAAATATAGAAACTAACCCAAATATTTTGCAAGTTCAAATGACCTAGGATAGGCCTCAGTAAATAAAAGCTAGTTTAAGTTTATTGGTTTAATTAAAACCAAAATATCTTTAGAGTTATCAGTATTAAATGTAATACTTTTATTTGCCTCAGTTTACTAAAAGTCGAATAAGGTCATATTAAATTCATATCAAATTCTGTTACAGAAATTTTCAGCAAGAAACATAACTTTAAATGATTAGCTGTTTAATATCAAACAAAATTTTCATGAATCAACTAAATGTAATTGTTAAAAATAAGTTAAGTAGATTTAAGTATGACAGAAGTTTATAAATGAGCTTTTCCACTATGATTATGTTTTATATGCTTAGTTAAAATTAGTTTCCCAAATCTTTTTGGGACATCTCAGCCTACATAATCATGTGAGGCACTTTTGTATGATAAATCTTTGAGTTTGGTTAGAAATTTGACAAAATTTAGGGAGGATTTTTGTTCACAGATGAAAGGAATAGCCTGAGGCATAGCAGAGGCTGGAGAGTGAGAGACAGATAGCTATGGGAAGTTGGGGGTGGTCGCTAATAACAGCTACATTTATTGACCGCTTAGGAAATGTCAAGCACAGGCTTAGCACTTGGTGTCCATTCGATCATTTCACCCTTGTTCACCTGCAAAGACTCGAAGAGTGCATGGTACCTCGTCTTGATCCCAATGATGTTCTCCACATATACAATACAAAACATATTCAGACTGTCTGCTGAGGGAATGAATGAATCCATGGAGCAACAACCCTAAAGCCCTGTGATCTCAGTTTGACCGCCATGTCAGAACAATGGATCCCTCTGCCTCCGATTTGCAGTTAATCCTGTGTTACACTTAATTCTTACCAGAGAATGGACTTTGAGAACAAATGCATTTTTAGAAAAATTTTAAAGCTAGAATTCTTTTGTCTTTCAGTTATTTTGTGGTTTAAAATATTTTGCTTTATTAAAATTTTTTAAAAATCTTTTTTGCTACCCATTTTGATTCCACACCCTTGAAGGACTTCTACCAAATATCTGAAAGTCCACACACTGGAAAGGTATCATTGATTTTACTGGGGGAGGGGAGAGAGGCAGGAGGCAAAGCAGAAGAGAAGGAATTTTTCATTTGCAGGCCAGAACCCCGAATATTCAGAGAACGTATATTCCCCTAGGAACAGATTTCTTCTGAGAAGAAGCCAATGGATACCAAGCAGGACAAAAACGTCACTTAGAGCTCAGTGAAGGACGTACAGCAACTTTTGTTTTATGTCAGACAGCTTATGAGGGGCTGGATCTGTTTTTAGGTGGTCATGGATTCTGCTTCCCAATGAGTGTGGTGTTCTATTTCCAAGGGAAAGTGAGTAATGGTCCTCATCAGGAGCCTGTATTTCAGGCCTGGTGCTGGAGAATTACTGGACTGCTGAGAGCTTCCATGTAGAGTTCACCCTCCATTCTACCACTTGGCTCCTGTTTCCCTTTGAGCTACTTTCAGCTCTTGTAAACAGTGTTTGCTTTCCATGACAAGCTAGGAAATGTGAGTGTGTGGCGACGGTGCTGGGTCCCTGGAGAGGGCTTGCCAGGGAGGCTTCTTCCCCATACCTCATTTCAGCATGTAACTTGCTGTCGAGGTTGGGCAATCACTGAGGCTCCATGTCTTCCCCTCCTATTCTGTTCCACTAACTTATAAAAGAGCCAGAGAGCCGCTTGAGGACTGGCGGATCAGCCAGATGTTTCCTGAGCAAGACAGCGTGCATTTCCCCTTGCACATCATCTTGCGAGAGAGCAGGGCTGGCAGGGCACTCACCCTGGCTGACATCATTGGGCGAGGTAGCCTGGGGAAGGGTTTCAAAGCAGAGCAGCTTGGCCAGGGAAGAGCTCAGCTGGCGGCCCTGTGCAGGGATGAACTGACCCACATAGCTAGGGAGAAGGAATCAGCAATTTATGTGTGTGTATTCTCTGAGAGGAAGTCGCGCCTCCACTCCCTGAGTATCCATGGGCTCCGGGGTGGACTGCCCCAGTGGCTCCACATGCACAATCAGGAGCAGGTTCAGTGTATTGCTCCTCACGCAGCTCCTTGTTTTCCCTGACTTTGGCTTGAGGTTGATGTGGGACAAGCTCCCTTGATTGCAGTGAATAAAAATAAATAATAATAATAGCATATTAGCGAGCCCTTCTTTCCCAAATGCAACATAGTGGAGCTCAAATGTGAAAAAAACTGTGATTCTGAATCATATTATAGGTCACCAGCTTGTTAGATTCAGTTTGGTGGGAATGAATGAAATAAAATAATTGTTTACTATAGAGAACAATTGACATGGAATTGCCAACTTCCCCCTAGACAGGTCACTAAGAGTAAATTCAAACAAATAAATGAATATAATATAGCATTTTCTGTCACTATGATTTCATAAAAGAAAGTTGAAAGTTTTGTTTCACCTCTTCTGCTCAAATCCTTCTAAGGAATTTTCTTCAAGCTCATAACTAAAACCAAACAAAGAAGACCTGAACAGTTCCACGTGATCTAGGATCTGGCCCTGCCTACTTTACAGCTCCACCTCTCTATTTCTCTCCTGCCTTGTTTCTGTACCTCAAACTTGCCTTAGTCTTTGCATTGCTGTTCCCAACATCTGGAATGCTATTCCCCCAGATCTGTACATGGTGCTCTGCCAATGGATGGTAGTTTTTTGATATGGTTCCCAGGTATCCCTACCTCCTGGTATTCACACCCTTATGTAATATTCCTCCACCCACATATGTGACCTGGACCTAAAGACTTGCTGCTAAAGCATAGAAGAGAAGAGAAGAAAAGAGAAGAGAAGAGAACAGAACAGAACAGAATAGATAGAACGAATAGAATAGACTTTTTCTATGGAGTAGCTTCAGTGTTGGGATGTCACATAGGAATTAGGTTATAAAAGACTGTGACACTTAGGGATTAGGTTATAAAAGACTGACTTCATTCTTGCTGATTCTCTCGGGCTTGTCATACGTATTTGTTCTGATGAAGCAAATTACCTAGTCTGTGAGTTGCCCTATAGAGATGCTGGTGTGAGAACGAACTGAAAACGGGCTCTTGGCCGACAGCCACTCAGAACTGAGACACTCAGTCCAGCAGCCTGGGAGGAACAGACTCCTGCCAACAACCTTGTGAGTGAGACTGGAAGCAGACCCTTCCCTGCTGGGCTTTCCAGTGACTGCAGTCCCGGAGGACATCTTGGCCTTGCTGGAGATGCTGAGGCAGAGACACTGGAACCAGCTAAAACGTGCCTGGTGCAGGCACTCTGAAACACTGAGGAAGTAAAGGTTTCATTTTAAGCCAGTAAGTTGTGGGGTAGTTAGTTACACAGAAATAGATCACTGTATTCTGCCTCACGTTATGTAGGCCTTTGCTCCGATGTCTCCTTCCTTAAAGTTCCCCCTTACCTGCAAAAGAAAACAAACATAACAAAATTGATCACGCATTATTCTCTATCCCCTTACCCATCTGTATTTTTATTCATGGGAGTCCAGACTACTTATACTTATGTATTTATTTATTAGCTGGCTCTTCTAGTAGAATGAAGGTTAGTCAATGCCCACTGTGTCTAAATATGAACACTTTCTCATGTCTGAAGAAGGTGGACATGTATTTGCCCTGATAGTGCTTACATTTATTTGATAAATACTTATTGTAGGCTACTATATGCTAGGCCAAGTTATTATAGGTTATTTATTCCTGTTCCCTGGGATCTGGGCCAGTTAATTTAGTCTGTTGGCTAACCTTTTTCTTTTTCTTGAAAAGTTAAGTTACTCTGTTTTGATCATGCACCTTCTTATGCCTTATACACTTGGTCAAAATGCCTTTTGGTTAGAGTCCAGACTAGAGCTGTATGTGCTCTATTGAAGTTCATTTTTGGATGAACATAATTTTTTGAAAAGTTCTTATTGCACACAGTCCTGAAGTGTAACTTAATGCTACTTTCGTCTACTGGTCTTCGCTTTATTCTCAGAAATAATAAAGAGCATATCTAGTCTTTTACCACAAGTCCTATCTAATTGCTCCATTAATTCTGTGTCTTTGGATGTAAGTTTTATTTATTCATGCTCTAAACTTTTCTTGGATAGTTCGTGTTTCTTCATTTTGTGCTCATCTTTGTAGTTGAGATTGCAATTTCAGCTTTCTCTTTGCTTGGGGAGGGGGTGGTGTGTGAGCTATAGCTATGGCCCTCTGTCCACCCAGCTTCCAGTAGAAGTGGCAGGGCTCCTGGTGCCATCGACCATGCCCCCAGGGACGGTCTCCTGCAGCAGCAACACCTAGGAGCTGCCCTGTCTGTCTGTCTCAAGCTCTCACATTCACCTTTCTTATCTCAAGGCAGATTCCTCCATTCTAGGTTATGTGTGTGTAGCGGCTTGGTGGTGGGGTAGATGGTGGTTAATCCACCTGGTTGTCCTCCTCCTTTCATGGAAAATGCCAGAGGCAGACCATCTCTGAATGTGGATCATCCTTTTGTTCTCATCCTTGACAACTGCTTTCTTTCCATGAGTTCTGATCTCCAGGTTTCTCAGCAATTTTGTCTCCTCTAGTTTCTGTTTCTGGGCCCAGAGTGTAATAGTCCTTATGTTTCAGTCCTTATGTGTTAATTCTGACTTATGCATTTATGTCTGTATATCTTGCATATTTAAAAATATATGATTATATATGTATATTATATACATAATCATATCAGTATATATTTTTCAGACAGCTTAACTGCCATCTGAAACCATTATTTCTACTTTCTTTTGTATCATTTTAAGATACATGAAGATCATCATCATATTCTCCCTTGTTTTCTCCTCCTTGGTCTAGATATCCCAAATCTTTTCCCCGCCAGTTTTTTGAGAAACAATAGACATACATCACCATACAAGTTTAAGGTGTACATTGTGATGGTTTGATTTATATAGATTGCAAGATGATTACTACAAGGGGCTCAGCCAGCATCCATCTTCTTACATAGAAAAGAAAAAAGTTTCTCCTTGGGATGAGAGCTAATAGGATCCAGTCCCAACAGCCCCCGCGTATAACATATAGCAGTGTTAACAGTGCTGCATGTTACATCCCCAGTTCCTTTAATGATTCTAATCTACAAGAATTTTCTGAACCCTTCTCACTGAAAAAACCACCTCCTCTATTCTTGTAGACACATTATTTTATTTAATAGCCCTACTATAGCTCCCAGTGTTGAGAGGAATACTCAGCGTACAGGGGGATTATTACTTGCAGCCTAGGCTCCCCCTGACCCATTCATGCTAAGTGTGACAGACCATTTTTTAACCACATATTTATACTATTGGCTCAGAATAATCAAATTTCTTTCCACCTTCCTTGCAAATTTTAAATATATAAACTCTGTCAAGCAACAGTTGCCCCATCCTCTGCTTTTGTAATTGATCCCTCACCAAAATGAAAGAATTCACACTCAACCTCTCTTGAGTTTCATCATGTTAGTTTTAACCTCCACATTCTGTTGTAGTGAGTCAGGAGATGCATAAAAACTAGCTTCAACTTATTCTTGCCTTTACCAAACTGATGCTCCTCTTATATTTTGATCCCCAATGAATTGTGGCTCCTTCCATCTATAGAACATTTTCTCCTCTATTATTCATTTATCAGAGAAGCTATACTAGCATCTTTAGGTGAAGCCCATTTTTATTCACTAGGATTATATTATCCATTCGCTCAGTAAAGATTTATCAAGAGCTAACTCTGCCAAGAGCCAAACTGGGCATTGGTTATACAGAGATAAATGAACAAACATGGTTCTTGACCTTGCTGAACTTATGGTATGGTATTTATATTTTTATATTTATTTATAGACTTATTATCATACTGATAATTGCCAGTGATTACATAGTCAGAATTTTACCTTAAAAAAAAAGACCAAACTTGATAAGGCAAAAACCGCACAGTGTTTATTATAGAATCTAGGTGATAGATTTATGGGTGTTCACTATACAATTCTTTCCACTTTTCTATGTATTTGAAAATTTTCCTAATAACATGTTGGAGGAAAGTTTGCCTATGCTTCATAAGCTATATTTTTATGGTGCTCAGCCATGGCAGTGTACATATCCCTTTTAAAATGTCTTTACATTGTTTTACTTTTTATGTAATTCAGGACACTACAGCCTCTTTCCCCCAGGTTGGGAGAAATTGTCATGTAATAGAAAGAACATTTGCATTGGAGATGGAGTAGGTAGTACTCCAGCACTTAGTGGCTTTGTGCCCCCCACAAGTCACTTAATGTCTCTGAGCTTGGATTTGTCTCATCCCTAAAATCGGGGGTAATTATATTTGCACCCAAAGTTCTTGGGAAAACTAAATAAAATTATGTGCATACTTGCTTAGCATATTTAAAATGCATCCTGCCCCACTTCTACCACTCCCTGCACTGATCTACTTTATTTCCACATACCATTATTTCCTTCCTTACAAATGTGAATTAAATGGTTAATCCCCATTCATGCTTCTTTTCTTGCTTTATCCTTTGAAAGATAAAATTCCTAGAAACTGAAATCCATAATGTATCACTGGATGCTGTGGGTTAGCATATATGGTATCAGAAGATCTGAATTCATCCATTACCTTCAAGTTTCCTTTTTGTTCAGGTATGGGATTGATGTTAAGGAAGTGTTGTTCATATCCTGACCAGGTGGTCTGAAATTGCTGCTGTGCTGTAAATGCTTTGTTGTCTATTCCTGTCTTGATTTAGTATGTTTATACTATTGTCTGTGTGTCCTGATTGCTCTGTCTGCAGTATCTTCCTCCTTCAAACCTGCAAAAGTCCCGTACTTCCTTTAAGAACAAGGTCAATACTATGTCTTTTACTTTGGATGTTTCCACGGTATCATGTCATTTCTCAAAATATCTTAAAGAGCTTACTATCTGATGGTAAACATCATGTAGCCAGAGAAAAGCAACTTTTCCATCCTTGAATTTCCAGCACATAGGACAGGGAGCACCCTATAGGCCCTTGTTAGAGATCATTCATGGGTGTTTGCATGGATGATGAATCCCTGGGTCTCAGTTTATTTCCATGGAACAAGAGAGATAACCATGTTATTTCAGGAGCCTATTTGAGCACTGACATGCTAGGATTCTTTCCCTTTGTAGTGTGTTACATACAGTATACCATGTTTTATTTCAAGTATTGTCTTAATGCCAGAGATTTCTCTATAGTCAGAAGCTTCTTGGTTTTTAGGTACTTGGGATTTGGACGCTTATACATCCCCTCTGACTCTTTGCCCTTAATTGCACCAAGGGTATGATTGAATTGATGTATCTAACCAGTCCCTAACATATCTCCCATTCCAAATAAACAAACATGCATCTCCCCATCTCTTTCACCCTTCCATCCCCTTCATCTCCCAGATTACCTAGTTTAGAATATTCCTTCAGTCTTGTGACCTAACTCCGAAGGAGGTTGAGTGGATTTGCGTCTCCTGGAGGAGCCTGCTGGGTTTCTGGATAAGTACTAAGATGAGGCTAGTTCTTTGAGTCTCAAATCCTTGATCCTACAGCAGCTGCTGAGTTAGTTGCTTGGAAGATACTTAAATTCTAAATTCTAAGATACTGTGAGCCTCCACTGATTATTCTGCAGATTGAGCAGCACTCAGGGAAGACAAGGAGGCGTGTTGTTAGGAAGGCACGAGACCACATCTTATATGTATTTCTCTCTCTTCACCCTTTAAGTGCATCATTCTGGACATATCTAATATTCTCAGTTCTCTACTTTCTGTACTAGTCACACTCTTCAAATCCTCTCCACCCTCGCTGACTGCTAAAGCTTATTCGTCCTCTGTATCTCAGTTGACAATATTATTTCCTACAGAAAGAATTTCTTGATTCTCCTATTATATACTCCTTTTCTCCTAGTATATACTATACTGTCTGGTGATTATTTGTGTGATTTCTTTACTTAAATTTCATGTAGGAGGGGATACCATCTTTCTTGTTCATTGTTGTATCCCTAGAGTTTTAGCAGTGCTTGGCACAAAACAGTTTCTCATTCTATATCTATGAAGTGAATTAATGAACATAGTAGTCCCTGTTCTTATGGAGATTGACATAAGATACACAAAATAAGTGCATGCTGTCTATCACTGTATATTAATACAATATAAAATGGGCAATGTGTTAATGCACCTCATTGTGTAACTCCTAAGGATCCTGTGGACATAATGTTGTTTCTCTTCATTTGGCAGAAAAGAAAATTTAGGCTTAGAAGTCACATCATTTCCCAGGATTACACTACCACTAGAAAGCAGCAGAATTGGATCTGAACTCTAGCCTTCTAATATCAAATTAAGTGCTCTCTCCATAATGTCGCAACTATGTGCAGCAAGTGTTATAAGATCGTACAAAATTCTATTGCATTGCAGAAATGGGACAATTTACTCCTAGCATAAGATGATACTTGAACTTGGATCTAAAAGATGAATAAAATTTGTTTTTAATTACCAAAACTACACCAAACAATAACCCTTATGCATTTTAATGAATTCAGGTAATACAGATGTATTTAATGTAAGATATGAAAGTTCATCCTTCCCTGTTCTAATTACATTCCTAGGACATAGCCATCATAAACCATATCTGTGTATACATACACTCTGGCAGTTTTATTTCTTTGAAAGGAATCACACTGCAAATACTGTTATGCATCCCCCCCCCTTTTTTTTTAAACTTCAGTACAACTTGGACAACCTGGTTTGTGGTGTATTTATATTTACGGGCTGCATTGTTAACTGCTGCATTCCATCCTTTCATAGAAATGTTTCATAGTGTGTTTAACCAGTCTCTTTATTGTGGGCATTTATGTAGGTGGTTTTCTGTATTCTCCTTTGTAAATAATTGTAATAGTTCTCCTTGAATAATTCTCCTCTGGGTCCTCATCAAACATTTTCTGTCCATCCATTCCTAAAAAATGGGACCCCTTGTATCATGGATTATATGCAATTTAAATTGTGAAACATACTGACAAAAATGTGTAGAATGTGCCAAAGTTGGAATTGGTGGGCAAAAAACATTCAAGATGGGGAAAGTCACACAGATAAAGGTAGCAAAAAACATAAGTCACATTCCTTTATTGTTTCCTAGATGTTTCAGCATTTTGACTCTTTGTGTGAGCTCTGATGACAAATTCCAGCTCCTGCCCAGCGACCAGAAGCTATTTGTCAGTATGTCTCTTTATCGTCCCTCCTGTCTCTTCAGTGATGAAGTCCCTAGAGGTTAAACACTCTCATTATTAATCTTACCACAAGAATCTCTGAAAACCAATGTTTGCTGCCCTTTGCTTCTTTACTTTAATGACTCCTCACCACACACAGACCCCTTATTGTGCTATTCACAACCTTCCAGATGAAACCAAAGGCTTGATTCAACTGTAGTCAAAAGAAGCAAATTCTCCACAATTCCACACACATACGTGCACTAACCCTCCTCTTTCCACCAGCGACTAAAACTTAAAATTGAACGAACATGACATGAGATGTTTCTAAAGAGCTATTCCGTCACAATCAGCTTTATTAAAGGCACAAATGTGCAGTTGCATTTAATGGTGTTTATTTTAAAACATACGATGTTTACCCTTGAAAGCCTATTATGCATCTCTCACCTTACAGTGAACAAAAGGGCATTGTAACTTCATGTAGTCTGACTGCTTGCTTAAATTTAGGCCCACACTCAAATGAGAAAAATACTTGAGTATCAGTCATCTTGGAATCCAAGGGACTTATTCATAGAGCATGTGGGGCTCTATTCATAAATGATTTATGTCTTTGTATAAAGGAGAGTGGGGGTTGTGTGTGTTGCTCAGAGAACCATCTACTGCCTCTCCTGAGTAATTTATACAAGATCAATATTTATCAAAGTGAGCCAAGAATTGTGCCATAACTCTCAGAGAGCCAAATACTTCGTTTACAGTTCCTTCACCCATGGAAGGGAGCGTGACAGATTAAAATGTTTGCATAAAAGCTACTTAAAGTGGTTCTCGCTTGGTTCCTGTTGCTTCAGATACAGTGTGATGCTTTGGCAGAAATTGCAGATTTTTGTCATGGATGTTGCTCAGTGACTAACACATAGTAGATGTTTTTAAAAATGTATTTGTTGAATTAATGACTAAAGGGAAATAAACAAATGTTCCAAAAAGAAAGGAAGGTTGCCCGCTGTATTTATTCTTTTAACATATATTAATTAAGCACCTGCTAAGCCTTATGCATTGAGTGAGGACACAGTTATTACCTGGAATGATTCTCTCAGACATACGTGTAAATGATTAAAAGCCTATTAATGAAAAGTGCTAAATGCTCTGTTAAGGGTTTTTAAAAAAACAAAAACAAAAACGTGTTTTAGAGATCCTGAGGAAGGAGCAACTAATTCTGCTCAGAGAAGTTTAGGAAAGGATAAGCATAAGTAGGAGTTATACAAGCAGATAGTAAATGGGGGAGGGAATTTTAGAAAGAAGTAATGGCATGGACAAAGGAAACATGAAAGATCTTCAGAATGCAGGAATAGGGTAGATGTGTTGCCATGAGAGATTAGAGTATTTTTGTCAATAATGGGAAAGAAGTATGAAATTTTCCATAGAATTGGGTTGTAAAACGCCTTATACACTCCATCAGTGAACTATTACTTTATTTCATAAGCAAGAAGAGACTTCCACAGATTTTTAGACATAGAAATGACATAATCAGATTTCCCTTAGCAGTATATCTCTGGTGGCACAATTTATACTATCTATATACCATCTGGTAGAGAAAAGTAGAGAAGAGATGATGAATAAGTTTCAGTTTGTTTATCAACTCTATAAAATTTATATACATCTGCAGGAAAACAAAGTATATCAGAATATATAAAATATAGCTATGAGGGGGACAGTGATTTTGATGGTGGCAGCCTCTTCTTGTTTCCAGAATTTTCCTTTGATGTAGGAGTTAGACCATGATGAAGTCTACAAAAATGAGCTCTGAATGATCGTGTAATCCTAAGGCAATAAAATTATGCTGATGTGTTATGGTGATTTTTTTAATCATCAACATCACCACAATGACTGCTACTTAGAAACTGCCAAGTTTAACAGCAGCCGCTAATTGTTCACTAATGCCTGCACTCTCAGAAGTGTTTATGGAACTAATACAGCTAGATTTCCACTGGCAGAAACTAGTGCTCAGAATTCTAGGTATCTTAGCTTCTATTCCTTTCTCACATGGGGCTTGGCAAGACTGATTTATGTATCAGAACCAAATGTACAACTTTGGTTGAAGATGGACTGTCTTCTCCTTCCTCTATCTCCTGTGGCTATGCAAGAATGCTTGGATCCTTATTGTTTTTCTCTCTATTTTAAGAAAACCCTGTCTTTATAAGACAGTAAATTGTTGACCGATACCCCCTCCTTTTTGATGGCATAACCTGTGTGAGATTTGACTGACCTTGTTAAAGCTTCCACATGAAGCCAATGATTAACTGAGCAATAAGTATATAGCTGACCTTTTAAATGCAAACATCATGGCCTGGAAAGATGGGTGAAAGTTTTTTGCTTTTTCATTTTAAATCTTCAGCATTGTCAGGAGTTAAGACTCTGGCTAAGACTAGAATCAAGACAATTTTGAAGTGTACAGAAATTACCTTACGTTTATTATATTTGCAAATTATATTTTTTCAATTCCTTCAGGTTTAAAATAAATTCTAATACTTTAAAATTGCTTTTTGGGGCTCCCGGGTGGCTCAGTCAGTTAAGCATCCAACTTTGGCTCAGGTCATGATCTTGTGGTGAGGATGATGGTAACTACAATTTATTACCATTTCCTATATCCTGGGTCTTGTGATAGTTTCTTTACATGTATTCCATCATTTAAATTTTCCAATAATCTTATGAGGTAGAGAACTAAAACATAGATTATGATTTGTCCAAGGTTACACAGCCAATAAATACTAGAACACATTTAAGAATTTAAGTCTTTTGTCTTCTGGTCCAAGTTCTTTCACCCACATATTGCCAAATCTGAGACATAAAATGCTGCTCCTACTCCTTAGGTGATGCATCTCACCTTTACCATAACTTGGATTAACCTCACCTCCTCTGAGAAGCACTCCCTGCCACTCATTAACCATGTGGTTTTAAGTAAATAATTTAACATGAGTTTACTCATCCATAAAAGCAGGTAACAATATATGGCTCAGAAGTTGTTGCAAAAATCAAATGGCTTAACCTAAAAGGCCTAGAAAGGTTTGGCAGGAAGCAAGCACTCACTAGATTGTGGTTCATTTTTCTGCTCTGGCCACTTGACCCCTTATGCACTATCCTAATTATGAGGAGTGCAAGTGACAAAAAGAATCATGTTAACTCAAGGCTCACAGACTTTGGATATCAGCACATTATTCCAAATCTCTCATGTGAGCCAGCAAATTGCAATCTTTTCTTTCTGTCCAAAGCTTTCATCAGCATTGGACTGGACTTTAACCCTGCCACCACTAAGAAGGAATAAAATGTCCTAAAGGAAGATGTCTGAAGAGAAGGGAAAAACAAAGAACTCTGGTAGGTGAGTCTTAGAGCCAAAACTTACACTTCCTCAGAACAAAGGAATGTACGTTTTCCCCTTGCACATTTAATGTATAGTTTCCAAGAGGTCAGCTAAAATTAACAGACTTCAGCCAATCCAATTATCAGGCAACTGCTCCAACATATTTCCCTTTCATACCTGATGAGGCAGTGTGTCCAAGGAACATCTAGGTGATGCAAAAGAAGCAGAAACCCAGCCAACCCTGACTGCTACATCACTAGTCTCCTCCAAGCTTGGGTTGAAAAAACTACAAAATAATACTCTAACTTTTCCCCCTACTCTTTCTCTAAATAAGAAAATAGAATTCTGATGTGAAAAAAATACCATTAGAATTCTTCTTTCTTTTAGTACTCAAAACAGTGGCTATCCTTTTCATGTTTTCCTCCTCCTCCCATGAAAGTCCTTTTTCCTTTACCTTAAACAAACAAAAACAAACTTTATAAATTGAGATTGAGTTCAGTCTTATTTTTACTTCATTTGGAAAGGTTCTGTAGGCACGATTTTATATCTATTATTTGTTGGCACTGGGATTCTCCTTAGGGTTAGCAAGATTAGTCTCATAATCTCTGTTTTGCAGATGTGGGAGGAAGTTTAGAAAATTGTGTAGTATCCCCAGATAGCTTAGCTAGTAGGTTGTGGAGCCAGAGCTAGAACCTACAGCTTCTGACTTCATTTGTTTTTCAAAATCAGAGCACCTCAGAGTGTTTTTGGGTTTGCTTTTGCTGCTATTCTTATTGTGTGTGTGTGTGTGTGTGTTTTCCTTATATACACTTAATGTAGAGTTTAGAAACATAAAAACAGAAACAATGAAGCTGTTGGTACCTAGAAATATATCTTCCAGCTGGCAAATAGATGACATTACCCCAAACAGAAAGCAAAGTCATTGTAATTAGCAAACCAATAGTAGAATTGCATGAGAGTCCTCAGAGAAGATCTCCAGGAATAAGTGAGAATTCACCCATCTGTGAAATCCAGAGATTTCTGGTTTGGCCCAGGGTGACCCAGGTTTTGCCAACCATTGTCACAACTCAGGGGTGGAGGCGTGGGGAGGAGTGAGGGAGAGAGTCCCACTGAATGGTCTGTACTTCTACAAGTTCCTTCATTGAGTGTGACTCTAACAAGCTTTTATTATCCCTACTGCCTCGATTGCCGGAATGAGTTTGATCTTCTTGTTGATCAAACTTGTTGTCCCTGAAACATGACACGGCCTATGACAGCTTACCCACAATCTGCTCATGAGAGGGCTCCCTGTGGATGTAGTATTTGGAAACAGAGTTCCAGACACATGGATCCCCCTGCAGGAATGATTCTCTGAAAGTCTGCCGGAGGAAACCATAGGAGGGAGATTCAAGTCAAAAACTTAACTTATGAAACAATGGTTTGGCCTAACGGGCAACATCAGCTTATAACAGTAGCTAGGCCATGACAGTCAGTGGCTGTCAGGAGAATGAAAACATGGTTGATGCATAAGCAGGTGAAATCAAGAAATTTAAGCAAATTCTGAAAACTGGATCTTTCCTTTTTTGTGGGTGGAGTTAAAACCAAGCTGCCAGAGTTCTTTGAAGACCTAAAGGAAGGCTGGACAATTTTTTACCAAGCTATTTACCCTTCATGTAATGCCATTTTCCTCCTATCCCTGACTTTGATCCCTAAACTTCCTGCAAGGCTCAGCTTTAATATTTTCTCTAGCATAGGATTATTCACAGCCACGCAGACAACAGGGATCTTGTTCAGTCTGTCATATATTCAGAGGTCTGAATTATCATTTCATTTGTCATATACAAAGTCTTTTCTCCAAACAGAATATAAGCTTATGACAGCAGAGGTGAGAATGTGATGCCTTTTGAAAGTCCCACATGCCTTAGTCCAATGATCGTTATCATTATAGCAAACGCACATCTAGCACTTAAACTGTGTCCCATGCTTTCTTGTAAGCACTTTTTCACACATCTTATTTAGTCCTAACAACAACCTACACAGTATTTCCTATTAATATCTTATTTTACATGTGAGAAAACTGAGTCCTAGAGAGTTTAAATGATATTTTCATGGTCACCTTGGTTAAACCACGAAGATGCTGACCTCTGAAATCTCCCCAGAACAATTTTCATAAGCACTTTTGCTTCGCTCTGCTGCCAAAGAAGTAGATGTTATGTGGAATCTGAATACAGCACCTGGCTGGAAAGGGTTGGTTTTCTGATGATTCACACTTTTAAATAAAAATAATAAAACCCTTGGCTGGACAACTTCACTTCCCCAGTCCAGCTGGGATGTGGTCACTGTGGTTCCAAAACACACTTGGGTGATATTCCAGCTTGAATAGCATAATTTGCACATTTGGTTGTCAAAGTTCTGCACGGTGGTCTTGTGATCACACTCCTTGTCTAGTGGCTGCCAAAAGTTCGCTAATGCTTTGGCTCCCTGTCCTGCTCTTTGCTGGAAGTGGCATGGAGAATGCCTTCTTTAGTTGCAAACCTAAGCTAAAAAGGGACAAGCTGGGTAAGTGACCTAAACCTAATTCCTGATCCAACCATTATTTGCAGGGCACTAGTATGCATCAAGCATTTTCCTGTATCTAATTACATTAGATCTTCCCAGTAGCCCTGTGAGGTGTGTCACTATGGGTATTTCATAGATGTGTAAGTAGATTCAGATGTGCAAAGTGACTTGTCAAAGATCATTATTCAGCTAGTAAAATGGAAGAAATCCATTTTCTGTGGATCTCCAGTTTCTGTGCTCTTGCTGCTGCATCAAGGTACTTCTACTCACTTTGAGGTGGATAAGGTGAAGAATAGAGGGGCAATATAATAAAGATGATGATAGTAATAAACATCACTACTAACATTTATTGAGTTCTCACTATGGGGTAGGCACCATGGGAATGCCTTACAAGCACCATTTAATTTCATACTCACAATAACATATGAAGTAAACACTGGTATTTTCCCCGTTACAAAGAAAGAAGGTGGTGCTGAGAGGTGTTAAATAATTGGTCTATACTAACAAATGATAGCACCAAGATTTGAGCCTAGGCATCTGTCACTATAGCTTGTTATAACAGCTATATATAATACAACATGGGAGTTGTGGATTGGATTCGTCCCCTACCCTGGATCTTCATGACAAAGTATGAAATGAGCACTTAAAAAAAATAAGTCAGACTGACAAGATTGACAGTGGAATCCATTCAACCAAAGTTACAATTCTCAACTCTTACTTCCATGCTTAAAGGCTGACTTAGGAAAATTGCAGACAGACTGTGAGGCAGATGATGAAATTATTGAGATGCAGCCTTGCCTGGCCTGGAGTTTCAGATGCCCAAGCCAGTTATCTGTGTCATTAAATCTTTCTCACCTCCATATTACTAGGAGTAAACTGGAAAGATGTGGATATCTTGCCAAGCCTTTGGGAATCCACACTTCTGCCATTGAGATATGAGGAAGACCTTTATTTAGTTAGTAAGAATTCTCAGACGCTTCTTCTGGAAGAGAGTCTAGTCATGTGCCTTCTGTAAGCATGGGGGTTACCACCCTTTTGCATGAGAAGAATTAGGCAGCTGCTCCCAGAGTGATTGAGAGTGGAGTCATGCTTGGCAAGGGAGAAAGGGAAAAAGAAGAGAAATGGCAGATTGAGGATTAGTTTTATATCCAGTTATTAACACACCAAACTAAAAGGAGCAGGGCTACTTTGTACGTGTGAATTACTTGTTACACTGTTTTCCTTTCCCCCTCATTAAAAATAAAAGACATCATTTAAACAGTATTATAACAACATAAGGATATTCACATTCTGCT
Organism: Hyaena hyaena; assembly: GCF_003009895.1. Lineage (NCBI taxonomy): Eukaryota > Metazoa > Chordata > Mammalia > Carnivora > Hyaenidae > Hyaena > Hyaena hyaena. Next base: position 596,789 of record NW_024080821.1, read on the forward strand.
TTAGTTTTTTATAATCCTTGTGAGTCTTTCCTCATGTATCATCCATTTCTATGTGACTATAATTGTAGAAGAGAGGGTTTTTCCATGTTGCTCCATATCGCTTGAAAACATCTCTTATCAAAAGCTAATTCAATGTGTGGGTGACACAAACTTATTTTTATTGTCTCTTCTTTTCATTGATATCCTGATATTTTTATCTCCATTCTAGACTGTGAGCTTATTCATGACTATTCCAGAGGTGAAGTCCTAAAAATCGAGGGAAATGTGAAGTTGTCTATTTTGCCACGTAGTAATGCTTCCCATTAAAAATAAAACAGCTGTAACAAGATAGGAGAAGTGAGGGGGTGGGGAAAAAAGGTCAAAACTGTTCATTAAAGTAAGTTTTTATTCTAGTTATTTTCAAGTTAGGAAAATGGAAGGTGAAGAAATGCACTAATAAGCTGACAAACAGCCCTGCAGTGTGGAGCTTGGCGGTGGCTGGGCAGCTGCGCCCAGGAGTGGATGCCTCTGGTGGTGCCAGCAGCCATGCCAATGCTGGGTGAGGCTGGGGGGAAAGAAATGCCTTGCATACTTTGGATCTGTTTAGTCATTGACTCAGGAAATAGGCCTGTGTCACTCAGCTGGTAGCATCATTACTTTGCCTGGGAGGCCAAGGGTTCAAGTCCCACACCAGAAACTTGGCAGCTTCCCAAAGCCAATGCTTGTGTTGTCATGGGGGGTGGATGGTGGCATGCACTGGAAAAAAGCTCATTGTCCTTGGTTCTTCCAGGGAAATGGGGATCTGGGGAGCAAGAGTGAAGACACATCACTCAGTTGAGTTTGACCCGCAAGCTTTGAAGAACTGCAGTAAAAAATCGGTAGAACCATTGCCAGTTGCAGGCCCTTCTAGGAAGAGAGGACAGACTGAGCTCTCTGCCATGGTGCACCACCTCTTTAACTCTGTCCTCAGCTCAGTCTTTGTTTCAGCTACAAGAAATGTAGAGACCAAGAACAGCAAAAAATAGTGACAGGTCTTTATTGTCAGAGTAAGGAAGCTACAGTCCTTGGTTAGGGAGGAAACCAAACCTGGAATGTATATCCACACTCATGTGGAAAATGTCTTGATGAATTTTCTTTAAAATACTTCCATGGAGCATTGCTGGACAGTTTAATGTGACCTATGAAAGCATTTTGTCATTTAAAATATTTCAGTTAGCTTGAAAGTTGAGAAAATATCACATTTAAAAGTACTTGGAATTATGTGGATTAAATATACCTGATCATTTTGCCTTTGAGTACATATTGGATATCAGGGGAATAAACAAACAAAAATGGTGGCCGAGAGGGGCCTGCCACTTCAGTGAAGGTGGAGGTGGTGACGGATCTTTAAAAATAAAATCAGTTTACCCCAATAAAAGATAAACCACATAAGCATGAAATAAAATTTCTTTTTCTGTCTGAAGAATTTCTATGGCTGCTTGCATGGCCTGAAGAAGAAGTTTGTGTCTGTTGCCTGGGCATGGAGCGATACTTTACAAGTTGCCACAGAGCTGGTTCCGGTTGGTCTACTTTGTGCTCAGCCCTGATGCCGAGCCCTTTGCCCCAGGAGCATGGGAGGCTGAATGGGGTTGGGGATAGTGTTCTTCAGGTGAAGCTGTGTAGAATGGAGAGACCTCAGTAACAGGAGTTACCTCTCAGCCTGATGTAAAATCCCCCTCCCCTCCTTTCCCCTTTAAATAAAAGACTTTGCCTGTGACCAGCTGTAAAGGAGGTACCTACTTGTATAGGGACTTCTTGGGGAGGCCCAGATCCGGTGTTTCTGGTTCCACGACATCTGTTGCTGTGTTCCCATGGGTTTCATTTCTCTTCAGTTATGAGAAGCTCTCTTCTTCTCCTGTAAAGCCTTCTCTCCTACCCGTTGAACCTAAACATGCACCAAGAGAGTTTGTGGTAGTCCTAGGAAAGAGATAACCCTACAAAGCTGGAAGAAACTTAAGCAGTTTTGGATCTTCCCTAGCATTCTCTGGGACCTGTCTATTGTTTTTTGTGTTTTCCACATGAAATTATTAGCATCTTTCCTTTTTTTTTGTGAGGGCAAGTTTTTTTTAAAAACAACTTTATTGAGGTATTTTTTATTACCATACAATTTGCCCATTTAAAGTATACAGTTCAAGCGTTTTTAGTGTATTCCCAGGGTTGGGCAACCCTTGCCACAATCAATTGTAGAACATTTTCAGTACTCCCAAAAGAAACCCCCCATCCTTTAAGCCAGCATTGCCCAATCCCCTATCCTCCCAGCTCTAGGAAACCACGAATCTACTTTTTGCCTTATGGATTTGCCTATTCTGGACGTGTCATAGAAATGGAATCAAGGACCTATTTAATCATCCTACTGTTCTTCTGCAAAGCTGGCAAAGGACTTTGTACCTAGTAGGGCTTTGAGTTAGGTTAAATTATTACTTGTATTAGTTAAATTACCTGGTTTAGGATCTGTTTAGCCTATGAAGAGGGAAACTGGATAGTCCTAGATGAAAAGCCTCCAATGTCATTACCCAGAGTGTGCTAATGGTCTGGACACTATCAGAATGGAGGGACAGCCTATGATTCATAGCTTCCCTTAGGTCAGATTCCACAGACATGGTCTCCTGTACTACCAGTCTGTTCAGCGATATAACACGGACGCCATAAACTCAACAATTCAGAAATCGATTCCTTAGAAGACTGGAGTTCTCTCATGAGTTGGCACACCACACTGCGTGTTAACAGGCAATAACACTAAAATGCACTAAAGACCGTGTAATTTATTCCCAACATGCTGTTATTCTTTCCAAAACATTAGCTTTGGAGCAGAACGTTTGCTAAATGTTGTCTTTATTTCCAAAGCTTGGGGTAAAGATCATATGCAACCAATGGCTGAGAGATAATTGGCCACTTTACAGTTTCAACCTCAAATGAACTCCCCTGTCTGAGTGAATTTCCTGGTAAAAGATCCCATTTTAATAGAATGTGAAAGCTGCAAGAAGGATGGAGCTTACAGATCGCAGTATGGTCTGTTAGATAAATGACCAGGGGTAATATATCTTAAAACCACATTTTGTAGACAGTTAACAGAAAGCCCAGAAAAAAATACCTACTGGTTCAGCATTCATGCCTAAATGAAAATAACATGTGTGCCTTCAGTCCAAGATGTGCCAGGGCTTGGAGGGAAATTGGCAAGGATTAAGACCAAGAATCTTTTGGGAGTTGTTAGGCATTGTCCTCCTGGGACTGACCTCACAACTTAGAGGAGAAAGCAAAAGGTGGCTGCCTTAAAGCTTTGGTCTCAGAGTTGCCACAGAGAGCCCCCAAAACACCTTGTGGCTGGATTCTTTTCAATGAGCTGGCATTGAGTCACAAGGAAAATTATAATTTTGTTTAGTAGCTGAAGAAATGGATGACTTATACTATTTAATCTAAAAGTGGTCTCTGGCACTGGCATCGGGTCTAGGTGTTGAGAAGTGCTTATGAACATGAGGTGCTCTTGCTCTGTATTTAAAGTGAGACCCTTTGTATCTTCGGATTATCCTCTTTCCTGAGGTCTGCCTCATAGTGACCTGGTGACTGTGAGTTGTGTTTGGCAGAGTGGGAAGGTGGTGTTACTGTGTCAAGTTGAGTTTCATAGGCCTGAGTCCCTTGGTTTAAGATTCAGATTCCCCATAATGGAAGGGAACAAAAAGTTTCTAACTGTATTTTATTTGGACATAGAGGTGGTTTAAATCTCCTACCACCAATGGCATCTGTTTGTAGGAGCTTATCCTAAAGATTCAGTTAGTTATTTAAAAAAAAAAACACAGGACCAGGAACTATCCTAGGAGACATGGGAGAACTAACCATGCTTCCCCCACCTTGAATACATCAGTTATCATAATTTATTGGTAATTGGTTGTGGGGAAGAGGGAGGAGTATATAAATGTGGTGAGTACCATGGCAGTGGGATATAGTAGAGCACAGCATAGGGTGGATCAGAAGGACTTCTTGGGGAAAGTGACTTCTTATATTGGTCTTAAAGTAGGAATAGGAATTGATCAGGCATGTAGAAATTGGCAGTTGAGTAGAAGAGCATGTTTTTGAGGCAGAGATCACAGCACATGTACAAGTACAGGAACAGTGATAGCATGATGTAGTTCAGCATATCTTGGATGAGTGGGCATGTATTTTTGGAAGATAGGGCTGGACAAGACCTCAAAGGCCAGATCAACATAAGCCTTGTATTTGAAATGTGACATGCCCACTTCCTAGTTTTTGTAGCTTTTAGTATGCTAACTCTGCCCTGAGTTCTGTCCTAGCATAATTATATGCATTTCCTCTCTTTTGCTCCAAACAGACAGAACTGTAATCAAATTCTGGCCCTGCCATGTTCTATGTAGGTAACTTCAGACAAATTTACCACATGGAGCCTTTCTTTTCTGTTCTGTAAAGTGGGACTAAACTAAAAACAACACGAGAGGATTATCAGGATCAAACAAACACAATGCTTGGCATTAAAAACTTCTCATGAAATATTTGTGGAATCAAACTGGTACAGGAATAAAAAGGAAATTCTACTGCATGGAAAACAGCCTTTAGCTTTCCAAACACCAGTGGCTGCCAAAGTAGTCTAGGACACCTGGAAAGAGATAGCACAGAGATATGAACCCTGAAGAAGAGTGATAGGAAGCCAGGGACCCAGAACCAGGAGATGTTAAGCCAACAAAGCAGATCGAAGTGGAAGGGATGCAACTCGTGCCAGAACGATGAGGGCACCACGAGGTCTGAGTGCAGTCAGGAGGGAGGAGGCGGCAGATGCTTGCTCACAGAGCACTTCAGGGAATGGATGCACAGCAGCCCCTGGTTTCCGCTTTCCTGATGTCATCCTGGTATCCTACCAGGCTCTGGAAAGAAATCAAAAAGGGAAAGAAGAGAGGAGAAAAGGGAAAAATGAGAACAGCTGCATTTTTGTATAATAACAATAACACCCTTTTGTGATAAACTAAAGATAGAAGGGAGCTAGGGATAGAAGGGAACTTCCTCAGCCTGATAGAGAGCATCCATGGACAACTCACAGTGAACACCGTTCTTAATGGTGAAAGACTAACAGCTTTTCCTCTAAGATGAGCATCAAGACAAAGTGTTTGCTCTGGCCACTTCTATTCAGAAATTGTACTGGAGGTTCTGGCCAGGGCAAGTAGGTAAGAAAAAGAAAAAAAAAAGAGCATCCGGATTGGAAAGGAAGACGTAAAACTGTCTCTTTTTGCAGGTGATATGATCTTGTTTCTAGAAAATCAATCCTGAAAAAGAAGAAAAAAGTTGGAAGGTTCATAAGTTTCTGATTTCAAAACTTACTACAAGTTGAGATTAGTCAAGACAGTGTGGTACTGGCATGTGAATAAACATGTAGATCAGTGGATTAGGATAGAGAGTCAGAAATAAAACTTCTCACTTATATCAACGGATTTTCCACAGAGGGTGCCAAAATATTCACTGGGAGAAGTATAAACTTTTCAACAAATGGTGCTGGGACAATTGATATCCACATGCAAAGAATGAAGTTAGGCTCCTACCTCACACCATATACAAAAAATGGATCAAAGACTTAATGTAAGAGCTGAAACTATAAAATGCTTAGAAAACAGACATAAATCTTCATGACATTGAATTTGGTACCAAAAGCACAAGCAACAAAGGAAAAAATTGATAAGTTGGACTTCATCAAATTAAAATTTTCTACTTCAGTGGATATCATCAAGAAAGTGAAAAGAAAGCCCATAGAATGGAAGAAAGTCTTTGCAAATTATATATCTGATACAGGGCTTGTATCAGATACAATAGAAATATTGTAAAGAATATCTACAACTCAATAGTAAAGAGACAAAGAAAAAACAAATTAAAAAATACAAAAAGTTCTGGGGTTCTGGAGTAGCTCAGTTGGTTAAGTGTCTGACTCTTGATTTTGGCTCAGGACATTATCTCATGGTGATACCAAGCCCAGCACCTGGCATGGAGCATACTTAAGATTCTCTCTCTCCTTCACTCTTTCCCTCTGTTCTTCTCCCCCCACCCCCCCAAAAAAAAGGAAGAAAAGCATCTGAATAGGCTGTTACTCAAAGAAGACATACAAATGGCCAACAAGCACATTAAAGAAGCTCAACATCATTAGCCATCAGGAAAATGCAAATCAACACCATGATGAGGTACCATTCATACCCAGTAGAATGGCTATCATGAAAAAGACAATAGCAAGTGTTGGTAAGGATGGAGAGAAGTTGGAATCATCATATGCTGTTGAAGGGACTTTAAAATGGTGCAACTACTTTGGAAAACATCTGCAGTTCCTCAAGAGGCTAAACATAGAATTAACATTGCCATAAGATCTACCCAAGATATGTGAAAACATTGGTCCACACATAAACTTGTACATGATGTTCATAACAGCATTACTCATAGTATTCAAATAATGGAAACATCCAAATTTTTGATAACTGATAAATGAATAAATAAAATGAGGTATATCCACACAATGGAATGATATTCAACAATAAAAAGACGTGAACTGATATATACTACAGCATGGATGAGCCTTGAAAACATTATGTTAAGTGGAAGAAGTCAGTCACAAAGGATCATATATTATTCCATTTATATGAAATGTCCAAAACAGGAAAATCCATTGGGAAAAGAGGAGATTAATGGTTGTCTAGGACTGGGGGAAATGGGGAATGACTTCTTATGGGTATGGAGTTTATTTTTGTGGTGATAACATATTTTAAGATAGGGGCACCTGAGTAGCTTTGTCGGTTAAGCATCGGACTTCAGCCTATGTCATGATCTCATCATTCTTGAGTTTGAGCCCTGTGTTGGGTTCTGTCCTAACAGCTTGGAGCCTGGAGCCTGTTTTGGATTCTATGTCTCTCTCTCTCTCTCTCTCTGCCCCTTCCCCACTCATACTCTGTCTCTCAAAAACAAATTAAAAAAATTTTTAAAAATGTTTTAAGATTGTGGTGACGGTTGCATAACTCTGAATATATTAAAAGTGTACACTTTAAATTGCATAAATTGTATGGCATGTGAATTATATCTCAATAAGGCTATTATAAAAAATTTCAATAACGAAAATATAGCTATCATTAATTATTTTCCAGATGCCAGGCACTGTGCTAAGCTTTATAGACTTGCCTCAGTTTTATTATAAACATGCCAGGAAGGTTTTATTATCTTTATTTACAACAGAAAAACCTAAGTTCATAGATATTAGGGAACTTGCCCGACGTCACAAAATTGGTAAGTACTGTATTAGTTATAAGTTAGGACTTTGACCCACTTTTATTTTACTTTGAGACTCAGGGTCCTACTAACAGGTCTTAGATGGATCTTGTTGGCCTTCCTGTGTTCCAAGTCCAGTGTTTCTCAATATGACCACCACCAAGCGGCAGTTCATGGAATCTCTGCTTCCAGCTTTCTCATCATGGAACTGTTGTAAGGCGTTGGCCCCCAGTTGCTGCTGGGCATGGGGCGGAGCAGAATCTACCCTAGTTAGTTGTGTTCTCTGGCCTTCCAAGGACTTATTTGTATTAGACAGTCCTTTAATTCCCCCTCAGATGTGTCACAGCTGTAATTCTGGGAGTGAAATTCTCGACCTTCCACCCCTAGCACCTGATTTTACACATTGTGTCTTGTGTTTGAAACTGAGTCCTGTTAGTCTTGGCTGCGTCTGCTTCCTAGTTCCAAGAAGGAAAACGTGAGAAGGAAGGTGTTGGGCCCATGTGAGAAGGAAAGTGTTAGGCCCACAAAGACAAAGGCATCAGATAGCTTACCGAGGAGAATTTTCATGAATTTTGAGAAAATGACTCTGAAGTAGATGGAGTACATTTTCTGTTTGGGCTCAGCAATTAAGGGGGGAAGGGAGCCCAGTACCAAATGTGTTTGGGAATATTGTCAAATTCCAAATGTTGGAAAACATTTCAGGATGTCTGACTGAGTTTGGCAGAATCAACACTTTGTGCCCTTTCTTCTTGGACAAAAGTGACTGAACAAGCTATAAGGATTCACGTCCGGAAGAAGCCATGGTTACTCTTTTATGGGAAGTGGCACAAAGACACCTTTGTCAATGGAAACATTTCAGTGAGGGCATTAACTGTGAGCATGCTGATGATAGCAGGGTTTTTAGAAAGAAGGTGAAAATCAACTGAAATAATAATTCAGGTCCTAAATGGAAGCAACATATCCTTTCATTCTGCTGTGTGTGATCAGAGCAGAAGCCGGAAGGGGAATTGTGTCCTGTGACTGTGCGCAGCCCCTGATTCCGTGTATTCTGAGGTATTCCCAGGAATATTGTGGCTACACTTTCATCCTTTAGTCAAAGGAAAGCCACTTTTCCACTGGATTCTTTAGTCAGAGCAGAACCATATGGAATGCTCTGAATCTGAGAGCTCTTCTCTAGTTTTCAGTAAACCCAAACCCTCCATGATAGATTGAGTGGAAGGAAGAGGAAGGTGATGATGAAGTCCTGGGGACAGGTTGAGCCCTTGGTGAAACACTGAAATGGATATAAGGCTATATAGATGAGCAAATGTAGTGCTTCAAATTAGTTTCTTTCATAATCCCTGAATTAATTCATTGGTTCACAATATTTACTGAGTATTTATTATGTTCCATGCACTAGAAAGACAACGGTACATAAAACAGACAAAATTCCCTGCCTTCCTGGATTTCACACTCTAATGGATAAAATACAATTGTCCTTTGAGAGATAGAATGTTAAATTACTAGTTTTTAAAAGTTGGCTGTAGAGTTGGTCAAAGAGGGATAGAATTTAATTTTCATCCTTATAAATAACTGCAATAACCTGTTTGAGTTTTTACCGTAGTACTACAAATAGTTGTTCCGTTTTCCTGATAAATTTTCACACTGACATTCACTGTCACCCCAGATGGGATATGTTGTCTTCACCGTTAATGTGATGAATTATGTCTAAAGTTTAATTTTCTAAGAAAGAGAAGCAATGAAACTCATCCTTTAAAATGTTTTCCCCTGCAAGTGACTAAAACATAGAGTGGGAAATACTTAAAACAATATTGAACTAAAGCTTTCTCCATAAATATCTGTTTTTCTCCTTGCCTTTGTATCATCAGATATTTTTATTCACTGAGGAAGTAAAATTTGAAAGTAAAGATATAAATTAGAAGCTTATGAAAGAAATAACCAGCAGCCTTGGATCTTTGCTTCAGGGTGAAAGAATGGTTTCCAGTCTTCTCTTCCTTCCATTTCTGCACATCAGTGTAATTTATTAATAATTTGTGATAGGAACTTTTATTTTTAGTGGATTCCAATTCTGGCACTTGTCAAGGGAGCTCCTGTATGGTAACTGTTGTGGACATGTTAAAAGATACAGCTTTTTCAGCGCTGCCTTAGCCCTAGACTCACTTTCACTGATTCTGAGTCCCCAGCTGGTTACAGCTGGTTCCGCCGATGCTCCCCAGCTGCAGGCTCAGCTCCCTGAGCTATTCCTGATGGAAATGGTAATACAGCATGACTCCCATCCTGGGCTGGTATTATATTATGCTCAGACCCAAGATTTCAATGCCTCCAGATGACTGAGGGGCTCCCACACTTGCTACTAATTAGATCTGAGATCTACTGGCAGTATTAATGACCACAAAGGGCCAGGTAAGTTTAGAGTACAGCTCCCGTCATTAACTTCTTTCCTTATGTTCATTCATTCCATAGACTGGAACTACAGCCTTGATGCCCTTTCCTTAGTCCTGTCATTTTACTTGACTAGTTCACTAGTCCAGATTCTGGATGCCCTAGCTATAGTGACCCAGTTACTGACCTGGTTTTCTTGCTTTGAGGAAGGCCCCAGAGAGTGTGCCTACCTGGCCTGTTAGACTGGTCAGTGTCCACTGGTCTAATTCTCGACTTCACTGACTGGATACAACTTCTGGTACAGCTGTTTCCAAATTAAAGTTGGAGACAGTTGTGGCCCCATGGACACTGGGCATGATGTGATCTCCAGTAACTCTGGAGCCATCCTTTGTCTCACTGCAGTGTGCATGTCTCAAGCTAATTCCTGCTCCATCCCCAGCTCACCTGAAAATACTGTAAGGCATCAGTACAGAGTTTCTAAGGTCCAAGCCTCAAGCAGCAATAATCTGTCATTGGAGTTACTTCATGGTAGAGAGGGAAGCTTTTGGTGTCAACATTTATGAGCTGTTAGGTATTCTCAAGATCACTTAGTCCCTGATCATAGAGATGAGAAAACCCAGGTTTCACACTTATCCCAGTTCCCTGAAGGGAACTCAAGGCTTTGGATCCAGGAATGGCCTGGAAGTTTTCTGGGACTAACCCAAGGCCCCATTAAATTTCCTCTGAGAATGTCCTAAGATCCATGGCTGCAGATTCCTTGTTGCACCCAGAGCATGACATAGATTTTCTAGTATTGCCAGCTGCTTCCAATATTTCTACCTTTTTCTTTCATCCCTGCTCTACTGGTTCCTTGAAAAAAAAAATCCCACATTGGTGTACAGTTCAATTTGGAAGTGGGAGGGAGGCATCTGGGAGACCAAGTGAAAGTGAAATGAAGTTGCTTGTTTAGAGAAGCAGATGGTGATTACCTAATGGAAGTGGGCTACATCCTCACAAGAGCATATAGTTTTTAATGTCTTTTTTTCTTCTTTGGGAAAAAGAGAAATTGTTCTAAGTACATGACTCTTTGTCAAGTACAGAAGGTATTAGACTCTTATCTTGTAATCCATGTCCAGGGCAGGGTTGAAGTCCCTTTGAACTCTCAGAGCCCAACGAGAAGCCTATTGCTTATAGCTTGAGGAATGGCCATTCCTGTGTTTTACAATCCTCTAATTCTCCGAGTTAAGTGCAAAATAAGGATGAGACAAGCTTAAGGCTGCTTCTGTTCTGTGTTGAAGAAATGCTTGATGTAGAGAAGCAAAAGGAAAAAAAAAAAGTGAAGTGGTTTGATGAGGTCATAGAGAATTAAGTGCTGGATGTTACTGCCATCTAGTGATGATATAACACCTGGCTGCCAGGGGAAGGGGAAGGCCCATCTTTGTACTACAGACACAGTGGCATTGCCTTGTAGACTAACATAACCTCGCAGGCTCTGGGATGGAGGTGACATCTGGGCAAGTTTCTGAATTACCATAAGAAGGTACTATGTTAAAAAAAAAAAAAACCTCTTTATAACTGTAAAAACAGTTGTATCTCTTCATATTAAATCCTAAGCCTCTCTTGTCTATAATTTACATTTGTTTATACAACTTCATTAAAACAATGAAAATGGTTTTTTAAAAATATATGACACTACCTTCCCTAACCTATGTTCACACATTCTCAGAGACCACATATTATAGCACTTCCCATGTCTATCCACAAGCCTTGTCTCTTCACAGAGCATCACTTAATAAAGCTGTCTAATTCGAGGCGTATTCCTCCTCACTCTGCTGCACTCACAGGATACCTTGATGGAGATGAGGAAGGGAAAAGAGAAGAACCATAATCGATTCGCTACCTTGTACTAGGTGCTTTACAGTCATGATAGCCCTCACTGTAACCCTGTAAGGGGGGGATCATGCCAGTGTGAAAGAGGAGGAAACTGAGGTTAGAAAGGTTAAGCAACTAGCCAGAGGTCACACAATTAACTGCACATAGCAGAGGTGGAATTTGAACCCAGTGTGTCTCATAGTCTGAGAAACGTTTTGTGGCAGCTTGGTCAGCACAGAGATACAGTGTCAGGAGGGATCACTGAGTATGGAGTAGGTGGAAGGTACTCTCTCTGCTCAAGAAAGGAATGAGTCCAAGTGTAGCTTCACAATGGCAGGAAGGCAAAGATCTATGTGAGTGTAAAGGGTTGGCAGTTTTAGATGCACAAACAAGCCCACACCTAGAGCAGATCTTCCAGAACCAGTGCATCTGGGACACTTATTTCATTGCCTCCACTCCCCCATCTGAAAAAAATTGAGTGTCTCATGAAGGTACCCAATCATCCACAAAGGATTAAAGTGACACGAAAAAAAAAAGATGATCTAAGTACAACACTAGCCATCCCTTAGGTGTGTTGAGGAAGAACACTGAATTTGGTGGACAAATTTGGTGGACTGAGGAAGTAAGACTTAGCATCTTACTCTCACTAGATGTCTGTTAAACTGCAGATTCTATATGACCACTCTGTTGCTACCAAGAGAGCTAAGCACAATGGGGTCATTCTTGATCGAGGCTGATTTTTATGCCAGGAAATTTGAGGATGAAAGTGAATATCCAGCCTTATGTTTATTTCTCACTTGGAAAATTCTGAAGGCAGGAGACTTTTTGGAGAAGTCTGTGATAGTAGGCAGACACAAAAAAATTAGTATATTAGTCTTTTTATAGAACTAATTAGGGGGGCACAGAAGTATGAGTTTCCTCTGGGAGAAAGGAGTCAGTCAGTAGCTGGACTTTAACCATGTTGCCAGTGCAGTGTCTGTGTTAGCTTCCTAGGACTATTATAACACTTTACTCCAAACTAGGTGCCCTAAAACAATAGAAATTTATTGTCTCATCCTTCTGGAGACTACCATCCCAAACCAAGATTTCACAAAAGCTACACTCCCTCTGAAGTTTCTAGGGAAGGATCCTTCCGTGCCTATCCCAGCATCTGGTAGCCTGAGATGCTCCTTGGCTTGTGGCAGCATGTCTCCCAGCCCTGACTCTCATCTTCACATGCCTGTCTTCCATCTGTCTTCGTTTGGTGGTCTCTCTTTGTGACTGTTTCCAGATTCCCTTTTTCTTATGACACCATTCACTAGATTAGGAGCCACCCTAATGACTTCATTGTAACTTGATCACATTTGCAAATACCTTATTTCCAAAAAAGGTCACATAACCATAGTGGTTAGGATTTTGGGGTTCGGGATACACAATTGAACCCCAAAAATTGTTTAATAGGGTTGGCAGCTGGGCGAGGGACCCCAACGGTAAGAGCTGTTGAGATTTATGACAAGTGTAGAAGCTGCAGTGGGCAGTGGGAAAAGGTCATGCTGCAGGTCAGAGTCTCTTGAAGAATGCATAAATGCACCATAGGAAAACCAGCACATGAACTCTTGTTTCACAGTGGGCATAGCTGCCAACAGTGAGCAGCATGTAGTCCTGCTCAAGTAAAAGGACTTCTAGCCACTTCCCCTCAATCTTTCTTCCCAATCTCCACATATTGGAGGTAGAAGAGACATAGGAAGAGGAGAATGTGTCCCAGGAATGAAGGAGCAGATCACAGCACAACTCCCCACCAAGGAACCTAGAGCCATGGGAAAAGCTACACCAGAGGGAAGAGAGGAGAAAGACAGGGCTGAATTTACTGTAAGATTGATATGTTGAACTGGACCAGACTGAACCAGGCTTTGTGAAACCTCAGTTAATATATAGATATGAAATTTGCTCAAGATATGATCAAGGGGTAGGGCAAGGAGCTTTAAAGGGCAGTAAGTGGGGGAAAATATTATGTGCTTATGTTTTACCTAGTGAGTCACCTCAGTATAGTTCTTATGAGTTCAAGTCTTGATTGTGTGACCTTGAGATAATCTTATACCACCTCTTAGCCTCAGTTGCCTCATCTATACAGTTTGGATGATAATTTAACACATACACACCCTCTGTAAGACTGCAAAAGGGCTTTCTAAGTTTTGGGGTACTGTGGTTATAGAGGCCAGAATCCACACTGGGCATTCTGTTTTCCACATTTTGATTGTATTATATCACACAAGACGCTTGGCTTTTTTTGAGCTCCGGCTTTCTCTACAAAACAGGACCATGAGTCATGGGACTAATGAGCAGATATGAAATGAGATGTGAAATTGCTTTTTATTTTGTAAAGTGTTTTATACTTGTAAAGTATTTCAGGCATGTCTCCTTCTGTCCGTATTTTTATAATACCAAGTAGATATAATGTGTTAGATTAAATGTAAGAATTGACATTATTTGAACCGTTATTGATAATAATTTGTGATCAACAACCAGCCCTGGACATGGGATATTTCTGGAAAGCTTTAAAAGTACTAATGTCTAGGTCCCACCCCCAAAGGTCCTGATTTAACTGATGTGGGCTTCAGCCTGGGCATCTGGGTTTTTTCAAAGCTCCCAGGGATTGGATGGTGCAGTGGGTGTTGGGTTGAGAGCCATACAGTGGACTTCCCACCTGTGGAATCTGAATGGTTGACTGTTCCCCTGTTACCTCTTTCCTCTTTTGTTTGCCTCTGACAGTTGTTACCTGCAGGGCAATTTTTGTTGGTGGACTAGGAACATGTTGATTTGGGTTTGATTTTCTGGTTAGTGATTTTTTTTAGCTTTCTTTTTGTCAGTTTTGATCAACTAATTTATCATGTTCAGCTGGTTCATGAAATTGCACCTGTCATCTTAACAAAACGACACTCAGTCGATGAGGTTCCAAACTCTTATGGGAAAAATAGCATCATGGTTGTGAATTTGAACGAGGGTTTCCTTTCCTTCAGTGAAACAGTTGCTTTTATTTTTTAATAATCTGACGTATCTCAGGAAGGCCACAAATGCACTGTAAGATAGCACATGATATTAATAAATCAGAATAAATGAAGCCATGCAAAACATTTGCAAATGCCCAGCAGAGAAAGGCCAAGAATATCAATAATTTGGGGTGGGGAAGGGCAGTTGGTAGAGGGAAGTTGCCATAATGAAAGGTTTCTGGGGTTGCAGCATGCCTCAGAATGTATAAGCCTGCTCAGGGCTGGCTGCTATGAGGCAGCAGTGGAAATGCCCTGCAGGAGAAAAGGCAGACTTTGAGAATGAGTGTCTAAAAGCTTCAGGTCAAAACTGACTGTACAAAGGCAGATGTGTTCTTAACAGAAAACCTTTTTGTGGGCTGTGAGTACCTTCTCCTCCAGTCTGGTTTGTAGGGCAGGGACAGCAAGTCTTCCCTTCAGTGAAAATGGGAGAAGTGTGCATTTAATCTATTAAAGGCTGTCCGAAGAGAGCTGAAACTGACTTTCTTCTCCGCCTTCTCCCCAGAAGAAGCGAGGATGAAATGCCAGATTTAAAAAGCAACTCAGTTACTGACAGTTCCTATAACACTCTAGTCTTAGATGCTGTCCTCACTCCAGGGTGTAATTATCCTTGTACTTAACTGGAGGTTCAGGAGAGCTTATTAGCTTGCTCTATTGTTGCATAATTCAAGAGTTCACTTCAAGCTTCGTTAAGAGCCCTTTCTTGGTTTTTCATCCCAAAGGACCATTTTCCAAAGGGTCCATTTTGGCAGGAATTTTGGTCAGGATGGAGAGAAAGGCTGCAGAGAGTGGTGCAAGCAGCAAGGCCAGGCAGCTGGGAACAGGGAGATGTCTAGCCCTGTCTCTGCTCCTCTGCTCATTCATTGGTGATGCCAGCCAAGCAGCCAGCTTCTCTGGGCACCAGTTTCCTTCCTCATCAATGAGAAGGCAGAACTGGGTCAGCATTTCAGAAGCATGTTCCCTGGAATACTGTCTCTCAAAATACTTCTTAAGAAAATGGTTCTGTGGCCTTAAATAACTTTAGGATATGCTGTGTACCAGGCCTGCCTCACTCAACGTCTTTTCCAACAGAATCTAGTTTACTACCTAAACACTATATTTTCCAAATTCCTTTGCACCAGAGTTCCAGAAGTGATTTTGGCTCCATGTAAGACTCATTTGTGCAAGATGTGAGTCTGGAACTGAGGTCAGTGGGCAGGGAGGCATCCATTTAACTGGCATGGTAAGGTTCTTATGACAACTTCCTGATGCCTGGCTTCCTCTTTGTGGCTGAACTCTCTTAGCAAGCTGGTTCTCTTCTGTATTTCTAAAAGTTATTCCTGCAAACCCAGCATGGAGCTTGCCTTATGAGCCTTCCAGCAATCCTAGAAGCTCCCAACCTCTTGTTTCAAATCCCCTGCTAAATAAAATAAGAGTGATTTTGTTATCTGGAGCTGAATTTGACTGATACATAGCCCCTTGGGTATTCACAATACACATAAAATAGCTAAATGTTCTAAGATTTCTGGCAATAAAAAAACCTATTTTACCTAGCATTCTTCAAATTTAATGACTTTAACTGCATCTCTGTCTTATGTTGACTATTCCTATACAGTTTGTACTTCAAACACTCATGCTATTAAAATTCAAAGTGGAAAGCAGTATATTTTTCTTTGTAGTCCAGCAGTATGTATTTTTTCTTTATTATCTTTCAGAGGGTAAAGAGAAGGAAAATACTTATCTTTTAAAAAATTTCAAATTCTCATCCCCACTTTGCATCCAGCCTTCTTGATACAGATGCTGCAGTTGAGTGGTTGATGGAGATAGATGTTCATGAATACTTTTGCTGCCCCTTCCACCTTTAACATCGTTATAAGATTTCATTCTCCTAGATATTTTGATTCTTTAGATGGGAGGAAATGTCTGACTGTAAGTTATTAACAGATATCCCAGGCAGTTCTGCTGTGGCTAGTACATGGTCATCTTTCAGAGTAACTGCACAGGCCCCAGTGTCTACTCAAGGCAGTTTTCCTAGAAAGTCTCCCCCCAGCGACAGGGGACCTCATCTTGAGATGAGCTGCCTCTGGTCTTCCCGGAAGTTTCTCAGTCTCCAGCAGCCAGGAGGGCGACCTTGGTTACAAAAGGAATATTTTAACCCTTTTTAACCAGACGTTTTGTTGTTGAATCAGTAACACCTCAGTAGGGTGGGTTACTTTCTCTCTGCTCTGCATTTATCACACCCTGCAATAGTTCTGTCCTACATTATTGGAGTTGTAGTTTTTTTTTAAAAATTTTTAATGTTTTATTTATTTCTAGGAGAGAGAGAGAGAGACAGCATGAGCAGGGGAGGGTCAGAGAGAGAGGGAGACACAGAATTGGAAACAGGCTCCAGGCTCTGAGCTAGCTGTCAGCACAGAGCCCGACACAGGGCTCGAACCCACAAACCGTGAGATCATGACCTAAGTGAAAGTCGGACGCTTAACTGACTAAGCCACCCAGGCACCCCTGGAGTTATAGTTTTTTTTAAGTTTTTTTTTTTTTTTTAATTTACTTTGAGAGAGAGAGAGCACGTTGTGTGTGTGTGTGTCGGGGGGGGGGGGGGGACAGGGAGAGAGAGAATCTCAAGCAAGCTTTGTGCTGACACAAGGCTTGATCTCACAAACCATGAGATCATGGTCTGAGCTGAAATCAAAAGTCAGATGCTTAACCAACTAAGGCACCCAGGCGCCCCTGGAGTTATAATTTTAAATGTCTCTGTCAGATGATGCTATGAGATCCTTGGGAGGAAGGACTGCATCTCAATCATCTGTGATTCTCTAGTGGTTAGGATACTGCCTAGTACATGTACACTATTACTATTATTTGAAAAAAAATTTTTTTTAACAACCAGACTCATTCTTCTAAAATGGTTGCTGCCAGGGCACCTGGGTGGCTCAGTCGGTTGAGCGTTGGCTCAGGTCATGATCTCACGGTTCGTGGGTTCGAGCCCTGTGTCGGGCTCCATGCTGACAGCTCAGAGCCTGGAGCCTACTTTAGATTCTGTGTCTCCCTCTCTCTCTCCCAGAAATAAATAAAACATTAAAAAATTAAAAAATGTTTTTCTTAAAAAGTTTATTGTCAGGTTGGTTTCCATACAACACCCAGTGCTCATCCGGACAAGTGCCCTCCTCCATGCCCATCACTCTCCTTCCCCTCTTCCCCACCCCTATCAGCCCTCAGTTCTCAGCATTCAAGAGTCTCTCATGGTTTGCCTCCCTCCCTCTCCCTAACTATTTTTCCCCTTCTTCTTCCTCATGGTCCTCCATTAAGTTCCTCCTAATCCACCTATGTGTGCAAACATATGGTATCTGTCCTTCTCTGCCTGACTTATTTCGCTCAGCATAACACCCTCAAATTCCATCCATGTTGCTACACATGGCCAGATTTCATTCTTTCTCACTGCCATGTAGTATCCCATTGTATAGATAAACCACATCTTCTTGATCCATTCATCAGTTGATGGACACTTAGGCTCTTTCCATGTTTTGGCTCTTGTTGAGAGTGCTGCTATGAACATTGGAGTACATGTGCCCCTATGCATCAGCACTCCTGTATCCCTTGGGTAAATGCTACTGCTGGGTCATAGGGGAGTGCAGCCCCTCTGGAAAATAGTATGGAGGTTCCTCAAAAAATTAACCAAAAAAATTTTCAAATAAAAAAAAATGGTTACTGCTTCAGGACATTTGAGGAGGGAAAGATGAACAGAATCTTTTTTTAAAAAAAATGTTTATTTATTTATTTTGAGAGGGGGGCAGCGAGGAAAGCAGGGGAGGGACACAAAGGGAGGGAGACAGAGATTCCCAAGCAGTCTCTGTGCTTTCAGTGTGGAGCCTGACATGGGACTCAAACCCACAAATGGTGAAATCGTGACCTGAGTCGAAACCAAGAGTCAGATGCTCAAACTCCTGAGCCACACAGGTGCCCCGAGGAATAGAAACTCTTAATCCAAGGAGACTTGAAATGATGAACACAAATAGCAAATTGTTCTTTCTGCCCCCAAATCATTTCTTAAGTCTCTTGCTTGCAAGTACATATGCTTTGTCTCTTTGCCTGCAGTTCTTCCAAAGGTGAAACAGTCTGAGTGTGTTTCTAAATTTATAAATGTATTATAGTCCTAGACCTTTGAGGACTGGTGTATATAATTGCTGAGACTATGGCTTATTCATGCTTCTATCAAACTGTGTCTTGTCTGAGCTGTCTGGGCATAGTGCAATATTCCACTGATTAATATGTTTGGTGGACTAACAAAGGTTTTGTTAGATATCAATTATTGCTGTGTTCTGCTTGGTGTGGGCCATTGAAGTATGATTTACACAGTAGCCCACATGTTTTGACCAGGACTGACCACTAAGTTTGGGGGCTTTAAGTTGCTGTAAGAGCTTTATCACAATGCAGTATAAGTGGTTTAGGAGTTGGAAGAGACAAATTGTTCCCCTCTGGGAATATTTCCTCTTGTTCCACTCTTCTGTCATGCAGCTCCCCAGAGACCACTGCTCAGTACTGCATGCTTCACGCTGATTGCTGTTCTGCCCCTCAGCAGGGTGGGAGCTACGGCAGTCAGAGAGAGTTTTAAATATGTTCTCTCAGGAAAAATCACTCGTGAGAGTTTCAGGAGCAAAAGCTAAGCAAAATAATGAGTCTGAGAATATTAGAGTCAAGAGAAACCTAGGAGATAAAACAATTCAACACCTTCATTTGGTAGAGAAGAAGACTCAGACCCAAAGATACGTATTTAAACTTGGAGGCCAGTACTCTTTTCTGAATCCCACAAGGAGCCTCTGGGATTTTTCCTTCTATAGGAACAGTCAGAGAAGGAACTTAGATTGTGCCTCCTACATACCTCATCTAAAATTTTCCAAATGTCTTTAAAAAAATAAACAATTAGGGGCGCCTGGGTGGCTTAGTTGGTTAAGTGTCCGACTTTCACTTAGGTCATGATCTCGCGGTTCGTGGGTTCGAGCCCCGCGTGGGGCTCTGTGCTGACTGCCAGCTCAGAGCCTGGAGCCTGTTTCAGTCTGTGACTCCCTCTCTCTCTGACACTCCCCTGCTCACGCTGTCTCTCTCTCTCTCTCCTAAAAATAAATAAAAAAAATATTTTAAATAAATAAATAAATAAACAATTGATCTGCAGTGCTGGTCCATGTAGGGGGAGTATCCTTCTGTACTGAGAAAACTCTTTAGGCTGCTTGAGAACCCCCCACTCTGAATACACCACCTGGCACTGTTGCCTTAAGTAATGCCAGACTTCAGAATTAGCAGTTCTCAAAGAGTGGTCCCTTGACCAGCAGCAGCATCTACATCACCTGGGATAGGTTAGTAAAGCCAACTCTTGGCCCCATCACAGACCTACCAAATCATAAACTTAGAGGTGGTCCCAGCTCTCTATTTTTACAAGACTTCCAGGTGACTCATGTACACTGAAGTTTGAGAACCACTGAACAACTTTGGACTCTTCGTACACCATGTGATTTTAGAAACAATGAGAATATTCTCCATCCTTCAAAAGACCCTACCTCTTGTCTGCTGTTGCCTGGAACTTCTACTCTTTAGATTTATATCTTTGGATTAAGACTTCTAGGTATAGGTTATCCTGGGGTATAAAACATTTTAAACTTTCAAATCTTTCACATATCACTATGAACAATCTTGTTAAAAAAATTCTTTAAGGTTAGATTTTCATAGAGTATATTTACAATGTACTCATAGCTTATTTGTGACTGAAACCTGTTGAAGTTAGTGGTTTAAACAAAGGAGAATTTAGTATAATGGAAGAAGGAGTGTCTTGTGGAACACAAAGACAGAAAGACAGCAAGTCTCAGGAACTGACTCAAGCAGGTGCTGGAATGTCCACAGCAGTCTGCTTGACTTTTGTCTCTGCTCTGCTCCAGGAGCCTGTTTTATTCTCTCTTCTTGCTTAACGCTGGCTTTCTTCACTTCTCAGTCTATATGGGAGAAAATGGCTACAACCTGCATCTATCAAGTGGAACAGGTCCAGTCATCAGAACTGCATCTCTCTCCCAATCTCAGTTCTGTGTCATAATGGGGATTTCAGCCCAGGTGGGATCAGCTCTTGACCTGAAGTCAACCACCAGTGTTTTGGCAGTGTAAGAATGTGGAATTTGGAAGCCCTACACTCCTAATGGTGTGGATGGTAGACGGATAGTTTTCTGAGAAGAGGGGAGGGCTAGGAAGTTAACGTGATAGAGTTTGAGGACCTTGGACTGGAAGGAAATCAGAGGGCATTCTCTTGACGGGTGGAGGAGACATGGAAAAGAGAAAGGGAATAGGAGGATGCAAAGTGTCAGTTTGCCAAATGATAATTCTAAGGGTTAGTATTCGCTATGGGTTTAATTGTGTCCCTCCCAAAAGATATGTTGAAGTCCCCATTTCTGGTATCTCAGAATGTGAGCTTATTTGGGAATGGGATCATTTCAGATGTCATAAGTAAAGGTAAATTGAAATTATATCAGGATAGGATTGGTCCTTAAGCAAATATGACTGGCATCCTTATCAGAGGGAAATTTGCACACAGATATAGACACCAAGGGAAGATAACCATATGAAGGTGGAGGCAGAGATTCTAGTTATGCTCCCAAGGAACTTTGGGAGCTACCAGAAGCTGGAAGAGATAAGGAAGAATTCTTCCCTAGAGACTTCAGCATGCTGATTCCTTAATTTCAGATTTCTAGCCTCCAGAAATCTGAGACATTCTATCTCTGTTGTTTTAAGCCACTTAGTGTGTAGTACTTTGTTATGGCAGCCCTAAGTATTAACACGGCATTCTGTAGCCCTTTCATGCCTCTTGAACTGCCACCTACCTATGATCCCAATGACACTAAGGGCTACATTTTATGACTTTAGACATGATATTACAAGCAGTGGGTGGTAACAGCAAAATTTTAAACAAATAACAGGAAAATAGATTTTCATTGGTAAAGGCTATTCTGGTGTCAGTGGGCATAATGGACTGTGGAGAGGCAAGAGTAGTGCAGAAGACTCAGAGTGTATTCATGTGGCGCTGTCTTGTCAGGGGGCACTTGCCTTTGTTGGGTATGTGTGATGGTACTTATCTTTGGTCAAATGTGCTCCTCAAGTATCTTAGAGGCTTAAAACTCAAGATGTCTAATAACTGTCTCATGATACTCTTCAGTGCTACCCTCCCCCCACACCACTGCAATACAGCTGCAAACCTGAGTTGCCTGTCTTGGCAAATAGCACAGAAATCCATTTAATTTTGCAATCCAGAATGTATGGCTCTCTTCCTCTCTTTCCCTCACCTCTTATTCTAAATCCTTCACCAAAGGTTAACCATTCCTCCCATCCACCATACCTCTCCATATCTGTCACTACCATCTTGCCCAAGTCACGTCACCTCTTGCCAGGAAGACTCCTGCCTCTCCGCTCATCTGTTTGCCCTTTCTCTGTCCATTCCCCTCTAATCTGATCTTCAGATCAGAGTGATATTTTCAAAATGCAGGTTTGGTCATATCACCTTCCGGCTTGGCATCTAGTAATAACTTCCTTTGCTTTTGAGATCCAGACACAATTGGTTAACATGGTCTTCAGCCCCTTCCATGGCTGATCTTTAACTGTTCCTCAGCCTCATTCCTCTCTGCTCTAGTCACAGGAATTATCTCAAGTCTGTTGACTGCATCAAACTCTCTCCTGACATAGGGCTTTGTCCCTGCTGGCGCCTCTGCTTGGAACACTGTCCTGTGCTCTTCACTTAATTTATATTCCTACTTCATTCTCTTTCCAAGGGTCACTTCCTCTGGGAGCCTCTTCTGACTTCTCTGGCTAGGTTTATCCTCCTATTACATCTGATACTGCCTTATTAGTGTCTGTCACAGTTGCAATTTTGCATTTATCTTAGCTCATTATATTCTCTTTATCTCACTAGATTGCAAGTTTCATGAGGGAACACTTAGCATTGGTGTTATGTTTACCACTGTATAGCCCAGAGCCTCTTAGTCCCTCATTGGTATTTGTTGAATGAAAAGTGACTGACTAAACACATATCAAATGATGATCTTTGTTGAATATCTGATGGGGACTGGACACTTTATACACATTATTCCAGACCTTATCACAACTGGAAAATAACCAGTAATATTTCTTTTATTTTAAAGAGAGGGAAAATGTCAGCCTAAAAATCAAATTTACTAGAAGTTACAAATCTTATAAATGTTATGTATTCAGGACTAGAATCCAGGCCTATGTGGGGCACCTGGGTGGTTCAGTAGGTTAAGCATCTGACTTTGGCCTAGGTCATGATCTTGCTGTTCCTGAGTTCGAGCCCTGCATTGGGCTCTGTGCTGACAGCTCAGAGCCTGAAGCCTGCTTTGGATTCTGTCTCCCTCTCTCTCACAAAAATAAATAAACATTAAAAAAGTTAAAATCCAGGCCTATCTATTTCTGCAGGTTGTGCTGTTTCATGTATAGCATATAGAAAGTTAAGGCTGGAGGGAATCCAAAAACATTTTGTCTAACAGTGTCATCCTGCTGGGAAGGAAGCTAAGGCTCAAGGTTAAGAAAAGTAAAAACATATAAATTCACATACAGCTCTAGAACAGAGCACAGATAGACACTAAACCTCTCTCGACTGTTTGTTCTGTCATCATATGTCATTTTGACCCTTTGAATAAAAAGTGGGAGCAGTGACTTAACAGATGTTTTATTTTGCACCAGTTGCCAAAAGTGGCCATCGAGATCAAGGTCATAGCTAAATTATACTTGTAGCAAGGAATTCTGGCAGACTTTTGTGTATAGCGACTGCTGAGGGATGGAGGGGGCATGGCTGAATGTAAATAAAACCAGTTTTCTTGATGCTGATTTTTTGCCACTTAATATAAAGCCATATTCATTACCATAGCAACATACTCATTGTACACAACATGGATATGTAGATTCCCTAGGGGGCAAAATGGAATAAACTGCACCTTTGTGCACCTTTACTCGAAAAAGAAAAAAAAAAAAGCTTGTATAATTCCAGTCCACAGTTGTATAAGCAGGGCTCTGCATCCTTGTGGATAATTATTTCAAATGAATCCCTAACCACTAGAAGTAAATGATATGCTCACTGAGGCACCGTACAAAGATAACCAATAAATGGTGAATGTGTTTTGTGTGTGTTTGTGTGTGCATGCACATGTGTGTGTAAGATAGAGAAAGAGACAGAGAAACCATAGTACGTGGAGATTTATAGTGGTCTCCTTTCAGACTTAAGGCCTCTAAAGAACCCTGATTATTGAAACACTATATTGTAGGTTGTGGATTACCCAGGGAATGAAGAAGAGCATTGTGGTTCTAGAATTTTCATAGAGGAGAGGCTTAGGGTAGCCATCTGGTAAGAAGGTTGGGATGGGGCTGAGTAACCATGGAGATATCTCAGAATATTTGAAGTCTCATCATGGGTTTCACTTAGATTATATTTCTCCTGGGTTGGTGTTAGAGTTGGGGATGTGACAAAACTCCCCTAAAACACGCCTTGCTACTGCCACTGAGAAGAGCCCTTCAGCTTTGCATTTCACCTCTCCGTAAGACTGGTGATGAGGTCCGTAGTTTGGGATACTGCTCCAAGGGTAGATGGTTCTTGAAGTCAGCCTGATATCTCAAATGAGGAGGGGAGGGGGACACCATACTTTGGATGAAGTCTAAATACTGAACATAAGAGACCACCCTGGATTTCTTAGAAGAGTTTCAATTCCAAACTCTTTTGTGAGTCTGAAAGTAACGGTTAGATTGACTATATTCATTATTTGTATAGAAATCATTGTCTAGAAGAATACTCTTGATAATTCTCACTCTGGCTGTCTATGTTAATGTTTTCTATTTCTCCAATATGTCTCTTCCTACACACCCATAGAAACACAAATGTATCTCTACCTACCACCTGCCTACCTATCTACCTGTATTTCTATTTATTTATTTTATTTATATTATTCATTTCTATTTATCTAGTTCTCTTTATTGAAATGTAGATGTGAGTGTGCATTTATACATCTTTTAAACATCTCCTTCTACACACACATACATGTATATGTGGGGACAGACAAGTAATAACTAAAATGAATGAAGTGCTATAAAAGTCTACATAAGAATTAGGGTGGAGCATGTGGAATGGGAGTGTGGGACAAATTATAATTTTTAAATAAGATGATCAGGAAAATCCTCAGTGATGTGACATGAATAAGTAACCAAGAGTGGCTCTGAAATCTCTGAGCAAATGGGAACTGTTTGGTGTAAATTACATATTTTTTCCATTGCCTGATTTTCATTGAGATGTTCGAAGTCCAAGGAAACTCTGCATTGTTAGATCAGTTCGTGAATGGGCAGAAGTTTGAGAAAAGCCAGATCCTAAGTTAATCAGACAGAGATTGTAAAGAACCAGGCTTTAGTTTAAAAAGTGAAGAACCAGACTGGAAAGATCAAGAGCAGATGCTGATGGCAAGTTGGCATCGGCTTGGAGGCGTGAAGAAATTGGACAATTTATGGTCAGCCAGTGAGCTTGCATCATAATTCCTTGTCTGCACAAGAGCTGCAAGGAAAGAGCAAATAAGTTTTCCAGTTCTATTTTCAGGTTATAGTGCTCTTCTTTTTATGAATTTCAGACTCTTCAAAGATATTCTTCAGTAGTTTTTCTTTCTAAACACAATCCAGAGAATGATACAGGAATTTTATAGACAGCGTGGGTGAAAGAAGGGTTCACCTGGTGTGTAATTCTGGAAGAATTGTTTCAATTGTAGACTAGATCACTGTAATGAGGGGAAACAATATAATCAAGAGGGGCCCTGGAACGCACATGTGATTGCAACCACATCCTTCCAAAGTGGGGAAGATACAAGGGAGGTGAAATTATTTACTCTTTGTAAAGAGAGTGTTGTAAACCCAACAAGCTAATTCATAGATGCTATCATCACCCTGTAAACACATTACAAATCAAGTACAGATTCTATTACATGTACCATCCTAAATGATAAAATCTAGAGTTGTCAACAGCCTAAAACATTCTGGTTACTCATCGTATTAATTCTCATTTTCGTCATCCTCCTCCTCATCTCACTATTATGATTATCATTTTAGTCTCAGTTATGTTTTTTTCAGGTCTTGGGCACTGAGACTTTTTAAATGTTTTCTGATTTTATTTAAGGATAATTGCATTGCATGAAATCCCTCGAAGGCTTCCTAATTCCTTTAAGATCAAAACTTTTTTATGTTTATTTATTTATTTTGAGAGAGAGAGAGAGAGAGAGAGAGAATCCCAAGCAGGCCCAGTGCCATCAGTGCAAAGCTCAGTCCCACGAACTGTGAGATCATGACCTGAGCCAAAGTCAAGAGTTGGATGTTTGACCAACTGAGCCACCCAGGGGCTCCTAGGATCAATTTTTTAAAAAAACATTTACTCCTTTTTTTAATGTTTGTTTAATTTTGGGAAGGGGGAGAGAGCGGGAACAGAGGATCCAAAGTGGGCTCTGTGCTATCAGCACGTGGGTCTTGAACTCACGAACCACATCATGACCTGAGCCAATCTGACGCTTAACTGACTGAGCCAGCCAGGTGCCCCCTAGGATCAAAGTTGAAATAAATTGTATATAAGATACAACAAAATCCTTTTGATCTGTCCCCTGCCTAGCTCTCCAGCTTATCTTCTGTCACTCTTCCACAGGCATCCTCCTGGCCAGCTGTCAGAATGAACTTTATGCAGTTTCCTGAATAAATCACACTGTTCTGTATAGCAGTATCTTGGCTTACTATAGTTTCTCTGCTTCTGTATAGCAGTATCTTGGCTTACTATAGTTTCTCTGCCTCGAGCATCTTTCCCACTCTCCCCAACTCAGCTTGATTTGTCACTTCCCCTTGATAGTTCCCTAGCCTTTCTTTTTCCTTCAGGCTGAGTTAGGTTGTGAGCCTTATAGCTCCCTGGGCATACCTCTCTCATGGCCCCTATAAGCTTGGAATTTAATGGTTGCCTGTTTTGCTTTCTTATACCTCACACTAAGTAAGAATTGGAGGGCAAGTTGAAATGAACACTTACCTCAGTTTCTAGAATAGGACTATAGTGCCAGCATATATAATGGATCAATGAATGTATGTGTGTACGTGTGCAAAATTATCGAAGTATTGAAGGTCTTAAATTTTGCAATATCCATAAGGCAAGGAATGAAAACCTGACAACTTCTTGGCAATCATTAAACTAATGTTAGTGACAGAGGTGGGGCTCAATAAGTTGTTGTTGTTGTTATTGTTGTTGTTGTTGGAGGAGGAGGAGGAATAGGGGGAGATGGAGGAGAAGAAATTTTTAAGTTCAGTAGCAGCTAATGAACGCTACTGACTTCTCTACAACCCTGCAGGTGACAGACAGATTTGAGTGGGAAGGGATAAATGGCTTTCCAATTTAATTTACTTCACAGTTTTTATACACTGTATCCCCCACTGTCTTCAAATGAATTCTAACCAGAATGGATATTGTTCCATGAATGGAACTGATCACATTGTAACATGGTAGAATATTTTACTCTTGCTCTAAGATGGACCAGATACCAACGCTGTGCAAGGCCACTTTGTGTCCAAATTAAGAAGCAGATGGAACTTGTGATTATAAGACATACAATTGGACCTGCCTCTTCTCTCTAGACCTCCATCTTTCAGCTAATTTTCCCAGGCCCTGGGATTCCCCTTCCTGTGCCCTGGGCAAAGCAGATCTCCATCCCTGTACCGCTACCCATCAGAACTTTCTGTCTTGTGTCTCTTTTCAGTGCTTTTAGCTGACTGGCTAAACTTTATTGAACTAATTCTTGTTAAGCTGTCAATGCCATAGCATCATAGAAGTTTCAAGTTTTAACCCTTAGAAGTGGTCTAACAGAGTTGCTTTACTGTGCAGAGGAGAAACTGAGAGTATAGATGCAGGGGAAAAGCAGCCCCAAATCATAGAGCTGACAGAGGTAGAAATATCTGGATTCTTCCTAACACAGCACAGTTTCACAGATCTCACCTTAGATCCCTGCTCAGCCATTTACTGATCACATAGTTATGGAAAAGTTACTTAAGCTTCCAGAGTCTCCATCTTCTTATATGTGATATCTGGAAAATGGTAACTTCCACCTGACAATGCTACCATGAGGATTAAGTAAGAAAATACACATATTGGGCTTAGCACAACCCCTGACATGTAGTAAACACTTAATAAATGCTGGAAAACTATACCACCAGAGCAGGATCCTAGGGCAGGTGTTTGGAGCAGCGTACCCTTTTCTTAGACCTGCCATTGGGTATCTCTGGTTTTGATCACTTACAGTGCACTTTGCTCACAGGTCTTTCAAGATTAATTGAACATTCCCAGCAATTAATGTTTTCGTTATTTGCACTCAGCCCCCTAAGCCCCTTCCCTCCCATAGGTGCTTCTGTATCATAACTTTGTCCTTCCGTGTCGCTGGCTCTGTGGACAGTGTGTTCTGACATTTGTTGTAGTCAGAGCCAGCTCTGTGGAGGGTTTCTGCAGAATGCTCCAGGGGGCAGTGTGGTAATGCCGAAGAAAGCAGCCTCGCCTCGAGGAAAGCCTTGGCCGTTTTTACGTGAAAGTGTTTACTCTGGAAATTAAATTATATTTGGGATTTTTGGTTTCCCCTCCCCCACCCCCGCCGTGGGAGGTTTCGGAAAGTTACTGTGGTGACCGTTTGCAATCAGAGGGCTGTCAGCATTTCAGCTCTGTGCAGGCAGGCCTGGCAGGCTCCTTCAGCACCCTGGCCCCGGGGGACGCTGTGCACGTGTGGGGGGCCCTGTGCCCGTGTGTGTGTGGGGGGGTAGATACTGTGCACATGGAGGGCTGGGCCCCTCCCCACGGTTACCTTCTCATATCTTCAGCCACTTTCAGATCAACAGCTGAGCATGGATTTTAATCTTGAGTTGGATAGTTTGAGAGGGTTATTGTGTGTGTGTGTGTGTGTGTGTGTGTGTGTGTGTGTGTGTGTTTTCCAAAATATTTCTGAAAGTAGCTCTTAAAAATGCCCCCTGTGTATCCGTGGATCCATGCATATTCATAGCCTGTTCCTCTAGGTTGGCTTCAAGGTTTCTCTTCTGTCAAATGAGGCTGTAGATAAGTTCCACCTCTGGCATTCCTGAGTTCTAGGTATTCAAGAAGGGAGAGAAATGCGTGAAAAGATCCAAACTTTGAGACAGTCCTCCTTTCTTTGTGGCTTCTCCCAACTAAACCAGTCAGTCAACACCCTTTTTTAAACGTTTTATTTTTTTATTTTTGAGAGAGAAGGAGAGAGAGTGTGTGTACACAAGAAGAGAGAGAATCTGAAGCAGGCTTCAAGTTCTGAGCAGAGCCCAAAACAGGGCTCGAACCCACGAACCATGAGATCATGACCTGAGCCAAAGTTGAGCACTTAACTGATTGAGCCACCCAGGCACCCCTGTTTTTAAAATTTTTAAATAGGAATCTACCTAAATTGTGCCACATATTTCCCTACTATTTAATTAATTAATTAATCTTCTTTTATAGTTTATTGTCAAGTTGGCTTCTATATAACACCCAGTGCTCATCCCAACAAGTGCCCTCCTCCATGCACATCACCCCCCTTACCCTCTCCCCCACCCCCATCAGCCCTCAGTTTGTTCTCAGTATTCAAGAGTCTCTCATGGTTTGCCTCCCAGTTAACGTTCTTGATAACTTGAAGGTGAAGAATTTCTGTTCCCCAGGTTTCTTACTGAATTAACTCATGTTCACCACCAAATAAATAATTATCGTACTTCATCATGTGTCAAGGACTGAGGTAGGTCCTTGATATAAAATGGTGAAGAAAACACAGTCCCTACTCTCATGAAGCTTGCAGATTGGATCCAATTGGACATGATAATTCAAACAAATATGAATCTACTTTCTTATATTATCATCTACCTATTATGTCTCTATGTTTTTAACTAGTTATGTTTCTTCCTTTAACACTATCTTTCATGCACTAATAATTTGCTTGAAATGATTCTCTCCAAAAATCACCTCCCAGTTTTGCTGCAGAAATGGCAGTGAGGAGCACCTGGGTGGCTCAGTCAGTTGAGCATCGACTCTTGATCTCAGCTCTGGTCTTGATCTCAGGGTTGTGAGTTTAAGCCCCACATTGGGCTCCACACTGTGTGAAACCTGTTTAATAATAATAAAAATAATGGGGTGCCTGGGTGGCTCAGTTGGTTAAGCGTCCGACTTCGGCTCAGGTCATGATCTCTCGGTTCGTGGGTTCGGGCCCCACGTCAGGCTCTGTGCTGACAGCCAGCTCAGAGCCTGGAGCCTGTTTTGGATTCTGTGTCTCCCCCTCTCTCTGGCCCTCCCCTGTTCATGCTGTCTCTCTTTTTCTCAGAAATAAATAAAACATTTAAAAAAATTTTTAAAAAATAATAAAAATAATGGCAGTGAAAGTGAAGGCAGAGCCAAAAACTAGGAAGAATTTGTATACTCTCAAGTTGTCTTCTGAACTTTGAAGTCAGCCTGAAAGAATTCACTCTAAAGGTGATACTCCAACCCAGCCCCCTCCTGGCTTTAGGATCAAACTTTGATAAGAGACTAACCCTTAATCAGCGGTGCCTACAGTGGCAGACCTGGAGGTTGGGACTTGAGTTCATGAGAAATGTGTTCAGTTTCTAAATGTCGGGGATTAATCCCAAATCAATTTTTTACATGGTAAAAGGTAAACAATCACTTTCTCAACTTTATCATATAGAGAAGAGTTCACATTTTCTGGGATAAACCAAACAAAATAAGACTATAATTCAATCTCCATTGTAGTTCTATGTGCGATGCAATTTTATACAATAAAATAGTATGAGACGTAAAGAAACTAAATAATGATATCTGTCATCAAAAACTTCAAAGGAAACTGATGCACAGATGAACCAGATGTTGCAATAAGCAGACAAAAAATTCATGTATTATTGGAATCATATTTGAAGATGTCTAGGAAAAGATGAAGAAAGAAAATGAATAGGCAAATAATCTTAGAGACCTGTAGACAATAAAAAGGAGTCAAAATAGAAACTCTAGAGCTAGAAAATACAGTAGCTAAAAGTTTAGAAAATACATATTAGATAGCTGGCTAAAAAGAAAGTCTTTAGATGATTTTACTGACAGATTCCACCAAATATTTAAAGAAGAAATAACATTAGTTTTACATAATCTTTTCTAGACAATAGAAGAAGAGGGAAAACCCAACTCATTTTATGAGGTCAACATTACCCTAACACTAAAATTAAACAGAACAGACAGTACCAAAACAAACAACAAAAATAAGACACAGACCAATATTTTCTCATTATAATAAATACAAAGTTATTTTAGAGACTAACAAATTAGGGACATCTGGGTGGCTCAATCAGGCATTTGACTCTTGATTTTGGCTCAGGTCATGATCTTGCAGTTGTGAGATCAAGCTCCACACTGAGTGTGGAGCCTGCTTGGTTTTCTCCCTCCCTCTCTATTTCTCTGGCCCTCCCCTGCCTACTACATGCATGTGCTTTCTAAATAAATAAATAAATAAATAAATAAATAAATAAATAAATAAAAATTTAAAAAATCAACAAATTAAATCTATTAATAAATAAAAAATATACCATAATCAGGAAGAGTTTATTCCAGGAACACAGGCTGCTTCAGAATTTTTTAAAAAATCTATCAGAAAATTTTAAAAATTTAAATAACCTAACACATTATAGTTAGATTTTAGTTTATAGTAAATACAGTTGTATTTATTAATTCATAAGTATTAATGGCTTAAGAAAGACCAAATGATTAGATCAGTTGATGCCAAAAAAAAAAAACAAAAAACCCACCAACAAAAAGCCCTTCAACAGAGTCTTAACACCCATTCATGATTAAAAACTCTCAACAAGCTAGGAATAAAAAAAGACTTCCTCAGGCTGTTAAGGGACACCTACAAAAAAAGCTACTTCCTAATGTTATCTTTAGGCATAAAATCTTCAGTCATAAGAGACTGAATAATTGGGACGCCTGGGTGGCTCAGTTGGTTAAGCATCTGACTTCGGCTCAGGTCATGATCTCACAGTTTGTGGGTTTGAGCCCCACATCAGGCTCTGTGCTGACAGCTCAGAGCCTGGAGCCTGCTTCAGATTCTATCTCCCTCTTTCTCTGCCCCTCCCCCGCTCACTCTCTGTCTCTCTCTCTCTCAAAATAAAGACATAAAAATTTTTTTAAAAAGACTGAATTAATTACCCACAAAATTGGGGAAAAATAAGGGATGTCTGCATTCCCCACTTCTATTTAACATGGTGCAGCAATAAAGCAGGAAAGGGAACCAAAAGACAAGCCAATTGGAAAGGAAAAAAAGAAAACTGTCCCTATTTAAAGGTGACATGATTGTCTATATAAAAAATCCTGAGGAATCTACAAAAAAAAATTATAGTCACAGAACTAATACATAAGTTTAACAAGATCACAGGACACAACATCAACACAAATATCAAATGTGTTTCTTTTTTTCCCTTGTTTTAAGTTGTCTTTCAATGAAATTTATTATAGAATCCCACTCTACAATGAAAATACATAGATTATTTTTTCTCAATTTAGCTTTTTAAAAAATTTCTTGTATTGGGGCGCCTGGGTGGCTTAGTCGGTTAAGCCTCCGACTTTTGCTTAGGTTATGATCTAGCGGTTCGTGGGTTCGAGCCCCGCATCGGGATCTGTGCTGACTGCCAGCTCAGAGCCTGGAGCCTGTTTCAGTCTGTGACTCCCTCTCTCTCTCTGACCCTCCCCTGCTCACGCTGTCTCTCTCTCTCTCCTAGAAATAAATAAAACATTAAAAAAAAATTTCTTGTATTATGGTTAGGCACACTTATTCTGAGACCTGAGGCCTATCCTCTTAACACTTTTTAAGTATACCATACAGTGTTGTATTGTTGATAGATAAAATGTTTTACATCAAATTTCTAGAATTAGTTCATTTTGCTTTAGCTGAAACTTCACGCCCATTAATTATTAACTACCCATTTCCCTTACCCTCTACCCCCTCCAGCAACCACTGTTCCACTCTTTGATTCTGTGATTTTGACTATTTAAGATTTTCATAGAGGGACTCATTTAGTCTTCGTCTTTCTATGACCATCTTATTTCAGTATAACGTCATTAAGTTTCAACCATGTTGTTGCATATTGCAGAATTTCCTTCTTTTTTAAAGCTGAATAGCATTCCATTATATGTATATACCATGTTATTTATCCATCTACCTCTTGATGGGCATTAAGACTGTCTCCATATCTTCGCTATTGTGAATATACTATAATTTCTGTAAAAATGCCATTGGGATTTTGATAGGGATTGCAGTGAACTGTAGATCACTTTGGGTAGTATGGACATTTTAACGATATTAAGTCTTCTAACTCATGAATATGGGATCTTTTCATTTGTTTTTGCCTTCTTTAACTTATTTTCATCAGTATTTTGTATTTTTTAATATACAAGTCTTTCACCTTTTTAGTTAAGTTTATTCCTAAACATTTTATTGTTTTTGGTGTTATAAATGGGACTGTTTCTGAGTTTTTTTCAGATAGTTTGTTGTTAGTGTATAGAATAAACATATTTCTGTATGCTGGCATCAACAATATGAAACAAAAATTTAAAACACAACAGCATTTACAATAGCTGTGAACAGATAAAATACTTACATGTAAATGTAACACAATCTCTACAGAATACATATGCTAAAAACTACAAAAACACTAAATGAGAAACTAAACTAAAACATAAATAAATGGAGAGACATACTATGTTTATGGATGTAGAGATACCAATTCTCCCCAAGTGTATATCTAATTCTGTAAAAATTCTAGCAATATGTTTGGAAATATAGATAAACTGATTCTAAAATGTATATGGCATATCAAAGGAACTAGAATAACTGAAAAAATTTTGACAAAGAAGAATAAAGTTGGAGAAATCACACTATTTGATTTTAAAACTTACTCTTTAGTTATAATAATCAAGACAGTATGTTTTGATGGAGGGAGAGACACATATATCAATAGAACAGAAAAGATTCCAGAAATATATGCACACAAATATGGCTGACTGATTCTTTTACAAAGTTGCAGAAGTAATTCAGAGGAGGAAACAATTGTGTTGAAAAAAATTGTACATAGATAAGAAACAAGAACTTTGACAATAACTTGTGTCCTATACAAAAGTTAACCCAAAAATGTCATAGGTCAAAACATAAAATGTTAAACTGTAAAATGCATTGGGTCGGCTAAATATCAGAGTAAATGCTACAGAAGAAAGGATAAGGGAACTTGATAAGTGAAATTCATTTAAAAAAAAAGATGCCCCGAATGGAACACAGAGGGAATTACTTCATACAGAACAGGACATTATTGCTGTATGAGAAAATATCAAGGTGTATAAAATATATGTAATCATAATGCCAGAAAAAGAGTGAGGCAGAATAATATTGAACAAAATTGTACATGAAATTTATTATAGAATAACATTTCATAACCATAGCAAAATGATAATGAAAAGTAGCATACTATAAATATTAAAAGCTAGAAAATTCCAAGCAGAATATATATAATGAAAACCACACTTATGCACAACATAAACTGCTGAAGAACAAACAGGAAAACTTTAACATAGAAGTAAAGAGAATATTATAAATGATTTGGGGTGGAAAAGTGTGTGGGGGAATTATTACATATGGGTGAACATAGGATTAATAACTGATTCTTCTCAGAAACAATGGAAGCTAAAATGCAATGGAATGACATCTTCATACTGCTATAAGAAAAAAACACAGTGTCAATTTGGAATTACATATTCAGTGGAAGTGTATTTCAAAAATGAAAGAAGAACATTTTCTGACAAAAGCTGAGAGAATTTATTGTCAGCATATACGTACTATCAGACATGGCAAAGTTTTTCAGGTAGAAGTAAAATGAAACAAGTTGGCAACACAGATATAAAGAAAGAATTAAAAACTGGTAAATAAATAAGTAAAGAAGACTACTATTTATTTTTATTGTTTCTTTCAAACAGATTTGACTGTTTAAAACAGTAACTATATGAGGATTATACTATTTAAGGCTGATATTTTGATTTGATTTGCTTTACTACTATTTTGCTAAGAATCATGCCCATGTTTATAAGCAATAATCTGTAGTTTTTCTTGTCTTTTGATGTCTTTGTCTGATTTGGTTATCAGGATAATTAATTGATAATTAATTACTTGATTGACTGGTAATCAGATAATTAAATGGTTTTGGAGTGTTCCCTTCTATTCTCTGGAAGAGATTTTATAGAAATTGTATTATTTCTTCCTTAGATGTTTGATAGAATTAGGCTTTAAAATCGTATGGGGCTACAGCTTTCTTTGTTGGAGGGGTTTTAACTATAAATTAAATTTTCTTGATAGATTTAGGACTATCCAGATTATCTCTTTCTACTTGAGTGATTTTCAGTAGCTTGATTATTTCATGGAATTGGTTCATTTAATAATGCACATTGTTGAATTTATGGGCATAGACTTATTTATTGTATTTAGTATTCCTTTTAATTTCTGTAGGTTCTGTAGTAATATCACCTTTTTCTTCCTAATATTTGTAATTTATACATTCTCTGTTTTTATTTAGTCCATTTGGCTGGAGAAAAAATGAATATTATCTAGCCTGGATTACATTCATCTTTATAACAATGCAGTTAAAAAACATAACCTTTAATGTTTTGTTGAGGAAGGGGCCCTCAAAGGCAAACGTGTATAAGGCCTGATCCTAATGCAGCTCTGCTCTGGAATTATATAGATCATAACTAATTGGTAATCTTGGTCAAATTATATCACTTTAATATCTCAGTCTGTTTTATCATCTATAAAATAGAAGATAGTATTTGTCTCCTATAGTGTGGCTTTTTGGAAGATTAAAATCATGGATCTAAATGCTTATCAAACTGACTGTCGTACAATTAACACCCAATAAATGGTAGCTGATTTTATTTATTTTTTTAAATTTTTTATTAATGCTTTTTATTTATTTCTGAGAGAGAGAGAGAGACAGCGTGAACAGGGGAGGGGCAAAGAGAGAGGGAGACACAGAATCTGAAGCAAGCTCCAGGCTCTGAGCTGTCAGCACAGAGCCCGACGAGGGGCTCGAACCCACGAACTGTGAGATCATGACCTGAGCCAAAGTCAGACGCTCAACAGACTAAGCTACCCAGGCGCCCCATTGGTAGCTGATTTTAAAATACATAAACATGCTATATACTTTTCTTAAATATTCTGTTTATTGTTTTTTATTTATCAGTTAAATTGGTTAGGAAACTTTACATTACAAGACATTGTGTAGTTTTGAAGATTCTTTACCAATTTCACAAAATTTGCATGAAACCCCCTGAAATAAAGACATAAAAACTTGTTATATTTTGCATGCTTATTCCCATTCTAGCGTGTATGCAAAGATCTAACAGAGATATAAGTTCTGTGGTTGTCTTAATGGATGGTGATACTGTCATATATCATTCGTGGGACATAAGTCTAAGTCACTTTTCCAATAGGAGTAATGAATTATACTCACACGCTTTCAGTTCCTGTATAGTCCTCTGTTTTTCTCCTGGATATAAAAAGGATTTAGTGGCAGAAAGACTTTTAAGGATACAATTTGTTATCATTGGTCAGAGTTTTTTCTCTCTATGAAATTCGCTGACTATAGTGGATCAAAAACATAAGCTAGCTTGATTAGAATCACATTCTAATTTAGTCATTCTAAAACCTGGCTAGTAAAGCGAAGGGTTGTTGTTTTTTAATACATGGTTTTTGAAATGCATGTTGTTTTTAACGCAGGGTGCTGATTCAGAATTTCATAGAGATGGTTATTTTTAAAAGCTCTCCAGGTGATGCCAATGATTGACAAGATTTGGAAACCAATGTCTTCTCAACTATCCAAACCACTGTTGATGTGAAAAAGTTTTGCTATTTTATGAGAATGAACCTGGGTATGGAAAAGGAGCTCTGAAAGTCCAATGCTAAATGACACTTGCACTTGACACTGTTTTTTCTTCTTTTTTGCTTAAACATCTGCCTGTGTGTGGAGGGATAAATGTTTGTTTGGCATAGCATCTTATTTGTTACTGAGTTGTAGACATCTTTGAGAATCTTATCAGTGCTGTAGATGAACCCTTTCTACAGGATATTCAGAACACTTCACATACGACTTCAAAGTTAAATAAAGATCCTTAAAATCTCTGTAAAACAGCTTTCAGTTTGGCTGAAATGGATGACCGACTCAAGCTCTTAGCTGGTTACCTTGGTTCCTGATATTGGAAGCTTATTCACACTGCAGTGTTTATCTTTGGAGAATAAGACCAGAATATGTCTTCTTATCCCCAGTACCCCTTCAGCCTTATTTCCTTGAATGTAACCCTTATAAAAGGTGACAACCAACTGGGAAAATCTCAGTATTCTGAGTACTCTTATGGGACTCCTCTCCAAACGTAGGACCTAGAATTACTTTCATTGATCTATAAACTGAATTAGACAACTCCACCTTGCACTGCCAAACTAGATGGTGGATCTGAGAAACTGCAAGACCTTAGCTTAGCTCCTCATTTTACCTGGGTGTAAATTTGGACCCCATTTCTTGCATTATAGAGGGATTTTACTGTTTCACAATTAACTTAACCTGTTCTTGTACTGATGAACATTTTGGTTATTTTCACTCACTCACCCCTGATTTATTTAACATCATTTTATGTTTTCTTTTACCTGTGCGTATTTCTCTAGAAATACTAAGAGTGGAACTGCTGAATGAATAAATCAGTTCTGTATATCTTCAAATTTGCTAGAAATTTGCTTCAAATTTCTCTTCTAAGCTGTTTTATCAATTTATTCTCCAATCAGCTGTTAGGGGCTGAACATTTATGGTAGTTTATGAAACTCCTCATTGCCCTAAGTCTTCATTCAGCATTCACTTGGCATTGTCAGATTGTTGCCATTCTGATGAATATAAAAAGATATCTAATATTGTATTAATTTATATTTCCATGATAACCAGGGAGCTTGAGTGTTTTTAATAGGGTTTTGACCATTTCTATTACCTTTTGTGAATTAGCTCTTTACATATTTTGTATGTTTTTAGGGGAGTAGTTGTCCTTTCCTTATTGGCTTATAAGAATTCTTCCTATGTTGTGGTCAATTATATGTATTAATATTAATATCTCTCAGTCAGAGCTTGCATTTTAACTTTGTTTATGGGTTGTTTGGCTTGGTTTGGTTTGGTTGTCCTTCTTATTTTAAAAAAAAAAAAAACCTTGTTGAAGCACAGTCTGTGTGCAGAAAATTGTGCACAGCATGATGAAAACACTAATCTAGCCAGTAGCCCAGAAGCCCCATCATGTTCTCTCTCAGTCATGACCTTCCCTGAAAGGTAACTACTACGCACACTTCTAACACTGTTAGTTAGTTATGACTATTTTCTGAAATTCACATAAACGGAATAATGCAGAATATGTTCTTTTCCTTTGCCTTCTTTGGCTGAATATCATGCTAGTAAAATGTAGCTGTATTTTTGCTTGATGCAATAGTTAGTTCTTTCTCATAGCTATGTACTGTTTTATCATTTGAATATTCCAAAGATTATTTATCCTTTCTATTATTAACGGATATATATATTAATGGATATATATATATATATATATATATATATCCGTTTTTGGTTAATCCAAATAGTTTTCCTATGAACAATCTTATTTTTTTTAAGTTTATTTTTGAGAGAGAGGAAGAGAGAGAGAGAGATGGAAGGAGAGAGGGAGAGAGTGGGAGAGGACCAGAGAGAGAGACAAGAGACAGAGAATCGCAAGCAGGTCCACACTGTCAGCACAGAGCTCCAGTGTGGTGCTCGAACTCATGAACTGTGTGAGGCCATGACCTGAGCCAAACAGACTGAGCCACCGAGGCACCTCTTCCTATGAACATTCTTGTGCATCCTTTTGGAGAACATTTGAAAACAGAACATTTCTGCTTGATATATGTCTACAAGTAGAATTACTGATTATATCCTATGTATATATTATCTTTAATGAATAGTGCTGCACAGAATTTCAACATTTTTGCACCAATTTACACTCCCATAAACAGTGTATAAAAGTTCCTATTGCTCCACAACCTTGCTGCCATTTGGAATGAACAGTTTTCATTTTAGTCATTCTGGTATGTGTATGTAGTAGACTCTCATGTTGATTTTAATATGTATTTTCCTGATGACTAATGAAGTTGAACATTTTTTTATGTTTTTTGTAATTTGGATTTCTTCATTTGTAAAGGGCCTATTCAAGTCTTTGCACCTTTGAGAAAAGAGTTGTGCTTTGATCTGTGGGAATTATTTTAGACAAAAGTCCTTTAACAGAAGCGTGTATCTGATATATGTAGTCTTCCCTCGCTTGGTGCTTTGCCATTTTAACCTGGAATGGCATCTTTTATTTTTCCTTTTTGATATGGCTATTCTATGTTTTCTCTATATTTCTATATTCTATATTTTCTATATGTTTTGAAATACAAAATTACCTTTTGAAAATTAAGCATAACAGTATGCACAAAATCACATGTAAGTGTCCAACTCAAATTTGCACACACTGAACACATCCATGTAACAAGTCCCCAGGTGAAGAAACAGAATATTTTGAGTAAATCACTCAATGCTCCTTCCAGTCACAGCATTCTAAAGGGTAACCACTAACTTGACTTATAAATCCAGAGAGTAATTTTTCATGTTTTTGAAATTAATATAAATGAAATGATACTTTTTTCTTCTCTCCATTTCTTTCATGTGTGGGGGGAAGGAAGTCTGGCTTCCTTTGTTCAACCACAGGTATTGTTGCTTACAACAATTATTTTACTGTTAAATGGAATTATCTTATATGAATATTCCATAATTTATGTATTCATCCTACTTTTGATAGGTATCTTTATGATTTCCATGTTGTAGCTATTACAGTTAGTATGGCTATGAGCAATCTTGTATGTTTTTGAGAAAATATATTTGCATTTCCTTCCGATATATGCTTAAGTGTGGAATTGCTAGTTTGTAGAATAAGCATGTGTTCAGCATTAGCAGATAATTCTAAAGAGATTTTTCAGTCTTCTTAGCAATCTACATTCCCACTAGCATTTTTAGAGACATTTGAGGAAGCCAGCCATGACTAGGGCTACAAATCCCTATCATAGACTTGTAGGCTAAACAAATGGTTATTGTTTGAACCATTGAGTTTTAGTGTGTTTTGTTAAACAGCATTATCATTGCAAAATATTAACTGATACACTTGCATTCTTGAGGTAAAGCCTCATTTGGTCATACTATATTATCCTTTTGTACATCACTGAATTCAGATTGCTAATATTTAGATTTTTGCACCTGTGTTCATTAGAAATGTCATAAAAAAGTTTCTTTTTTTGGTAATACCCTTGTCAAGTTTATTTTTTATTTTTATTTTTGAGAGAGAGAAAGCGAGCGAGCAGGGGAGGGTCAGGGAGAGAGGGAGACGTAGAATCTGTTGACAGGCTCCAGGCTCCAAGCTAGCTGTCAGCACAGAGCCTAAATGGGGCTCGAACCCACAAACCGTGAAATCATGACCTGAGCTGAAGTTGGACGCTCAACCGATTGAGCCACCCAGGTGCCCCCTTTGTCAAATTTTAACATCAAGTTAGGCTGGCCTCCTAAATGGAAATGAAAATTTTCCCATCCATTCCCATTCTCAAACATTTCTCCTTAATCTCTGGGAAAGAGTGTGAGAAACTGATGTTACTTCTTCCTTAAATGTTAAGAAGAATTCACTGATAAAGACTTCTAGGTCTTGAGATCATACAATGGAATGGATTTAAATTTTAGATTCAATTTATTTAATAGATATGGGATTATTTATATCTTTTATTCCTTGTTTTAGTTTTGATAGATTTCTAGAAATGTGTCCATTTGAAATTCTCTATTCACATGAATTATCTATTAATATCTGCAACATCTGTAGTGATATCCTCAGGAATGTCTGATATTGGTTTTTCTCATCTCTTTTTTTGGTCATATTTCCTAGAAGTCTATTTAATTTTATCCATCTTCTATAAGAACTGCTTTTTGAGTTTTTAAAAATTTTGTGTATTAATGTTTATTTTTAATTAATTTCTTCATATTGTGTTTTTATGTTTTCCTTCCCTTCATTTTCTTGGGGTTCATTTTTTTTCTCCAGCCTCTTGGGTTTGGATACTTAGGTAATTGTATTTTCTAATCTACACAGTTTAAGGCAGTATATTTCCACCTTAGCAAGGCTTTATCTGTATTTCACACAGTTTGATGACCATACTTTCATCATTATTCAGTACAAAATGCTTTCTAATATTCTTTGTTGTTTCTTCTTTGACAGTTGGTTTATTTAGACATGTATTGCTTATTTTTTAAAGAGAGAGAATTTTCTAGTGATATGTTTGTTTTTAATTTTTTGCTTCATTCCACTGTGGTCAGAAAACATGTTCTGAATGATTTATCTATCGTTGTTCTGTGTTCCAAGCAAGCAGAGGGCCAGTTCAGAGTACAAATTATCATGCCGTCTTTGTTGATTTTCATATTGTGAGCTATAGGGTCTTGTGGCTTTCTGAGTCACCTGGGAGTCAGAAAGAGAAAAAAATAACAAGCTGAATTCTACCTTCCCCTTGCCCTATTTAATTTTATTAGGAGCAGATCCACTTTGCCTATTTATTAGGTTTTCATACTAAAAAGTTTTGCTTAAAAATGAATTCCACTGTTTAAAAAC
Source organism: Hyaena hyaena (assembly GCF_003009895.1). Lineage (NCBI taxonomy): Eukaryota > Metazoa > Chordata > Mammalia > Carnivora > Hyaenidae > Hyaena > Hyaena hyaena. Next base: position 638,099 of record NW_024080821.1, read on the forward strand.
TACTGAGTTAGAATATTCTGTGGTCCTCCCAACTTGGAAATACCATTATTCTATGTATTTGGTTATTCTCAAAACCCAAGATCTCCCTGCAAGGGTCAGAATGATATTTTTTAAAGGTTTTTAAAAAATGTTTTTATTTATTTATTTTGAAAGAGAGACAGAGCAAGCAGGGGAGAGGCAGAGAGAGAGAGAAAGAGAGAGAGAATCCCAAGCAAGCTCTGCACTGTCAGTGGGAAGCCCAATGCAGGGCTCGAATTCATGAACTGTGAGACCTGAGCCAAAACCAAGAGTTGGATGCTTAACAGACTCAGCCACCCAAGCACCCCAAGGGTCAGAATGATATTATCATTAACACAGCACCCTAATCATCATGCAGTGGCTTCATTAAGTTAATACAGTTACATTATTATTATATTAATTTATATATATGATGTATGTGCGAATGACCAGATTTTGTGAAAGTCAATAGAGTCAATTATCAATTAACCTAGTAAGAGATGTTCAATGCATCCTAGGAATCAAAGACAAGCAAGTAAAACCAATAGTGTTATATGACTTTATTTGTCAGAATGGTAAATTAAGTATTCTCATATACTGCTGGTGGGAATCTATGTTGAAAATTATTTAGGTTCAATAATTTTTTGTTTAAGGAAGGAGCTGAACTAAATCAGCTGTCATAAACTCAAATGCCAACAGAAGCCAAAAACAGGAAATAAGATTGACATTATTCTTTTTCATGGAAGCGTTCAATTGTAAAAGCCTTCCACAGAGTTCTGGGGGTGTGACCAAGAATAACAAATCAAGAGGCACCTGGGTGGCTCAGTTGGTTAAGCATCCAACTTCAGCTCAGGTCATGATATCACAGTTTGTGGGTTCAAGCTCTGTATCAGGCTATGTGCTGACAGATCAGAGTCTGGCACCTGTTTCAGATTCTGTGTCCCCCTCTGTCTCTACCCCTCCCCTGCTCATGCTCTGTCTCTCAAAAAACAGAAAATAAACATTAAAGAATAACGAATCAAGCCAGAATATATTTCATATATAAATACGATTATATATACTCAAACATGAAGCCTTTTAACACCCAACAGGCCTTCTTTTTTTTTTTATGTTTATTTATTTTTGAGAGAGAGAGTATAAATGAGGAAGGCACAGAGAGAGGGGGAGACAGAGGATCTGAAGCAGGCTCCCCACTGACAGCAGAGAGCCAGATGCGGGCCTTGAACCCCAGACCACAAGATCATGACCTGAGCCCAACTTGGCTATTTCACCAACTGAGCCACACAGGCGCCTCCCAACCGTCCTTATCACAAACACACACATACACTTGATGACAAATTCAGCTAGTAAAAAGCATGAAGCAAAAAATTAAATCTTAAATGAAGGATCCACAGTAAAAATATTAGTGGTATATACTGAATCCTTTTCAGTTGGAGACTAATATGAGCAATTATGCAAATTATATTTATGAATTACTTATGTGGCAGAAGGTAGTACAAATAATGATAAAGATAATACAATTACCTTAAAAATTAGAAGAGGTAGGTAAAGGAATGAGATTGGATTTGACAGACTCATTAATAGGGTCAAAACTGAAATTTATTTTAAGAAATCAAAGATTTAATGACTCCAAGCACCAAATAGTTTCGTTAGCCTTACAGAGATATTTTGGGAAAAATGAAAGTCACTTTTTACTTTTCCCCTTTCTATTAAATAAAAATTAAAGTGAAAGCTTTTATGTGAAAATATCACAGTATGCTCCGGTTTTTATAAGGTTCATAACTACTGGTGATTCTGTGTATATATAAAAAATGATATCTGGAATGGTGTTCCCTTAATAATGATGGCTGTTTCTTGGTAGAAGATTTAAAATGGCATAGGAACTTTCTTCTTTGTACTGCTCTCCATGGCCAAAATGATTTATAGTGATCTTACGATAACTCTCCAAAAAGTTTAACCACTTTCCTTCTACTTTAAAACTAAAGTAAACCAATTATGAAACAAACATATAAAAATTGTGTGGCTCATTCCACAAGCTAAACTATGTAACCCAAATGATTGCTGAGATTTCTGTAATTCTAAAACTTACAGGCTGACACAGGAGACATTTGTCCCTGTTCCTCAGGGGGCATCCCATTTACTTTCTACTCTGTTCCTGGGACAGGGGCTGTTCCCTCCCTCTCTCTCTGTCTCTCTCTCCTCTCCCCAACAGCTACCTCTTTTTCTTTCTGTGTGTTCAGGTTTTTCCACTGTCCTATGTGAATGTGAATTGGAATTTAAACCCTACAACTACCTTGTGGGACTAATGGATCAGAAGAGATCTTTCCTCCCTGCCTCCTTCTCCCTTGGAGGGAACCGTATTTATTGCTTTAATTAGAGCATGAAGCCATAGGAGGAAATGCGAGCCTCCAGCCTTTCTCTTGACACCTTCAAAATGGGGAGGCAACTTGGAAACTCTCTGCTGCAAGAAGTGCCAGCTGGATAATTAGTACTGTGTGGCTAATAGTGTTTAAAAAATGTGGGAGGGGGATGAGAACCAATGTGAGACTTCAGTATTCTAAGCCACAGTTCTAAAACTGTTGCGGATGAAATGTTTGGGAGATTTAAAAGAACAACACGTGACTTAGTGTATTAATGTTCTCTTTGAATGGAGGGAGGAGCAAGGTGATGACACTCATCTAACCTACAATAAATGTCAGCGTACTGCTGAGCTGGCTTTCTCTCTATGTTGAAAGGAGAGAATAATTCCCCACAATTATTCCTCCTGAGAGCATTAGATTTGCCCAATGATTAAGGCAAGAAAAGACAAAGGTTATTTTGATAATTCAGCAAAGTCTGAATAAGTCATACATTTTAAAGGTAATAACCTGCAGAGTATCCAGTGTGATTTCCAAAACTGTTAATGACTGGTGAGGTATGGCCCAGACCAGTCAGAATGGAAGGTAGATATTATGCCATTCAGGTACATTATGCCTCAATATTAGACCTGGTTGAGTCTCTTGTTTGTATATGATGTAGTTCTGCTTTATTTAGAAATCTGTGTGGGTCTCTAGAAGAAGAAATTAAGTATAGGCATATTTAATGGCTTTTCATCAATTCTAAACATGATCATCCTGCATTCATTTATTCATTCAGCAACCATAACACTGCAACTACTACGTGTCAAATATTGGGGCTACAGCAATAAGCAACAGGACCCACAGCACCTGCTCTCAGAATTTTACTTTCTAAAGCAGGGGTCAGCAAACATGTTTTGATAAAGGGCCAGGTAATAAATATTTTCAGCTTTGCAGGCTGTCTGGTATCTGTTACAACTATGGAGTTGTGTTACAACATGAAACAGCCATAGGTAGTACATAAGCAAACTAGCGTGGCTGTATTCCAGTGCAACTTTATTTATGGACACTGGATGCGGAATGTCATATAATTTTGACATGTCACAAAACAGTCATCTTCTTTTGGTTTCTTTCTGATTATTTGAAAATGAAAAAAACCATTCTTACCTGGTAGATTGTACTAAAATGGGTGGCTGGCCCAAATTGGGCACATGGGCAGCACTTTGCAGTTCCTTGATTAGAGGTTTCATAGTAGAGGGGATCAAATCACTGGTCAGTTGACTGATGTTGAAAATGAAGTGACAAAGTAAAAATGGCACAGACAGCTGTATGCTCAAGGATGTGTAAATTATAGGATCTTTTGGAAAGATTTGGAGACTTTTTTAGTCTTAGATAACCTTCACAGAGTATTTGCTTCCCCACCAGGACATTCACAATGAGGTGACAGAGCCCCTATTTGAGCACTTTCTGTGGCAGGACATTGGCAACTTTGTAAGTCAGCCCATTTTATTCCAGAGGCATTTTTATCAGATACAAATATAGGTATATAAATAATAGGTCTCTGCATCTCAGTAAAGCTCAGCTGGTATCCCTAGTCTGCCCTCTTTAGCAGTCCTCAAGGAATACATATAAGTAGTTTTTCCACAGGACAAAATGTATAGACAGCTTTCCCATCACTTGTGAGTCTTTAGCTATTTTATATGGGTTATATTGTTTGCCTATTTTTGGTCCCATACTTCGGTTCTTCTAAGTGGAAGGTTGAAAAAGACATGGGCCTATGTTTTTGGGTTCTTTCTGATTTCTTCATATTATTCAGTATTAGCTCATTTATTTCCAGTGTGGAGAAAATTAAAAAGAAGGGTAGAGAAGAATATTAGACTGTTTCCCTTTAAGTGGTGATTCAAAACATATTTGCATAATAATAACAATATGTGCCATGTGTCCTATTAAAATTAATCTGCTTATGTGATAAGGCTTTTGGAACAGGGGCATAGCTTAGTTTTGCCTTGAGAAAAAGTGCTAATCCCAAATAAGCATTATCTTCTCTGCAAAATAAATATTATCAAAGCCAGTGTTCTCTAACCTTTCCTGTATTTTTTCTGATCTTTATTTAAATATAAGGCAGCTGGTTGAAATAAGTTCAACAACAAGATTTGCATTCAAATGGGCCAGAGTCCTAGAGAAAAATACATGTGGGGTGTGTGTGTGTGTGTTATATCATAACTGCTGGACATTGCACTGTATAATGAATATAAGAGAGTTTTGAGTCAGACTATATCAAAAAACAGCTTCATCATGTAATATATGGACAACTTTGGGCAGATTCTAAAAGCATCTTTAAGTCATGATTTATTCATTTGCAAAATGAGAGTAATACTACATACTTTATAGCATCAAATAGAAAATGTTAACAAACTGTTTAATGGAATGCCTGGTACTCAAGTATTACTCTCTTTTTCCTTTCAGCTTTCACCAATTGCTTCTACAGCTAATAATTGGCAAATTGGGAATGAGAGAAAATAATAATAATAATAATAACAAAGTTAGATGCTAGAATGTCTGAGAGGAGAAAATTTAAAACTGGAGATACAAATATGTTATCCAAGCAATTTGCTCTTTGGCTTCTTTATATAAAAACGTTTCCCTAGAGTAATTAAAATATGGTTATACTATTATTAAATATTTAGCCTAAAAAGAAAATTTGTTTTGCATTTTGAGGTGATTATAAAGAAGAAGGCTGGTGTAGCCCTCTTTTAAAATGTAAATATTGGCTGAAGCATGTGAGATTATCCCAAAGTCTAATAAACAAAATCTATTGTATTACTGGAGGTTGGGATGTTAAGAACTTTTGACTTTGTGCACCAAGACATTTGAATATTAGCTAACATTTTGTAGCATTTTGCTCTGTACTTTTGTTTATTACTTAAAAAATTTTTTTTAAATAGTTTATTGTCAGGTTGGTTTTCATGTAACACCCAGTACTTATCCCCACAAGTGCCTTCCTCCATGCCCATCACCCCTGTTCCCCAACCCCCACCCCATCAGCCCTCAGTTTGTTCTCAGCATTCAAGAGTCTCTCATGGTTTGCCTCCCTCCCTCTCCCCAACTATTTTTCCCCTTCTTCTCCAACAAGGTCCTCCGTTAAGTTCCTCCTAATCCTCCTATATGTGCAAACATATGGTATCTGTCCTCTGCCTGACTTATTTCGCTCAGCATAACACCCTCAAGTTCCATCCATGTTGCTACACATGGCCAGATTTCATTCTTTCTCATTGCCATGTAGTATTCCATTGTGTATATAAACCACATATTTTTGATCCATTCATCAGTTGATGGACACTTAGGCTCTTTCCATGTTTTGGCTATTGTTGAGAGTGCTGCTATGAACATTGGGGTACATGTGCCCCTATGCATCAGCACTCCTGTATCCCTTGGGTAAATTCCTAGCAGTGCTATTGCTAGGTCATAGGGGAGTTCTACTGTTAATTTTTTGAGGAATCTCCACACTGTTTTCCAGAGGGGCTGTACTAGTTTACATTCCCACCAACAGTGTAGGAGGGTGCCCATTTCTCCACATCCTCACCCTGTACCTTTAGACTATGCACCTTATGTGTATCAACTTCTTTAATCCTCACAACAAGCACTAGGCACTATTATTATCTTCAGTTACAAAGGGAAAAACTGAGGTAGGTGGGACCCACTGCCCCACTTGTGTGTGCATACTCTCTCTCTCTCTCTCAAAAATAAATAAAAACTTTTTAAAAAAAGTTTATGTCCTTTAGATCAGAAATTCCATATGTAGAAATCTGTACTTTCCCATCCAAAAGGTAGACAAGCTTCATGTACCAAGATCTTTGCTGCAGGGGTATTCATGATAGCCAAAACATCGGAATCTAACCAAATGACAAAGATTTAGGAATTATTAAGCTAGAACATGACATATTTATGTGATGGATTATTTTTTGGCTATTAAAAGTAATTTTGGAAAAGAATTCTAAGTGACATGCAAAAATACAGTGCCAAATGAAGCTAAAAAGGAGGAAATACAAAGGTATCTGGTCCTAACTGTAAAAATAAATTCATTGAAGAAATTCATGAAGGAAATATAAGAAAGTGTAGTAGTTGTTTCTCTTTGTGGTGAGGTTATGGACAATCTTGATATTTATCTTTATGCTTTTCTTCATTTTGCAAACTTTCTTCTATTAGCATGTTTCCACATTAATATCAGGGAATAATGCTTGTTTTAAATAGAAGAAAAAACAATAGAAGGTGTTTTTGGATGTGTATTTTATTAAATATTATCAGTAGCCTGCAAAACAATGAGACAGCAAAAATTGGCCTTTAAACTTAGAACAACCCATAGATCTCAGAAGAAGTGAAGGGCAGACCTTTAACTGTGGATTTTACTCTAGCCCAGGGAGGACGAGTACGGTAAAAATGATGTTAGGGATAGAAGGATAATTGGTGCCTTGAGGTCTCCACTGTGCTGTTTGTAAGAAAAAAATGTGGTAATGATATTTTTGAGTCAGTCAGACACAGACCTCTGGGTCTGAATAAAACCTAAGAGAAATGTATGTTAGGAAGTCAAAAGATGAAACAACCTTCAATGAGGGTAAGCACAAGATTTTGTTTGTGTGTTTGCTGTTAATTTTAAGCCTGAGATAAAGAGAAGTTTATAAAATATCTGCAGAAGGGGATGATGACTCACTTTTCAAAAAGAGATAATTCTAGAATTCCTTAACAGCAAGCTTTATTGATACATATAAATATTCACTTTTTAATCATTAAGACTGTCAGGAAGAACTTAATGGAAATGGGGACAATTAGGGTATGAAGAATCATTGCCAAATTGCAGACCCTCAGAAATGAAGACAAATGGTAGTTACAGTCAACAGGATTAGATATAGAAACATTTGTTTACAGATATTTCTTTGGGAATTCAGCCACAGGGACTCTCCAAATTAGATTTATTCTGAATTGCTAATCAAAATAAGACCAGTGAGCAGAAGCTACAAAGAGTCAGTATTTAAAAAAAAACAAAAAGTCAGTATTTCAGTTCAGTGTAAAGGTAATTTTTTCTGGCCATTAAAAATATTTTCAATGGGTTTAGTTACATTCTGGACTAATGACTCAAGTTACTGTGTGGCCCATAAGAGATCATTCCATTGCAGTTGAGTTGATGAGACTCGAATACGATATAGTATTTAGTCATCTCATCATCTCATGTGTTCCTCTTTCTATAGTTCCAGTCTAGCTAATGGTATCATTTTACTCTATCCATTTGCCTAAATTGGTAAACTAGGGGCCATTTTAGCCTTAGTCCATCTTCTTGTACCAAAATAGATACAAATGGAAGCTGTAGAGAAACTCATGTAATACTCCAAGTATCTCCTAGTCAGTCTACTCCTGCACTGCTATGTCCTTTAGGCTCTTGTTGTCTTACACTGATATATTACAATAGCCTTCTTATTACCCTCTGATACTGTTATACTTGGTCACCCAACCCTATTGATAGACTGATATCTCAGGTTCATAGCTCAGAGCCTTATAATTTATAGGTGCTCAATAAATATTTGGTGGGTGAATCAATGGATAAGTACATTGAATGGGTAATAAAATTCCAATCAAATTAAACCTTTCTCTGGCGTAAAGTATGACCTCCACTCTTTATGTACAGGTTACAGCTCAAATCCTTTAACTTGTTCTGGCTCTTATGAATCTTTTCAAGCTCATCCCTTGCTACATACAGATTCTGGTGCACAGTAGATCTCAAATATCTTAAGCACAACATTGAATTAGAACAGTGGTTCTCAAACTTTATTGTACATCAGAATCAGCTAGAGGGCTTATTAAAACCAGACTGATGGCTTCCACTACCAGAGTTGATGACTCAGTAGGTCCGGAATTAGGCCAGAGACTTTGCATTTCTATCCATTTCCCAGATGATGCCACATCCACTGGTCTAGAGAACCTCTGAGCTAGATGATCTAAAAATCCATATAGCTACGATATTCAATGACATTGAGTATAATAGACACCTCTAAGGCATTTGTTTGTGACTCTATAATTTTATCTAAAAGGCTACTATTTGGAGTGATGATTTTGTTTCCAAGCAGACCAGGGAAGTTAGAATGTTATAAAAGCTGTCATTACATTATAGAATGTAATACAGTGTCTTAGGGAACACAGTTTTAAAAATTTTTTAATGTTTTATTTATTTCTGAGAAAGAGAGAGCGAGAGAGAGCAAGAGAGCGAGTGAGCACGCACATGAGCAGGGCAGGGTCAGAGAGAGGAGACACAGAATCTGAAGCAGGCTCCAGGCCCTGAGCTAGCTGTCAGCACAGAGCCCGATGTGGGGCTCAAACCCATGAACTGTGAGATCATGACCTGAGCCGAAGTCAGATGCTTAACTGACTGAGCCACCCAGGCGCCCCTGGGAACACATTTTTATACTTTAGACATCAGAAAGAAAAGCATACCCATCTCTGGCTCTGTGTAATTATTAAGGTCTATTGGTTAAAAGTATGAACTTTGTGTTTATAAGCCCTGCCACTTACTAGCTGTGAAATCTTGCAACTCTTTTAACCTTACTAAGCTATGGTCTCTTCATCCTTGAAATAAAGATGGTAATAGGATCTATCTTAGAGGTGCCTGGATGAATCAATGGGTTGGGCATCCAACTCTTGATTTCACCTTGGGTCATGATCTCATGGTTGGTGAGATTGAGCCCTATGTGGGGCTCCACACTGAGGCATAGAGCCTGCTTGGGATTCTCTCTCTCTCTCTCTCTCTCTCTCTCTCTCTCTTTCTGTCCATCCCTTCCCTGCCCACGTGGGCATGGATGTATGCTTTCTTTCTTTCTCAACATAGGATCTATCTTATAGGTTTTTTGAGAGGATTAAATAGGATAATGTATGTAATATACTTAGCTAGATGCCTAAAACACAGTTGAAATGCAATAAGCAAAAGTTTAACAGGTAAGAATCTTGGTTAAGAGAATTGGTTGGCAAGAACTATAATTTATCTATTTTTATATCACTGAATTTCTTGTTAGAGTATATACTCTACCACTTGACCAAAAAAAAAAAAAAAAAAAAAAAGAAATCAAGTCAATTCAGTTCCCATCCAACTTCCATTTCTTCACTGTGCATCACTTTTTAGAGACTTGTGTGGTACCTTAGGATGATGTTTGGGGCTATCTCATTAGTTAAGTCATTAACTGTCTACACTGATCTCTACCAAGAAAGATATTATTGTGACTGCCCTTTGGTCATGAATCCAAGCAAGTCATTGCTTTGACTACTTTAAGTTCTAAACTGTGTCATCTGCTTCTTTGTCACCCTTGGGGACACAGGACTATTCTGCACCCATTTCCTTAATTATAAAATAGGAGTACTACTTTATACCTCAAAGAATTGATTTATAGATAAGCATTAAAAATACTTAACTGCATGTTTTTACTAGAGGATCTAGAGGGTTAAAAAGAGAATCATTCTCAACCTTATCATTAAAAAAAAAAAAGCCAGGCAACTTCCTGCCACTTCTTGACACTATAGGAACACTACTGAGCCTGCAGGACAACCAACTGTCCCAAAAATGTAAGGAAAGACCTATGTCTGCAGTGATAGAAGTATGCTAACACTGGCTTACCTAGGGAAGATGCACCTAGACCCCAAGGAAAGATTGCGAGGCACCTGTAGGGCTACAGAAACTGTGGAACTCTGCCTTTCCTTTAGGGGTTTTCTCCATGAGCTCCATTGGGTGCTCATAGGAAAGACTGGAGAGGGTCCTGTCAAAGAGTTTCTGAAGGTGCCAGTTTGGGGGAAGGGAAGAGCAGCCAGTGACAGAGGATCATAAAACTCTACTGAGATCCTCCTCTCTTCTCTCACTGCAAAGCAAAAGCCTAACTCTGTGGGAGGAAGGACAACAAATGTCATTCCCTTTATTTTATTTTTTTTTTAATTTTTAATTTTTTAAATTTATTTCTGAGAGAGAAAGAGCAACTGAGCAGGGGAGAGTCAGAGAGAGTCGGAGACACAGAATCCAAAGCAGGCTCCAGGCTCTGAGCTAGCTGTCAGCACAGAGCCTGTGCGGGGCTCGAACCCATGAACAGTGAAATCATGACCTGAGCTGAAGTCAGACACTTAACTGACTGAGCCACCCAGGTGCCCCCAAATGTCATTGCTTTTAAGGCATTAATGAAAACCCACTGCAGCTGAGGGAAGAGACTAGAAGGAAAAACTTCTACACTTAAAGGAAAAGCAGGAGTTGTATGGGGTCCAGGCTATAACTGGAAGAGGAGAGCAAGGTCACATCTCTGAGACCCTGGGATTATAGTGCCTGCCAAAAAACCCTGAAGCTTAATCAGAGAAGCAGAAAATAGCCTTCTCTTACCACTACCAGGCTAACAAGTGTCCAGAAACAAGTAATAATGGACTACGCTGGAGATGGGTAGAAGAAGAACTCTAGAGTGGAGTTCTCTGAGGCATGGGACAAAAGAAGACCTCAAACTGATGGTAGGGCAGGCATTGAGATAAATCTGTCTGCAAACTGGCCCACACCGTAAACACAAGGTATCACTACAAGAATTTGAAGCTTAAAGCCTATGGTGTGCTGAGAGTGAACATAGCAACATCAGGTTCAGCATTTCTAATTTTAACACTCCAACAAACTTAATGACAAACACCAAACCCAAAATCCAAGAGGCTTAGAAACCCAAGCAGAATAAATACCACACAACACACATTCACACACACACATTCACACACACACACACACACACACCACATGTCCTTAGTCATTCACATATTCACTGAACACAGAAAGAGAAAATCTTGAAAATAGCCAAAAGAAAAACACACATTATATTACACATGAAAAAAGATAAGAATTACAACAGACTACTTGTCAGAACCATTACTTCAAATAGAAGTAAATACTTAACTAGACAAACAAAAACTGGGGAAATTCATTGCCAGCGGACTTACACCACAAAAAACGCTAAGGAAGTTGTTCCGGGGACAGAAGAAATATGATAAAAGACCGAAACTTGGATCAACACAAAGATGTGAAGAACCTTGAAAATAGAACAAATGAAGATAAAATGAAATTGATTTCTCTTTATATTTAATTGCTCTCAAAGTTAACTACTTAAAGCCAAAATAGAAGCAATGTATTATGTATTTATAGCAAATGTAAAACATAAATTATGATTTAGTAGAGCAAGAATGAAAGAAAGGAATACAGAATGGTCTGAAGTGGCATATGATTTGAAGATAGGCTGGTTAAAGTTGTATACTGAAAACTCTAGAGTAACCATGAAAATTTGAGTAAAAGCATATAAATAATAAAGAGAAGAGATAAAATTGAATCATTAAAAAATACTCAACTAACCCAAGAGAAGCCATAAAAATAGACAAACAACAAAATAATAAACTAAATTGAGAAGAGGTAACAAATGGAAGATTTAATCTTAATGATATTTATATCATATTTGAATGGTCTAAGCACACCAGTTAAAATAGAGAGATTGTGGAATGGATTAAAAGCAATGTGCAACTCTATGCTGTCTACAGGTAATCTAGTTTAAGTATAAAGACATAAATAGTTTGAAAATAGAGCTAGAAAAGACACACCATACTGACACTAACAAAAGAGAATGGGAATAACTATAGTAATAAAAAAACACACATGGAAAGTAGAATACAGAGCAAGGAATATTATCAGGAAGAAAAAGAAACCTTAGGTATGTATGATTTAAGGTTACATTCTCCAAGAAAACACAAAAACCTAAATATGTATGCACCAAACAAGTAGAGCTTCAACATGCAGTTAAAAAGCAGATACCAGTAAAAATGACAGGAGAAATAGAGAAATCCGTGTTTGACTGAACTAATTGCAGTATTATTGCTCTATTGTTTTTGACAATGCTCCAGGACAGAGTAAAGAAAGAGTTGAATAGAGGTAGGGAGTCAGAACCAAAGGTAAGCAGGAAAACGTAAATCCCTTGGGAATTTGTAGAAATCTTGGGAGAGCATTAGAATCTCCAGGATATGGAATAAGCATGGGAAGGAAGGATCAGTTCCACCCCATTCCCTTCTGGATTCCAGGAAAGAAGAGGCTTTGGCTCATTGGGCAGATTATGGCTTTGAGATATAGGCCATTACCTTGGAGGCACATTCTGTGAACAGTGTGCCAGGAAAACGGTTGAACTAAGCCTTTGTTTGACTCTCAGAGGCTGCATGATGAATCCCCTTAGAATGAAAGAGGAGGGCCCCAGTGAACAGGGGAATGTATGTTTGTCTCTGGTTTTGGCAAGGAATGAAATGTTATGCATCCCAGGAAGAATTGCCCATTTGACTTGATTTCTGTGTTTTGAGATTCTTCTGAAAAAGTATGAGCACAACTTTATTTCTCAGATTAGAAAGCAAGCTTCCCAAACTGAAAAGACCAGTCTGAAGCTAGGCCTCATGTGGGACAGCTCTCTGCCTCTGACAAGGGGTTAGTGATCCCATCTGGGCATAGTTTCAGCTTCAGGAAGGCTGATTTTAGGGGGTGAAATTGACACTTTCAGGAAGTTAGAAACTCTTGAGGGAAGAGGGCAAAGATCTAATTGCTTTGCTCACAGTTCTGTGACGGTTGGAGCTCTGTGCCCTCGGGACATGTTAATAATTACTGGACTATATTATTGAACAAAATTCAGCTCGTGGGAGGCCAGAGTGTTCTTTAGCAGCATTCACCAATATAAAAAACAATATCAGAATATTAACACTGAAAGAGTTTAGAGACTTCCTAAACTCAATGTGTTCAACCACATTCTGGGGTGCCCAAAGGTTCTGAAAAGGTACTTGGACATTAGCATAAGGGAAGCTGGGGGAAGAGGGTCCTAAATTACTTACCAAAATCTCTCACCCCTTTAACCAGAGCATTTCTGCTTATTTAATTTATATTTGGATGGGATTCTATATGAGATTTCATTTAGTAGAAATTAGTAGTATTCTGCACTTTTATTTTTTTTTTAAAGCCAAGATTGACAATTAACGATTCATTTCATGGGTTGGCCAATTTTTTTGTCTTGTATAGAACCAGAAAATAAATATTTTAAACTTTGGGCCACATATGATCTCTGTCACATGTTCCTCTTTGTTTTTGTTTTTATAATTCTTTAAAACTGCAACAAAACAAAACAGCATCCCCAGCTTGTAGGCTCCAAGCAAACAGGGCCATTTCTCTTTCTCTTTAAAAGAGAAATGGGCTATTAATATTTTCAGAAATGATCATGGATTAAATTGACAACTGTTTGGTGCCCATGAATCTCTTACATTAATAAATGAGAACCTCACAGAAGCTACAGGTATAAAGTATAGTTCTTCAAATCCATCCCAACTTATTTTTATGCAAATATTAACAATAAAAGGATGAAAACCCCAGAAAAATGCTAAACTAAGTTGGGACAATAGGTGCAGAATGGGATTGTCCCTGGAAAATTGGGACTTTTGGCCACCATACAAAATATACTAAATCCCTGACTATCTTTTGCAATTTGGACTGACATCATTATTTGGATTTCATTTTTGGTTTCACATTCCTGTGAGCTCCAAGTAACAAATTCTTGGAAGTTCTTCTATATTTTGGCTTTTGACTTTTGCCCAATGCTGAAGATATCTCTTAATCATAGTCTTCTGGGTCTAGGATATTCTGCCATGACTTGAACCTCTGCCATGGAATCAGTATACAACTACCATAAGTCTTTTAAATATTTGAAGTCAGTAATTATTATCTATTATTATTTTATGAATAATTTTAATATCCTTAATGTTTTATATGATACTTTTTCTATCACTTTGATATACTTTTACATCTCAATTCCTCCACACCTCAAAGATTTTGGATATTTTCAATGTTTTAGGGAGCGTCCCAGTCTGATTAAGAAGCAGACACTTTTGAATAACATAGCTTTCATCTCAGTGTCCCGCCTGGACCTTTTCCAGACTTGGCTGAGTACCCTTAGCCCTTGGGATATCCTCCTCTCTCAACAACTCTGGGAAGCATAGTGATGCCCAATTCACACATCCCAAGTTTTTAGCAAGAAAGAGCATTTTAATTGAATTTCAGGGCAGTTAATTTGGGTCTTGGAAATTCATCTTTGCCTGTGGGTGGCCTCTTGAGAGGGATATGTGGTACGTGTGTGTGTGAGTGTGTGTGTGTGTGTCTGTCTGTCTGTGTCTCTGTGTTTCTTCTTTTGGATGGATCCAGCTAAGACATGTTTGGTGTACTGAGTAATGCAAACAAATACAGCTCTAGCCTCAGCCACGTTCCTGGATCATCAACTCTGCATAATATCCCTTTCTTAATTATGAAGGGGCCAAGGCCTACTTAGCAACAGGATACTCGCCTAGTACTAGAGTCAACTCCTTCATGACGCCTGATGAATCCCAGAGAAGAAGACTTGTCTGTCTTTTTTATTTGTGACCTCACCTCTATGTCCTTCCAGAATGGCACAGTTAACTAAGAAAGCATTTTAACTGAGAAATTTAAAAATATCCCAGACAGTATAATTCAACGATCAAAATATTCCACCTTCAGGGAAGAGTAATTACAGGCCACCGTCTCTTCTATCTTTTATGGAAAATCTGCATGGCTATCTTTTTTTATTGCAGTAAAGGAGAATAATTTTGTGTCTGCAGAGACCATTGGGAGTCTGGAGCCTTCTGTAGTTGACTTCTGAGTGCCCCATGAGGAGAAAGAATTCAACACTTTGCTTTATTGATACAGAGACTGAACTCCTTTGAACCTCATATGTTCTCCTGGGATAGAAGCGTATTCAGATTGTGAGATCAGGAGTGGTTTCTCTAAGAATATGAAGCCTGAGCTCATAAGAAAAATTTAAAATGTGTTATAGCCTAGCTGGGACTCATATAACCAAATAGCCCAGACCTCCCTTGAATCCAGTGAGATCAAAATTCCAATCCTGTCCTTGGAAAAATACAGTACACCTAAGTGAGCCAGCAACCTACCATGAGACTTACCCCTTCCTTTCATCACCCTTGAAGTACATTCTCCTTCTGCTATCTTCTAGGGAACATTTGAAAATAGAGTAAACCTTCCCTTATTCCTTTTGTTTGATTGAAATATAAGCTTGAACTTTCTCATGGTGCTCTTTGTCATCCTCATTCCGTGGTTTAAATTGATCCTATATCCTCAGACTCTACAATGGCTATTGCCCCTAACAGAAGTTGATTCTCTCTCAAGGACACTGTTTCCATTTGCAGTTCATCTGGGGTAGTGACGATAATGAGAAGGGAGCAAGGTGATACATTTTCTCACACAGAAGTTGGATGTGAATATGATACGTAGCTCCTTTGCCCCTATAACTTGTCTGATGATTTTCATGAGTATACTCACCAACCTGCTGTTCCTTGGGAGCGCATTGGTCTAGACCCCTCACTGTGCATTCTGTAAGCATCCTTTATTGATTCATTTTTGGCCCGATGGTATATCCCTGTTGATACAGCCTCCCCTTGTTTCTTGTAGTCATTGCAAATACTTCTAATTTTCTGCCTAGTCCTGCATCCAGATGTCTGTCCATGTGAAGACGTTACATTTTAAAGATCCCATGGCTCCCAGCTCTCCTCCTCTTCCTCTTTTCAGTCATTTCCCTGCTGTGTAGCAGAACTGTCCTAGGTAGGTTTGGGTTAACTCTGCTAGGCGGTTTGGAAAGAGTGCCAGTTTCCTCCTGAAATCTGGCATTCCTGGTATTATTCCCAGGTGTGGGGCCTCAGGACATTATTTGCTTGTTTCTAGCAGTTGTCTTACCCCTGTTGGCTCTGATCTCTGATCTTTATCTGGTTTTAAGCTCCATCCTTTGACTTCAGACCATCTTGAACTGATTTACAATCCCCCTTTTAACCTGCTTGGCATTATCTAGGTAAAGGTCTTTTATATTCACCTTGATTCATATTTTGTATCTATTTGGTTTTTAGGACACATTTTTACTAGTTTATTGTTTAACAATAACCTAGAAATATTTTATGAAAAGGGGGAAAGAAGAAAGGAATAGGAACATTCATTTAAGTGCCATCTGTGGGCAGTTGTATTGGGTTCTCTGTGTTGTTTACCTCATTTAATCTTCATAACCCCTTGTGAAATGTGTATTGTCATCACTGTTTTAGAGATGAAGAAACTTAAGTCAAGGAGATTAGGTCAAGTAGCCTGTCCAAGGTCACAGAGACAGTAAGAGGTAGAGATAAGAGTATAACTGTGGTCTGAATCTAAGGGCATCCCCAACTCCTTACTACATCATGCCATCTTTGCTGCCCTTGGCTTTTTCACCAACCCTTCTCTTCCTCACTGGGGCTATATGCCATCTAACCTTGATGGGCATACCTTTTTTTCTATACTTAATTTCTTCAAGGTGGTTCTAAATTACAGCTAACTGGAGGCTCTTGCTTCTTTCTGTTTCAGTTTCTGTTCCTAATGGGAACAGAATCCATTTAGTGTTTGTTTACAAACTATGGAGCATATACATGTTTCATTTCATTTGTGGCACACATTTCTGGTGTGTCTTGAAATCAATGAATTAATCTACATTTTCTGCCTCAGATTACTGGATTTATCTCTCCCCAAATATAGAAGTGCTTCCATTGGAAAATTATAATCCTAACTTACTCTTCTCAGCCCTAATACTATCCTCAAAGCCAACACTTTTTATCTCTTCTGTTTTTTGTTTTTAGCTCTCATGATGGTTACTTCTCTACCTTTAAATAATATGCTTATAACATTGACTTTTGAGTTATTAAATTTATACTTCATCTTTTAAACTCTTGCTATGGTAAATGAGGACTCCACTTACTTATATTATCTCCAATGCCATCCTGATTTCTAAAATAGTTAACCACTCTTTTAAGTTCTTCTAATAGTTAACTTTTAAGTTTCCATAATATGTTTACTTTTTTGTTCTATCAAATATAGATATTTTCTCTAGACTCTTCATTTTATAACATTAAAATGTTAATACCCCTTTCCTTCCATTCACCTCTACATTCTATGACCTCCTGCCACATCATAGGTTCTGCCTTCTCAAAATTTACATTTGCCTAGAGAGAGAAAAAATCAGAAGCCTTCTATATAATGAGTATTACTTATATACTCATAAAAGCCTTCTATGCTTTGTCCACAAATTGATTCTAAAATTGATATTTAGTGTTCTTGTTGTTGTGACCATTTAAATATTCACTGAAGGGCCACCTAATGTGCTATGATCACATTTGCTTCCCTAACCATGTTTCCTCATCTTGTTTCTAATCTTCACCATCTCCTTGCATTGTGGGTCTTTATTGTGTCCCTAAAGTAATTTGACCTCTATCTCAAAGATTCCGTCAAATCTTCAAAGTCTCCTTGTCCTTTTTCCATCCTTCCTAGACTCCTGCTCAACCCAGAAATTATCATTCTCTAAGTATGGATGAGCAGGTGTCATCTTGGGACTTTTCTTCATTACTCTTCTGGTTTGGATTCACTATTCTATGTATCTCATTTCTTCATCTCTCTTCACTTAAACCTTCAAGGAACTTCCTATGTAAAGAAAAAATCCATTGGCAGTAATGTTATGAGACTTGCTTTTATTTCATCTTTACACTTGATTGGTAGTTTGGCTGGACTTGGAAATCCCTTAGCACATTGAACCATGTCCCATAATAATCTGGCATGCAGTGTTGCAGAGGAGAAGTCTGAGTCCAGTATGGCTCTTCTTCCTTCATAGATGAACTGTTGGTTTTTATTCTCCTTCTCTAGACATTTGGAACCATCTTTCTTATATACAAGGTGTTTTGATATTTCTCGATGATGACAAGGTGTTTCCTTTTTTAATTTACTAAGCTAGGAAACCAGAGGACCCTTTAATTTGAAGATTCATATCCTTTAACATTTACCTCACTCATCTACTTGACAATTTCTTTCTGTTGCTCCTGTTCTCTCCCTAAAAATCTTACTAGTCAAGTGGCAGATGTCTAGTCTCGGATTTTCCATCATTATCCTTTGTTCTACATTCTGTAAGATTTCCTTAATTGTTTTATCCTCTGCTCTTTCTCTTTATTATTTATTCTAATAATACATTTGACTTTCCAAAACTCACTCTTTTGTTATACCTGTTTTTCTGCATACTGATTTAATTTAATAGATGAAAGCAGTTTTGTATCTCCTTAAGAATTGTAATTCGATCTAATTTTTTTTATCTCTTCAGTTTCTGAATTATATGTTTTCTTCAGGACCATCTTTGGTATTGATTCCCTACTTGGTATTTTTCTTTCATGTTGGAAGCTTTTCTCAATTGTCAGGTGATCCTAGACTTTTCATTCATGTTGAAAATTAAGTGAAAGAAAAGATAATTTAGGATTTGGGACTGGGGCTTGTTTACTAACAGGCTTTATTTAAAGCTTAGCAGGCAGGGATCCTACTGTTGCATGGAGAGACCTGTACATCCCAGAATACAAGGACCACACCCTTACTGGTTGACCAATATTTTATATTTTATCCAAAATCTTTTAGGCAGAAATAAACTTTATTCTTCCCCCATCCCTCACATGGGAAATAAAATCTATTTTCTTAGTGGACATAGTAATTCCCCCATAGAATGGGGGAGTTAACTTTTATGTTCAGATATTCACAACTCTCTTTATGGCCATGACATCACTGCCATTATAGCAGGTGTTTCTGAGTCAAGAGTCCCTGTGGAGTTCTGCCAGTACTCAGCTTTCTCTTCTAATCTCTTATACCAACCAGTATCCCTCTACCCACTTTGGATCTACAAATATGTGTTGAAACATCTTATTACTGATGACTTTACCCTAAATCTTTTTGTTTTTATGAAAGCAAATGATCTTTTTTCCTAACTTTATATTGCCACGTGGCCTTAGAAAGGTAAACAGGTACATGTTCAATCCTCTGTTTTGAACCAAAAGCTTTGATTTGCATTTTTATGAGATCCCCATGACTATTGTGGGGTAAATGGACTGGATGAAGGCCAGAAGGAATGCATGGAGATCACCTGGGTGACTACTGCATAGTTTGTGAGAAGAATGGCACTGTGTTAGAATAAGATGGAGAAAAATGTACAGTTTTGACATAATTCTAAGGTTAGGATCTTTATGACATGCTGATTAGAAATGGGATTGTGAGGGCAAGAGAGAAATTAAGGATATCTGCAAGTTTCTAGATTGAACACCTAAGTGGTGGCATTTAATGTTTGAGGGGAAAAAAAAGGAGAGTATCAGTTTTGGAGGGAAATAAATGTTTCATTTTGTACAAACTAAGGTGGATATGCCACTTAGGCATCAAAGTGGAGAAGTCAGGTAGAAAGTTAGAGGTACCTGTTTAGTAGAGATTTGTTCCTTAGTAGATACAGGGTATTTACATTTCTCCCCAGTAACTCATTTAGGTAACCTCTAGCAATAGTCTTCCAAAACATTTCTACTAAATCAAAATATTCGTTCATACAGCAAGAATAACAAACTTTCTATGAATGCTAATTCAGTCATTTGAAATGAAGTCTCTGCAAGGAAAAGAATATGTAATTGCTGAAGTCCATTAAAAAACTTACTTCTGCCACTCAGAAAATTATGTATGTACCTTTGGATTTGTATTGATTCTCTATTCTAAACCTAAGTTACCTGAAATACAATACCCCTTCTTGAAATTCTCAACTCTTCAAAATAATGGTTTAGCAGGAGGTCTCCCAACTCTGCTACCTACTAGGTATGACCTATGGTTGCACCTTCTGATCATTAAAATGGAACAAATAATAGCTAACTCATGAAGTTGTTATGGGAATGTGATAATTTATATAAAGTGTTTAACACAGTCCTGGCCACATTATATATACTCAATAAATGATAGTCATTAACATTTTAAAGGAGTTGTTAAATATAAACAATTAGCCTTGGAAAGGCAGTTTAATATGTTGTCAGCCTTGGCATCGAGGTGGTAACAACTTCATTTGTGGATGCCATTGAATCAACAAACTACAACACCAACAATAATTATAAATTAATCACCATGGGTCTATCAACGAATTCTTGAGAACTTATCCTAATGATTCAACATTAAAAAATGATTTGTAAGCACTCAGGCAAACAGACTTCCTGGAAAATTAGAAGGCTGGGGGCAAAGCTGATGTTTAGGATGCCTGGGCTCTGATTCTGCTTCTGTACTGCTACTTAGAGAGAAAGTGATTCTATGTGCTTCTAATTTATCTGTATGTAACAGATAGTAATATTCTGATGCCTGAAATATTCTTTTAAGTTGCATGTACATATGCACATGCATACACACACACACACACACGCAGGCACACAAACACACTCTCACACACACACTTTTAGTCTTTGAACAAAATGTTTCATTCTGCCAGAAATCGATCAACATAAAATCATAAGAATTTAAAAGCTGAATTTCTAATGGTTTGTATATGCCCCAGCTTAGTCAAATATATTTTTCCAATTCCTAATAGCAGTTAATTCAAGAAATCTTTCTTTTACCATGTTATTTCTTTTTTTTTAATTAAAAAAAGTTTATTTATTTTGAGAGAGAGAGAGCGAGAGGTGGGAAAGGGCAGAGAGAGAAGGGGGGAGAGAGAGAGAGAATCCTAAGGAGGCTCCACACTGTTAGCACAGAGCCTGACATGGGGCTAGAACTTGAAACCAAGAATCAGACATTTAACTAATTGAGCCACACAGGTGCCCCATACCATATTATTTCCACACCAGTAACATGAAGATGTCTCCAATGCCAGAGTAGGTACAAAGTGTTTTATGATGTATAATAAGAAACAATAATTCAGGGAAAGGAGTATGGGATTTTGACTAAATCAGTCGAGTTCAAATTATGGCTCATTATTGCTGACTCATTAAACTGACTCTCTGACTTAATGATACTATTTTTCCTCTTTTAACAAAAGCAAGAAGAGTAGGTGTTTTTCAGGGTATTGATTAAATTTTTCTCATTTGCTAAAATGGTATCTGAGAGATAAGACCCAACAGTTTTATTTACCAAGGGTCTTAGAAGATCTTCAGAAAGCAGTATAAACATGCCCATGACAAGAAAATGCATCCTGAAGACAAGAGAGATGACAGGATGATTCTTCACTGCATGTGGATTCTGGCTTTACTGTACATCGGCTTCAGGGCGTCCTCTCTCCCAAAGAAGCTTTCTCATTTTTCATTGACTCAATTACTTTAATATTTTTACCCGAGTTGGGGAAAAAAGAGTGACACCTGTATGGCATCCAGATTCACTGATTTCTCTTGGATAGTTTTCAAGCATTGGGTCTTCCAACTCACTTTGTCTATTAACTTTATTTCCTGGGGCTTCTCATCTACTCTACATTTCTATGATGCTCATGAGAACTCTTTGTGCCTTGGTAACTTGTAATAGCTGATGGGTAGGTTTTGCAGGTATCCATGTGTGTTGTCCCCAGTGTGGTACAGAGACAAGAACATAAGAAAGAGGCCAGGCGCGCATGGGTGGCTCAGGTTAAGTGTCCAACTTCAGCTCAAGTCATGAACTCGTGGTTTGTGGGTTTGAGCCCTGCTTCGGGCTCTGTGTTGACAGCTCAGAGCCTGGAGCCTGCTTCAGATTCTGTGTCTCCCTCTCTCTTTGCCCCTCCCTTGTTTGCGCTCTGTCTCTCTCTTTGTCAAAAAATAAACATTAAAATTAAAAAAAATATTTTTAATTAAAAAATTTTTAATATAGTTTATTGTCAAGTTGGTTTCTGTATAACACCCAGTGCTCATCCCAACAAGTGCCCTCCATGCCCATCACCCATTTCCCCCTCTCCTCCACACCCATCAACCCTCAGTTTGTTCTCAGTATTTACAAGTCTCCTATGGTTTGCCTCCCCCCTCCCTCTCCATAACTATTTTTCCCCTTTCCCTCCCCCATGGTCTTCTGTTAAGTTTCTCCTGATCCACATATGAGTGAAAACATATGGTATCTGTCTTTCTCTGTCTGACCTATTTCACTTAGCATAATACCCTTGAATTCCATCCACGTTGCTACAAATGACCAGATTTCATTCTTTCTCATTGCCATGTAGTATTCCATTGTATATATAAACCACATCTTCTTGTTTTTATAATTAAAAAAACGTTTTAATGTTTTATTTATTTCTGAGAGAGAAAAAGAGAGAGAGCCAGAGAGTGAGCGAGCAAGGGAGGGTCAGAGAGAGAGGGAGACACAGAACCAAAAGCAGGCTCCAGGCTCTGAGCTATTAGCACAGAGCCCGATGCAGGGCTCGAACCCATGAACTGTGAGATCATGACATGAGCCGAAGTTGGACGCTTAACTGATTGAGCCACCCAGGCGCCCCAAACCACATCTTCTTGATCCATTTGTCAGTTGATGGACACTTAGGCTCTTTCCATGATTTAGCTATTGTTGAGAGTGCTGCTATGAACATTGGGGTACATGTGCCCCTGTGCATCAGCACTTCTGTACCCCTTGGGTAAATTCCTAGCAGTGCTATTCCTGGCTCATAGGGGAGTTCTATTGTTAATTTTTTGAGGAAGCTCCACACTGTTTTCCAGAGTGGCTGCACTAGTTTGCATTCCCACCAACAGTGTAAGAAGATGCCCATTTCTCCACATCCTTGCCAGCATCTATAGAAAGAAAGAGGCCAGGCAGTACATCAGGAGCACTGAAACAGTGCAGAAAGGTAACCAGTGAGAAATTCCTAGTCACTGGGTGATGAAGAACTTTCAGGAAAAACCATGCTTAATATTTACATATTATCATTAACAATGGCGCAAGATGCACCATTATTTCCCTAAACCTTCAGCAAAGGTTTAGGTCCTGTGTTCCTGTGTGGTAGTGGAGTATAGAGTAAAGGACATGAAGTGGTAACCTGCTCTACACACACTACTGTCATTTCTGCCTGTTTCCTATTGTACCCACTGAGTTATGAGCATTATATAAAGAAGGAGTAGTTCCTGAAGTTCCAGACGGTGAGCTGAGAACAGGACAGCTGAGGCCCAGATGGAGAGTGGTATGGAGAAGCAGACACTGTGCAGAACATAAGACACTCTCCTTCTCCAAGTGACCTGGACAGTGTGAGTGGCTGAATCTGGGTTATGCCAACGATACCCAGTAACTAACCAGCAGATAATATTTAGCTTCTCATTTATTGTATTAAAAATGAGAATCACAAGAATACTTTCCTTACAGGTGAAGATGAATTGAGATAAAGAATGCAAAATCCTGTTATAAGCCGTAAAATTGTAAACCATTAGTCCTAGCATTATACATTCTTGTGGCTGTATTTTTACTCTGTTGCAGTATAGGTTCCCCTAAATCACAGATAATCTTCTCTTTTCCTTTGCTCCTAATACCCTTCTCCCCATAAAGCCCCCAGAACATGCTAGAGAACATTCTCTACAATTTTCTTGCATTCATTCCTTGTTTGTTTCCCTTAGACTATGACTTTGGCTTGCTTAAGTTGCCATGCTGTAGCATCTTGCTCTCCTATTTTATTTTAGAGCATTTAGCTGATTTTTATTGTGGCTGAGTTAAGCATTCTGATTTGGACTCTTAAGATGTTTATAATATTAGTGTTTGAGGCTTGGGAAGGGCTCATGAAGATCTCAGAGATATTTTGGAGCTCGGATAGTGAGTGGGTTCTCCATTGGGCACTTTTCCACTGCTAATGGAAGGTGTCATGTATTGCGAGATACTAGAGCAACAGTGAAGATCAGATCACTGGATGGAACCCCTGATTGGATGGACATTCATTTATAGACTGGCTTTATTGTGTGTGTGTGTGTGTGTGTGTGTGTGTGTGTGTGTGTGTGTGCTGGGGATAATATTCCACTACCTATTTTGGGAGGTGGGTTGTCAAAGACGGGAATGGGGCTGTGTGGGAAAAGGATTATGAAAGATGTGGCTTTGTGTGGATCTGAACTTACCTAAACCCTTGTGAGAACTGACTCATGTAAAATCATTTATAGACCCTGCACTGTGCTGTGTGATGCAGGTTGGCATCATGAGAACAGTGAAGAGTTCTGTGATTCTGCAGGTTTTATGTTGCCCTCGGACTCCAGTGGTTACAGCCACTGAGTGGGAGGACCCTACCCTGGCCAGCATTAATCATCCCATTTCCTGTGATCACATGTAAGTTACAGGAGGTGAAAAGGAAGCCGTGGGCTGATGTTGTCTCTCTAAAGGCAATGATACACGTCACTGTCAGGCTGAAAATTGTATGTTAGTGCTGCATATTAAGAGCTACTCAATATGAGGGGAAAGACAAGCCAGGCCTGATATAGCTGGCTGCAGAGAACATCGCCAAAAGGGAAAGTGCTATTTATGCACAGAGTAGATCTACTGTGATAGAGAGGGCAAGGCAGGCATGAGAGATGTTCTCATCGCAGATGATCTTCTCTGTGTAGAAGATTGTACATTGTACATACATTGTAGGATGTGTAGCAGCATCCCTGGTCTCTATTTACTAGGTGCCAGTAGTATCCTCTCCCACGATGTGACAAACAGTGTCTCTAGACACTGTTGGTGTTTCCTGGGGCAGGGGATGGTGGGAATCACCCTTAGTTAAGACCCTCTACTTGAGGGTGTGGTCTTTGTTCATATAATAAAGCTGCTACACGAACACCATATCTACATTCCACTTCATGAGCTGGAGGGAGGGGATAAAGCCAAAAGCAAGCAATTTCCTTTTAAGAGAGGGATCTAGAAGTTTTACATACCAGTTATGTTCATATTCCTTGTGGTGAAACTTGGTCACATGGCAACAGGAGGCTGCAGAGGGAAGTTGAGAAATTCGACGGCATGCTAAAAATCAGGAGGTTTCTAGGAGAATATGAATAATGAAAGAGGAAATTAGTAGTCTCATTACCCTTATAGAATTATTATAGAATTAAATACAATAATATACCTAAAGTTTCTAGCATAGTGCTTTACATAGTAAATGCTCAATGAATATTTATCCTCCTCCTCCCCTGCCTCTCCAACCCCAAGCACCTGGCCTGTGTCTCATTCACACTGAGATTTGGTCATAAATCTTTCTTATAAATAAATATAGTAATGATGATTCTCCTTTAGAAGTTCTGCATCTGGCCAATATGGGGACTGTAGATGACTCCCAATATATGTTTTCTTTCAGACTTTCACTGACTTCATTCTTTTTCCTGAAATGACTTTGTCAACCATACCATCTCTCATAAGTGCATGCATAAGTGTGGAATTTAAGGGCCACCTTCTGGAGGTCCAGTTTCAAAATGAACAGCATCTTGATATTGAACTGATTTTAATCCTGGCTCCAGAGCTTACCAGATTTTTAACTTTTGGTTAGTTGCTTATGTAGTTACTTCTGGGCCTCAATTTTCTTATCTGTAAAATGGTTATAGTAATATCTACTTAGTAGAGTTGTCCTGAATTAATCACAAAGGAGAATGTTTTAAGCCCCTCTTATTTTGTCTAGTCCTTAATTATTTCAAAAAACTTTTCATACTACTCTGTAGGTTCTGAAATGGTATCTCAATTTTATGGAAAAGTATCGATGACTAGGAAAGGTACTTTTGTTTGCCCAAACATATAGTTATACACAAAGGAAAAGGAGACAGGATTTGAACTTAGGTCTCTCTGACCACAAAATCAGGGCTCTTTACAAAAACAAAGGTTTCTTCTACTTCTTTCTTGAGTACAGATTACTCAATAGACTTTAAACTTCTATCCTTTAAAGAAGCCCTGTGTGTAGACTTAGTAGAATATGAGACAACAGCTTCCCCAAGAGGGAGACTATAGCTCAGAATGGACTGTCCTCTCCACCCTGGAGAGAGTGATGATGTGGAGAATGACATCTGGGGGTTTTGTGGTCACTAATTGTCTCCCCTGTGCCTGGCTGTCTTAACCAACAGCACAGCCAGGGGATCCTTGTGCACTGAGCTTATCACTGGGATCCTGGCACTCTCAAAGGGGCTGGTGTCCACTGGTCTTCCTTTGCCTGCAGTTAGTTGCGCAAGCTGCTGACCTAAATGGAAAGCACTGCATTTCATGAGAATGAAATAAGTACATTGGAAAAGAGTTCCACATTTCCTGCCACCAGCTTGACTTCATTTTCGGGAATGGCCCTGCTAACCTATGATTTCAAAGGATTCCAAAGAATTTTGGAGCCTAGCTATCAGTTTTACTGGTAGTTTTTTTTTTTTTTTTCTGGATGTCTCAGTGTGGCCAGTTTTTCTTTCTGTGTATGTATGTGTGTGTGTCCACATGTTTGCACACATATGCATTCATGGAGGCAATATTGGGGAACTCTCTGTTACATACACACCATGGTGTCTTGTCAAAACAGCTGTGGTTTAATGAAGAGAATACTTGGAGCCTCCTAGGTTTCTTACCTGTCATGTGACCTGGAGAAACATTCTGGGTCTTAGCTTTCCCAAATGGAAAATGAAACTAACAAACCCTACTTAACAGGGCTGCTATTAACCATATTGTAGATGGATGGTAATGAACTGTAATGGAAAGAGGCCTCAGTTCAAATCTAGAATGTATTTCTGAAAAGCCATGTGAATCAGGACAATTTACTGAACTCTGTTCCTCAGTTTCTGCATCTTTAAAATGGGGGTCATAATGATACCTCTACTCAGAATTGTGTGGGTCAAGTGAGACGTCTGTGAATCCTCTAATGAGGTTCTGGTACACAGCAGAAATGCAGCAGGTACTAGGTGCTTTCTTCTCACCTTTCTTCAGTCATCATGTGAAAATTATTGTATACTTCCAAGTGGTGATGCTGTAACAGGGGTAGTAGCCACATTAAGTGATATGCCTCAATTTAAGGGAAAATGGGGAAATGCTTTGGGACAAAGCAGGCTGGACTGTGTCTCAGTGAGGCTTCTTAAGGGTGCTGGTTACTGCGGGTGGGCCTCTGGGGTTTCTTCACAAGTTAATGGGCTGGTTAATAGAGAAGCCTTTGATTATGACCCAGTGGAGAACCCACTTGTCTTCCTCTTGTGACACAAAAGGCATCTTGCCTGCTTTTATTCCTCTTTAGCATTTAATTCTGAAGCCTAATTGGGTTATAACAGGATTGTCCTTCCCAAGGGCCATCTCATGAATTACCAGCCCCAGATGAGAGTCTTTGCTTTTGTAAAGAGTCATCTTCATCACAGACCCTCTCTGTAACCTGTCCTAACTGGCTCCTTGGCTCCATAAGGAGCAATCAGCTTGTATACTGGGCAAGGTCAAGCATGGTGCCCAGGGATGTGAATATTGTTGAAAAAGACACAACAGGGCCCAAAATGGAGTCACTTGTGCTAAGCTTCATGTTAGTATACCAAGACTTAATATCTATCCCAATTATAGGTTCAACCTCTCCTGGGAATATAACCTGTAAGCAGTCAACCTGGAATTACTTGGTTAGCACTAGTGAGATAATTTGCCTGATAGACCCCCTCTGTTCCCTTTAGGAGGGCAATCTTGCCTGAAACAGTGCATTCTTTGCTAGTAATTTCCCTTTTCCACCCTCTTCCAACCTTTAAAAATCTTTCCTTTTCTATAGCTCTGGAGTTCCTTTTTATTTGCTAGATGGAATGCTGCCTGATTCATGAATCACTGAATAAAGCCAATTTAATCTTTAAATTTACTTAGTTGAATTTTTGTTTTTTAACAGTATGTTGGGATGAGTGCACTCCCAGCTTGAAAGCCAGCTTTGGGGTAAGATCTCACTTTCACAAAAGACTAATAGGGTAGAGTTCTCAGTAAAGCTCCTTCTCTCCCAAGCTCTGGAGAAGGCTTTGAGAAGAACTTAGACTTTGTCTTCTGGCCCCACTCTGACTACCTGTTCATCACTTAACACTGCCTTCACCAGCCATACCCTTACTTTCTCATTCTGTGCTTTGGCTTCCAAAGCCACCTACTGCTGCACCCCACCCGTGCCATTCGTCCTATGTATTTTTCTTAGGACCTCAAGAGCTCACAGTGAGAGACTATATGTTGGACTAATTTATTATTTATTATTAAAAATGATAATTAGTTATTTCAGTATTTGATTCAGACCAACTTTATATTCATAAAACAACAGTGGTTCAGATGCTATGTCAGGTACTATGTGGACAGACTACTGTGTGCCAGGAAGTTACATTCATTATCTCATTTAATACTTTAAAAGTAGACACAACTATTCTTACTCTCTAGGAGGAAACTCAGACTCAGAAAGGTTTGCTGACTTGCTCAGTGTTACCAGGGCCTCTGCAAGGGCACCATTCCCTTTGTAGTCCATGCAAATGGCACTATCTAGATTTGTGTTCCAGGACACGGAATACAAAGGAAATGGTGCCCCTGGAGCTGTGAATAGATGTAGGTCTGGTGGTCCCCCAGATGGCAGTGATAGAGTTAGCAGCTGAACCCAGTTCTCCGCATCCTGAGTTTAGTGATGCTTCCAATCCACGTGAAAAAGTTTGACCTCTAGCATGACACTATCTCTTTTTGCTTCTGATGAATTAAGAAATGCAAAGGGTAATTTCAGGTTTGATAAATCATAAAATGATTTGAACATTTGGGTGAGGATAGCAAAGGCAAACAATGCTTACGATTCTCATTTGACTGATAAACTCTCAGCCTGTACACAGTACTGGAGCTAGCGCACCCAGGTGAGTCCTCACGGTTTATGAAGGTAATGAGGACTCCATATGGGAAGTCACCTGGCCGTGGGGAAAAGAGCACAAGTCAGGCAGAGCTAGGTTCAAATCCTTGATTTTGATTTGCCACTTTGTAGTGTGCCTTGGGTAAGTAACAAGTCCGTCTGCACCTCAGTTTCCTCTTTTTCAGTAAATGGCCCTTTTGCTTGGGCTGGGGTACCATAAATTCATCAGATAGGATTTGCCCAAGTGCTTGTAACACCATAATTTAGTGATTTCAAAAGTGAACACAGTTTTGGTGCTAGCAGGACTGTTTCAAGTTTGATAGATTTTTAAATCTCTTTTATCCTGAATACATTTTTACAGCTGTTCTCTTCACTTGTAGACCACTCTTTAGTCAACTGGTAAACACTGCATTCTAATCAGCTTTACTGATTTTTAAAAATTTTTTAAATTTTTTAAAATTACTTTTGAGAGAGAAAGAGACAGCGTGAGCAGGGGAGCGTCAGAGAGAGAGGGAGATACAGAATCTGAAACAGGATCCAGGAAATGAGCTAGCTGTCAGCACAGAGCCCAACATGGGGCTCGAACCCACGAACTGCAAGATCATGACCTGAGCTGAAGTCGGATGCTTAACTGACTGAGCCACCCAGGCACCACAGCTTTACTGGTTTTAAAAAGTCAGTGTTCTTTCTATTATACTTCTATTATTCTTAGTTGTTTTTAACCCCCCAACCCCCCGCCAACTTTTTTTTTTAAAGCTTAGGACAATACCTATTTCCTATATGCTTCAGTGACTTTAAGTATTCAATCAGGTTATCCCCTGAGTCTGGTCATATCCCCTTTCCATTTTGATGGTGGTTTATGGAGTGTTTGTAAACATGATAGTTTCTACATGAGGACCAGTGTCCACACACGTTCTATCCTCTCCCCTTGGTGTGTTGAAAGATTCTTCATGCTGTCCTTGTGAGTTTTTACACTTGAGGAACCAATCAAAGATTTAGGGGATGTGCAGACAACCACACAAGCTGATTTCCTGGACCTCTTAACCCTCAGGCCCAGAAGGGAAACACAGCCCCTAAGGGACTCTCATTTGTAATTAAATGACAGGTATATTGTGGTGGGAAGAACTGTCTCTTCCTTACTAGGGCCATTTGCTAGCCTTTGTATTCATTTTTATGTGAGTTTAATTCCCACTGATGTGGGTGATGACTGTTGGTCAAATACCACTCCTGCATCTGAGGCCCACATTCTCCCCCAGAGCCCCAGTGGTAAACACAGAGGAATTGAAAGACAGAATGATTTCACCTCTGAAGTCCTATTTGGTGCACATTTTGAGCCCAGGGACCAACCACGCAGGAGGCCTGGGGTGTTTTCACTCAGGCACAACCATGAAAGTGTTGTGTATATTTTTCCCCTTTGGTGGAAAAATGATGGCTTTGCTTTCTTGATGCATTCCTGCTGGCTTATTCATGGAACCCAAAGAGGGCGACATCCAAGGAGGGCAGCATGCAGCCTTCTGTTTCCCAGCCAGAGTCAGGGTTTGGCAAAGAGCAGGAGCTGTAGGGAGGCAGGACTGCCCAGTGCAGTAGGTGAGAGAAGAGTTGGCCAAAAGGTAGGAAAGACTTGAAACCAAAATCCACACTCTGATGTGCGGGGCCTCCCAGTGAGAAAAAACACTCACCAAACACCCACATACTTATTTGGGTTGGAATAGGGTATGCAGTGCCCAGGAGACTGTTGAAACAGAGAACTGACCCCCTTCAATGGGCTGGAAGAGCCACAGAAAGCTGGGGAAGGGGCTGGAAAGGGGGATGAAATGGAGGATACCCATGGCAGGGCTGTGGATACTTGGTCCAAAGAACCCATTTTGCAGGTTTACTTGGGATGAAACCATAGATTGTGCCTTGTGTGGGTGGTAGATGGAGAGTCTTTCGAGAAGTAAGCATATATCTTTTCTCTAGAGCCAGAGTTAGGTTTGAATCAAGACTTTACCACTTATAAGCATTGGAACCTTGGGGGAAAGTCACTTACTCTATCTGAACCTCAATTTCCTAACCAGTAAAATGGGAATAAAATTACGGTTTCAAAATGAGGATTAAATTTGGTATTTTGTATGAAAAGTTGGCCTCAGTGTGCCTGGCCCTCATCAGTTTGCAGTAAATGGTCTTTCCATATGTTGGATGATAGGTTATATATAGGGAGGGCAGCCTCATATAATGATTTTAGAGCATATCAGCCTCATTATAAATCCTGGCTGTATCTTATACTAGCTTTATGACTTAGTAAGTTTCTTAACCTCATTAAACCATAATTTTTTCCACCATAGAAAAGGTTATCGTAACAATACTTATCTCACTGTGTTATCAAAAGTTGAGATAATGCATGAAAAACACTTAGCATAGTGTCTTACTAAACAACCTAGTTGATGGTGATGGGCATCCTCTGAGGACAGGAATTGAGGACAGGAATTTCATAGTCTAAATCATGGTTTTCTGTGAGACCTACAAGAGACATTGTACAGTGTCTGGAGATATTTTGGGTTATTACAACTTGGGTGTGTACATGTGAGCTCCTATAGGCATCCAGTATAGAGACCAGGGCTGCTACTATACCTCCTACAATTCACAGAATAGCCCTCCACAACAAAGAACTATCAGCTCAAAATGGCAGTAGTGCCAAGGTTGTGAAACCCTGGTGCACACCAGTCACTTTGGCAAGACTTAAAAAACATAACGTAGATATCAAAAGGCCTGCCTGTATTAGTATCAAGGATAAGTAAGGTTTTCAGTTATTTAAAGCATATGTCATCTTCTAGATTGTACCTCCTACAATCTAGGACGTTACCTTCATCTCCTTTATTCCCTTTAGCTTAGCACAGTTATGCATTCACTATATGTCTTTTAAATCAATGCATGAAGTTACCTAATGTTGTAGCTCCAGTGCAAGTTTAAAGATAAAACTATTATTTGAAGATCTACAGAGAATTTTCATCTTGAAACAAAATGGGAAAATGGGTCAGCTTTGGATAGAGCATCACCCAGGGTGATCAGAACAGGAACTGAGAAACTAAAGTAGCAGAAAACACAGGAAAGTTACTGCTTGGCATATACCACCAATTTGGGACTGGGCAGCCTCGGAGTGGATTTGCCTTTCTAATTAGATTTGACTTGGGCTAATAGTGAAGTGAGCTTTTGTTCCCTGGGTAGACACCAGCTGGGAGGTACTCCAGGAACGTGCTGGGTGGCAGGGTGAAGTCAGCTTGATATTACACATTTTCTCTGGGTGATCCATAAATAGATGGTTCACACATGAACATATGAGACCAGTCTATAAACTTAGCTCTGATGCAGAATGTCCTGAGAGGTCAGACTCTTGAGTCACTCTGGATGATGGTTAAACCCAGGCTCCATTACTTGCTTACCATGTGGCCTTGCACAAGACATTCAGCTTTTATGAGCCTCATATTTTTTTCCAATCTGGAAAATGCAGATGGCTAAGATCTACCTTGGGAGGTTGTTATGGAGGATTAAAAAAAAACAAACAAAAGAGATAAGGGGTAATGTTGACTCTTACTTTATAAAGCTTGGATGACCCAAAATTCATTACACCATGTACTGATTTAGGGAAGAATTCCCTTAAATAAATGACTTATTATTTACTTATTTTTTGTATTATCTCTACTATTTACCAACACCCATACCAATGAATGATGTCTTCAATATTCTTGCTGCTTATGTATTCCCCCACACCTTAATTGTCTTTAGAATACACTCCCAATTACTCCTAAAGCATAATGCTTGTCAAACCATTCCCACACTTACAAATGTTTCCTGTGACCTACAGAATTAAGACTACACCTACTGGCAAGGAGTTTAAGGCCTTCCACCATCTGGTCTCCACAGACGTTCTAAATGTCTGCCAATGCCTACATCCCTACATAGAGATAAATTCTGGACCATACCTAACCAAAGGGGTGTAAGACCTGTGCTCTGAAAACTATGAAACACTGATGAAAGAAATTGAAAAAGACACAAATAAATTGAAAGACATTCCATGCTCATGGATTGGATGAACAAATATTGTTAAAATATCTATATTACCCAAAGCAATCTACCCATTTAATGCAATCCCTATCAAAATACCAAAAACATTTTTCACAGAACTAGAACAAACAATCCTAAAATTTGCATGGAACCACAAAAGGCCCCAAGTAGCCAAAGCAATCTGAAAAAGAAAAAGAAAAACAAAGCTTGAGGCATCACAATTCCAGACTTCAAGTTATATTACAAAGTAATATAATCAAATAGTATGGTACTGGCACAAAAAAAGACACATAGATCAATAGAACAGAATATAAAACCCAGAAGTGAACCCACAATTATAAGGTCAATTAATCCTCAACAAAGCAGGAAAGAATATCCAATGAGAAAAAGACAGTCTCTTCAACAATGGTGGTGGGAAAACTGGACAGCAACATGCAAAAGAAACTGGAACACTTTCTTACCCCATACACAAAAATAAATTCAAAATGGATGAAAGACCTAAATGTGAGACCTGAAACCATAAAAATACTACAAGAGGCATGCCTCAGTGGCTCAATTGGTTGGACACCCAACTCTTGATTTTGACTCTGGTCATGATCCCAGGGTTGTGGGATCAAGCCCCACATTGGGCTCTGCCCTGAGTGTGGAGCCTGCTTAGGATTCTCTATTTCTCTCCCTTTGTCTCTCTCCCCTGCGCGCTCTCTCTCTCTCTCTCTCTCTCTCTCTCTCAAAAAATACTAAAAGAAAACACAGGCAGTAACTTCTCTGACATTGGCTATAGCAACTCCTATCTAGATGTATCTCCAGAGGCAAGGAAACAAAAAATAAACTATTGGGACTCCATTAAAATAAAAAGCTTCTGGACAGTGAAGGAAACAACAAATCTAAAAGGCAACCTACAGAATAGGAGAAGGTATTTGCAAATGATATATCTGGCAAAGTGTTAGTATCTGACATATATAAAGACTTACACAAATCAACACCGAAGAAAACAAATAATCCAGTTAAAAAATGGGTAGAAGACATGAATAGACATTTTTCCAAAGAAGACATACAGATAGCCAACAGACGTGTGAAAAGATACTCAACATCATTTATCACCAGGGAAATGCAAATCAAAACTAGGAGATATTACCTCACTCCTGTCAGAATGGCTAAAATCAACAACACAAGAAGCAACAGGTGCTGGTGAAGATGAAGAGAAAGGGTAACCCTCTCTCACTGTTGGTAGGAATGCAAACTGGTGCAGCCTTTCTGGAAAACAATATTGAGATTCCTCAAAAATTAAAATGAATACTACCCTAGCATCCAACAATTACACTACTAGGTATTTAGTGTACAAAAAGAATACAAAAGAATACAAAAATACTAATTCAAATGGATGCATGCCCCCTGATGTGCATAGCATTATCTATAATAGCCAAATTATGGAAACAGCTGAAGTGTTCATGGATTGATGAATGGATAAAGAAGATGTGGTATATATGCACAATGGAATGTTAGTCATATAAAAGAATGAAATCATGCCGTTTGCAACCACATGGATGGAGCTAAGAGTATTATGCTAAGTGAAATAAGTCAGAGAAAGACAAATACATTATGATTTCTCTCATATGTGGGATTTAAGAAACAAAACAAATGAGCAAAGGGGAAAAAGACAGAGGGAGAGGCAAATCAAGACTTAACTATAGAGAACAAATTGGTGGTTACCAAAAGGGAGGTGGGTGGGGGGAGGGGTGAAATAGGTGATGGAGATTAAGCAGTGCACTTGTGATGAGCACCAGGTGTTATATGAAAGTGCTGAGTCACTATACTGTACACATGAAACTAATGTTACACTGTATGTTAAGTAACAAATTTAAATAAAAACTTTGAAAATAGTGAAAATTAGATGTGGCATATATAGAAACACTTTATGCTATCTTGGCAACTTTGTGAATGCCTAGTGAGTGAGTGAGAAAGGGTATTTGCATTTGATTTCCATACAAAGAATTGGGGGAAAAATACTGAACAGTGTACAACAAGTAGCCACAGCATGGAGTTGAATAATTTCAAGTGAGCAAATCACTTGAAATTCTGGGGCATCTGGATGGCTCAGTCGGTTAAGCATCTGACTTCAGCTCAGGTCATGATCTCACAGTTTGTGAGTTCAAGCCCCACATTAGGCTCTCTCTCTAAAATAAATACACATTAAATTAAAAAAAATAATTTGAACTTCTTTCTCTTCTCATTTATATAACAACACTTTTTAAAGTACATAACTCATAGTATAGAACAAATTAAATTAATCTACAAAGGCTGCCTAGCATTTAGTAGGTGTCCAATGCATGCTCCCTTCCCTTTGACATCTTAGATTTGTGGCAAGTTACTGAACCTGTCACCATGGACATTGGATATTTGTTATTGAAAGAAGTTATTTAAAACAAAAACTGTAGGGGCACCTGGGTGGCTCAGTTGGTTAAGTGTCTGACTTCGGCTCAGGTAAGATCTCATAGCTCGTGGGTTTGAGTCCCACATCAGGCTCTGTGCTGACAGCTCAAAGCCCGGAGCCTGCTTTGGATTCTGTGTCTCCCCCTCTGTCTGCTCCTCCCCAGCTCATGCTCTGTCTCTCTCTCTCAATAATAAATAAACATTAAAAATTAAAAAAAAATAAAACAAAAACTGTAGCTACTAGCTACTGCTGCCTTCTAAGAAGTATGGGAGCGTAACTTTCATCAGTAGGGAAATAAGTCTATATATTCTCCCCTTCCAGTTACAGACACTCATAGGAGAAGGAGAGAGAAAAGATGGAGATTTCAAAGCTTCTTTCATTTCTTCTGTGTGATAAAGGATTAGTCCGAGGGTGGATGAACCTTTGTTTTTCAAGCACATTAATAAGTGTTATTTTTAAAAATAAGCCTGGAATCCAATAGAGGGTGGGAGAGTTCAGAACAGCTGAACTGTTCTGCATAATTAAGTTAGGGAATTAAGATGAAAGGAGCATTAAAGTGTGTGTATGTGTGGGGGGGAGACTGAACTACAGAGCAGAAAGCTGCAACCTTTAGAGGGATCTGACCAGGAAGAAACTCTCCATAGAAGCACAACTCAAGAACTTTTAAAGCAAAACTGTCTAAACTCTCCTTTTTAACTTGTTTTTCTGTTATATAAATGTGCTTTGTCATCTCAATTTTCAAAGAAGTCTGCTGAACACACAAACACCTGGTGTGGGTGGCTTGTTCAGTTAAGCAATTGTCTTCGTCTCAGGTCATGATCTCATGGTTTGTGAGTTCGAGCCCTGCATCAGGTTCTGCTCTGACAGCAAAGAGCCTTCTTCAGATCCTCTGTTTTTGTCTCTTTCTCTCTGCCTCTCCATTTTTCTCTCTCTCTCTCTCTCTCTCTCAAAAATAAATAAACATTAGAAAAAACCCAACAACAAATGTCTGGTATGAAAGATTCTAGTAGAAATTAAAATCCTCATCTATAAAAGTACCAATCCAAAGAAAAAGAATAGGCACACCTGGGTGGTTCAGTCAGTTAGGCATCTGACTCTTGATTTCAGCTCAGGTTATGATGTCATGGTTTATGAGTTTGAGCCCTGTACTGGGCTCTGTGCTGACAGTGTGGAACCTGCTTGGGATTTTTTCTCTCCCTCTTTCTTTGCCTCCTCCCCTCCCCCATGTGTTTTCTCTCCTTTCTCTCAAAAAAAGAAAAAAAAAGAACAATTTGAGGCAGGAAAAATGAGATGAAATGAGATTTTGGTTTCAGCAGAAGGATGAATTTAGACATAGAAATGACACTGAGTACACATATCCCTGGAAATTTGGAGAAAGCTGGGGTCAGGCCTTATATTGGGACTGATTTTAATAAACTGGGACATGTATGTGTGCACATGTACACATGTGTAGGAAGCAAAGCTATATTGCCATTAATGAACTCACCATCTTCTTGTCTACCTTTCCAGTGGGGGAAGGAGGAGGGCTGATGTTTCCCAGGCTCTTGGTGCTCTCAGAGATGTACCCTCTCTGTGGGTAAAGGGTCCAAACTCACAGCCTCTACCATACCCCCTCACCCCCTCATTCTCATGTTCCAGTATGCTCCCACATACTGGAGTTGCCATACCAAGTCATTTACATTGTCCTGGAAATCAGTGTCCTTTATTCTTCCTCCATACCCTGCACATGCTATTTCCTTATCATTCACATTTCCAATCCCACCCCATCCCTTGCCTCCTCCTTAAGTCTGTCTCTAGTATCTCTTCACTGTGAAAACCTCCTAAGAACATTTCCTCCCTTCCCAAATTCTGGCAGTAGAGCTCACCCTGTCCATAGTGGGCACATTGGAGATATATAAATATATCCCTCCTGCAGCTCATAACAAGGGGGCTGCAGTGATTTGTGTGCCATTCCCCACTCCCAAGACTGTGGAGAACAGAGGAGTTTCATTTTCATGTCCCCTGAGCACTTACCATAAAGTCTTGTTCTTAGAAGGTGCTTGGTAAATATTGGGCAAGTGACTAACTCCAAATCTCTCTTACATTGCCAGTACAATTACCTGCTCCTTATTCTACAGCTGTGGATGCATTGACTGGTTAGCTTCCTTCAGCACAGAGGCTTTCAAGCTTGTTGGCACAACGGAATACCTGGGAGCTTTAATATGACTGACACCCAGGTTTCAGCCCTGATGTCCTCATGAATCTGCTCTAAAGTCCAAAGTCAGGCTTGCTTGGGGTCATTTCCCCTTCTTGCTGTCCTTGCTGATGTTCAAGCATGTCCAAGAACAGGGACAGGGACGGATAGCAGGGCCATCCCAATGCTTCTCCATCTCAGTCTGGTTCCCCGGAAGCTCTTACAGGGATGCAGTGGGGATCGATTGGGTAATGAGTGAGAAAGTTTTTACAAGTGCCTCTTTCAGAGGTCTATGGACACAGACAGTGACTCATCTCTCTGTCTTCACACCCCTCTAATGTTTCCAGGCGCCCCTTTGTGGGCTCATGTATTCTTTGTTTGTGAAGTCCTGTACTTCTTACTCTCTTTGGAAGATGTCTCTAGAACATCTTCAAGATGTTCTTGATTCAGACTTCAAGAATCAGAGTATCTGAAAGTGTGTGGGGACTTTAGCTGGTGACTACAGATGAGAAAGTACAAAGTCCAGATCCCTTGCCCAGAGTTGGGACATCCTCTGAGCTATAATTCATGCTCCAGGGTTTCCTTGAAGGCTGAGGCTGAGGGCTTGCCTAAAATCCCATACTGGCTTGGCCCCTTTCCCTTTCCTGTCCTGCCTCTCCAGTCCCTCACATGTCCCTCCTTTATCATTTACTTGCACACAGTTCTTGTGTCAGCATCTGTTTCTGGGAAACCCAACTTAAGTCACAAATGCAACATGATAGAATGGAGTGATTCCTCCTGGCAACTTGATGATTACAAAAATATATACTTACTGAACATCTTCTTAGACATTGTTCAGTGTATTTGTTTGAAATATATATTACTGCATTGAATCCCCCATCCAACCCTTTGTAAATAAAGAAGCAGGGGTTTAGGAGGGTTAAGTTTATCCCAATATCACATGTTAGCTAAGTAGTAGTTAAAGAACAGACTGGAATGAACCTAAAACTCCTACTTTAGTGTATTACACCCCAGACTGAAGGTTTTGGGCAATGTATATTTTTCTCCAGCCTTTTTGTTAATTTTTTCCCACAGTCCCTATTGACCTCCGTTTCAATCATGCTACCCCAAAGGCATGTTTAAGGAGAGAATCATATTCTTCTGACAGGCAGATGGGAAACAAAAACTCTTCTCATAACTTGGTGAGAACAAGGGTCATGATTGATTTCAGGTTACTGCTCCAAATGGCAGCCACTTTAAAACCGATCCTGCCTCCATCCCGCGTGAAGAAAGCATCACTCACCACAATTCCCATCCCTCTCAGGCTGCTGCGTGCAGTTTGCAGCTAAGGTGTTAGAGGTAAAGTGCCCTGTCAAAACAGCATCTCCATGCTTGGTAAGGTCGGGGAAGATTCAAGTGGCATTTCCGTGGGAAGACAGAAGGCAGGTGATTTGCAGATTATTTTTGAGTGGCTGTGATTATTTTATTATTTATTTCCATATTGGGTATTAATCGTTCTGCTGGACAGCTGGTGCAGAACACAAAGATGGGCAAGGCTTCACTCCTGCCCTGAAAGATGAAACAGACACATTTGGCCAACCACAGCCACAGAAGGAATTCAGGACCTGAGATGGAGGACAAGCTGGTCTACCTTAGAGATTCATAGATGTCTTCAGATACAAGGTGGCACTTAAGCTCAAGTGCAGTATAGCTGCAGGGTTGATGTTATTTCAGGTGAAGTCAAGAGAATCCAGAAAGGCACAGGGGTCTTCATACATAGAGCATTTTCTAAGAATGGTCTAGAGTAGCTAGAAATGCTGGGATGGGTATTGGTGAGAGATGCAGTCATACTTTACTCAAACTTTTTTGCATACCTACTATGCACCATAGCAGGGTGCTAATCATATGCAGCTTGTTGTCCTTTAGTTGCTTATAGGTGGAGGAGACAGACAAGCAAGGAGATAATTATTGCAAAATGAAATGTGTTATGAGAGAGCACAAGGAGATTATCTGGTAGAGGGGCACCTGGGTGGCTTAGTTGGTTAAGCATCCGACTTTCGCTTAGGTCATGATCTCACGGTTCATGGGTTCGAGCCCCGCGTCGGGCTCTGGGCTGACTGCCAGCTCAGAGCCTGGAGCCTGTTTCAGTCTGTGACTCCCTTTCTCTCTGACCCTCCCCTGCTCACGCTGTCTCTCTCTCTCTCTCTCTCTCTCCTAGAAATAGATAAAAACATTTAAAAAAAAAAAAAAGGAGATTATCTGGTAGAGCTAGAAAGACTTCCTGGAGGATGAGACCCTCGAGACAAGTCTTAACGGTTGAAGGAGTGGTGAGGTTGGAAGGGTGAGCTATGGACCAAT
Organism: Hyaena hyaena; assembly: GCF_003009895.1. NCBI lineage: Eukaryota > Metazoa > Chordata > Mammalia > Carnivora > Hyaenidae > Hyaena > Hyaena hyaena. Next base: position 678,053 of record NW_024080821.1, read on the forward strand.
TACTGACTTCTTTATGTCACATGTGGGAGTTTGGACTTAATCTGTTAGTGAGGATTGGAATTGATGCATATGTGGGTGTGGTGAGGGGGTTGCTATTAAACCTGGGTTTCTGAAGGATCATGTAAGTGACTAGCTCTGCATATGCTGGTCCTCAGCTCTCCTGCCCTTTCTATGGGTTGATTGAGGAGGCTGTATCCTAGGTTTTGAGATATCCATCCTATCGTTCCACCTTATTGGTAGATTTGCTCTTTGTCTCTATAAACAGGTGGCTGTAAGGTCCTAATAGAATGGAGAGGTAATAGAACAGGGTTGAGAGTGGAACAGAGAAAGGCTTTCAACTCACCTGCTGTGCTGCATCCTCTCATTCAGTGTTCTGTAACAGAAGAGGAAATAGATGGAGACTGATTGCTGATTTGGTAACTATGGTAATGTGCAAGCTCCTGTCATTTATGAGGGGCTTGAATGGATTAGAAGCACCTTTTAAAATGCTTGCTTGTGAAGAGGTAGCTAAACATGTCTTGACTGCCTGCCTCTGACAGGCCTATTTCCAAGGATGCAGAGACAGGGTTTTAGAAGGCTGAGTTTCAAAGGCATACCCAGCCTTTACAAAGAGAGAAAGGAGGCTTGAGGATCACTCCAGCCTGGCTTGCATATTTTCTGCTAATGCCAGGCAGCTGCCCCTAAGCCCTTCCCAAGTAACCCACAAAACAAGGGCTTTGCTTTGAAACTAAGACTCTGCCCCAAATACCCATCTATTTAAAACAGCGACAAAAACTGCTGTTCTTTTGTTTCACATCCTTCTACCAGGCCCACCTTTGAGGTATTATTTGGACTTCTGTAATAATCTCTCTCTACCCTTTTTCCTTAATATCACGAGCTATACTTGGCTTCTGTCAGAACTTCCTCGATAAAGAGATTAGACTGTCAGATTTCAGTTCGCTCTCTGCTGCTTACTTCCTACTGTGTGACCGTAAGGAAAATCACTGAGTGTCTCTGAGCCTCAATTGTCTGATCTATAAGACAGAGATGACAATATCTGTGAGTTTTGCAAAGTCTTTAGTTTTACCTATGCTACAGAATGAATACTCAAGTAAATAGTGTTTTTGGTCACTTTGCATCTTCATTCTATCCTCCCAAAGCTGTGAGCTTTTTGAAGACAGACTCCAAGTCTGTCACATGTCTGCTTTCAATTCAGTCTAGATAGTCAGGCATAAGAAAATTGAAGGAGAAACTGAGCCTGGATCAGACCAGACTTATGGATGGCAAGAATTGCAGAAATGGGGGTGCGTGGGTGGCCCAGTTGGTTAAGCGTCTGACTTCAGCTTAGGTCATGATCTCACAGTTCGTGAGTTTGAGCCCCCCATCCAGCTCTGCGCTGACAGCTCAGAGCCAGGAGCCTGCTTCAGATTCTTTGTCTCCCTCTCTCTCTGCCCCTCCCCTCCTGTGCTCTGTCTGTCTCTCTCTCAAAAATAAATAAACATTAAAAAAAAAAAAAAAGAATTGCAGAAAGGATGGAACACTGGAACCTGGAGATGAAAAGAGTGCTCTCAGATGCCCTAGTGCCCTGTTCAGTATCTTGAGATTTTTAGGCAGTGTCTGGATCTCTTCATATCCCCACACCCTTGATTCACATTCCTCCATCTGACTGGAACACTCCTTGCTTCTCTCTGTTAAGTCAATCCTCATCCGTCCAGACCCCATGTGAGCTCTTCCTGTGAAGCCTTCTCTTTTCCTCTGGTTAAAGTTGAGCCCTCCACTTCAGATTAAGAAAATCACTTACGATCTGCTTACCATTTGAGAATTAACTTTACTTTTTAAATAATTTTTTTGCATTCTGTTTTTAAATTATAAAATACAACAGTACCACAATGTCAAAAATAAAAAATTCAAGAATAGAGAAATCAATCATGAATCTAACCACATTGGATAAATCCAACTGTGTGTATCTAACACAATTGTATTTGACATTATGATATATTAACTTCCTGTGTTTTCGTTTTGGAAGAGTTTTTAACTTATGCATAAAACATAATTATATAAGATTTTATCTATTGCACTCTGATTTTTATATTAAAATATTAGTATTTTCATGTATTGCAACATGGCATTTACAACCATCACTTTTTGTGGATGGTTACATTGCGGATAGGTTTAAAAAAAAATTTTCTTTTTAATGATTTTAATTTATTTCTAGGAGAGAGAGAGAGAGACAGCGTGAGCAGGGGAGGGTCAGAGAGAGAGGGAGTCACAGACTGAAACAGGCTCCAGGCTCTGAGCTGGCAGTCAGCACAGAGCCCGACGCGGGGCCCGAACCCACGAACCGCGAGATCGTGACCTAAGTGAAAGTCGGACGCTCAACCGACTAAGCCACCCAGACGCCCCTAAAAATTTTTTTTAAATGTTTCTTTCTTTATTTTGAGAGAGAGAGAGAGAGAAGAATGAGAGAATCCCAAGCAGGCGTCTGACACGGGGTTGGATCTCATGACCATGATGAGATCATGACCTGAGCTGAAATCAAGAGTCAGATGGTTAAGTGACTGAGCCACCCAGGTGCCCCACATTATGAACTGGTTTATACTTTTTATTTAAACTCTTTCATAGTTCAACATTTTGGTTACTTTTGCTTTTTCATTATTATAAATAATGCTGCCCTACATATCTTTTGCTCGTATTCTTAAACAGTCAGCAGAGACTAATGTTTCAATGGGTTAAATAATAAGATTTTTTCCTACTCAGATCCCATCCTAATGTCATCATTTCTGCTCTCCCTGTTCTGCTTCACACAATCTATTTAGAGTCCCCAGGCTTCTTCCATCTGGTGGGTCTGCCACCTTTCAGAATCTCAAAGGCCTCCAGAGGATCTTCAGCATTCAGCAAGCAGATAAAGAGATAACGCATGAAAGATTTCAAAGGAGACTTTTGGTGTCCTCCTGGAAGTAAATATATAAGAGTTATGCATACATGTCTCTGGTCAAAACTTAGCTCCATGACTCCACATAATTACAAGGGATGCTGAGAGAGCCAGTCCTGATATAATCCAAGAGAGAAGTGGTGGATTGGATGAACAACTAGCCAATCTCTGCCACAATTGCTTTCTTTTATATATATATATTACTTACTTAGACTAGATGAGTGATTTTAGTTTAAAATTCAGTAATGCTTTTGCAGTTGTTAATATATATTAAATCATCATTCATCATTCACTTATTTTAAAAATATGTGGGTGCTTACTCTGATACAGGTGATATACTAGGTAGACATTACAATACAACACTGAAAAAGACTTATTGTTTGAATTCTGGCAACTAGTCCAACTGTCTATTGTATATTCTTTTCCTCTTGAATCTTTTAATGTGTCTAAATCTCCATCAAAGTTTTATACACCCCAAAAACCATGTATTATTTATATAGTCTTGATATTACCTAGGTCAATGCTGGGCACACGGCATCTAAACATTTATTAGATTACATGAATAATGTAATCAGTCATCCAATATACTTTATGAATAAAGCTCTGAGGGGCAAAATGTCCACAGATCTACAGAAGAATCCTATAACGTAGTAATCAAAGTGTTCAATTGAATTGGACAAGATGTCAAATAATGGTTCTCCAAGGAAAGGAAAGATGCTTTCTGAGCATGAGGAGGATTCTTCGACCTCCACGCTGTCTGAAATAGCAGCACAGACATTGCATTAACTCACAGCAGGAGGGACTTATAACAAATGCAGAGCTTCCAGTCTTGATGGTTCACATTAAAGCCAAGGGAGATTGTAAACTTCCCATCGAAGGCAATGCTAAGAATGAAGGGAGTTTCCTATTAGTCTGTGGTAGCTTGGAAAAGTTCAGCTCACAGGAAGGGGTAAATCTTTTGCTTTACCTCCATTTCTCATATAACTTTTCTTTTTAGGCACTATACTACTCACTCTATGTTAATTTGCCTCCTTTTCCCCCTCAATAAAGCATTAAAAGAGAGTCCATTCCCTTCTGGGAATTATGGTGTCCCTCCCTTCCCCCCCCACCCCCACTTCTCATATTTCTCAACACCTGTTGGGCAGCTGCTACATTCTGCGCTAGTAGTGGCTGCATTTGCAAGGACTAAATTCTAACAATCTGGAAAGTTAGTGATACTTAGGGGATTTGCAATATGAACTTAACTATAGTAGATTGCTGGAACCACACTCTCATATTTCCCATGTATGTCTGTGGTCTCTATGAAGAAGCAATAAAAATAACAGAGCTACTAAGTTCACTGGCTATGCAGCTAAATCTTTTCCTACATCTATATATAACCACATAAATGCAATACTTATATAGCTCTATCTGAATGAATATGCATGTACGTCTAGCTGTGTATCTTTATATCTGGTAGTTATAAGAATAGTTTCTTAATTGCATTACTGTAGCAGCTAACACTGAGCCTTTATGAATGCTAAGCATTATTCTAAGCATTTTATATACATTGATACATTCAAACCTCAGACCATAGTAAGAGGTAGCTACTATTATAATTCTTATTCTATAGATGAGGGAAATAAACTTCAGAGAGGTTAAGCAGCTTGCCCCACATCACACAACCAGTAAGTGGTAGAGCCAGGATTTCAGATAGACAGTCTGGATCCATAGTCCATGATTTTAACTAGTATGCAGTACTTGAATTTAATATTTTATTTAGATTTTTAAAACTACACTTCCTAGTACAAAATGAGGATTATTAATATATTTTTAATTTGTAATAATCTATTGAGATAGTGAGACACATACAGTTCTTGTTTATATCATTACTTTTTCTATAAACAAAGTGAAGCTCATAGAAGTGGAGTGCCTTTTAAAGCCCATGTTGTTGGTAAGTGAGGGAGCAGGAACATTCTGCCTCCTGGTTTTTAGTACCCAACCCCAGGAAAACAGGTAAAGGACATTTTATGGACTAAAAGAATTAAGTTCCATATTTCTTGTAAAAACAACATTTATTACTTACTGACAAAAACGTTTCAGGTTTTTATAATAGTCCAAGAATCCAGGTTATTAAAATTTCAGAGCCACTCAACATTCCATGAATACTTTATATATCTGTGGAGGTTTGACAGAAATGAGATGAAAGATCTCTTGAGCCTGGGTTCTGCTCTTAATTCTGCTAGAGACTGGTCTCTAGTAACCAGGAACTAGTTCTTCAGCCTCTCTGGGCTTCAAGTTACTCATTTCAAAAATGTGCCTAGAGATATCTTTAGTAAATATTCAAGGAGCCTTGGTGGTCTGAATAACAGTTGCTCAACATTTCTTAAAGCAATGGAGGTGACAAAAAAGGGTGATTATTGCTAACTGTGACATTGAACCTATGGGAGTCTCATATTCGGTGATATTTAAGCAGAACTGGGCAAAAGGAAAGGGTTTTGTCTGGTCATCTCTTTTTGAATTTGATGATTCATTTATTCTTCCACAAAACTGTATGCCAGGAACTATTGTCAGTGTGGGGAAAGGGCTGGGAACTAACACCAGAGCCCTTGCTTTCATGGAGTTTACACTGGGTGTGAGGAAGCCAGACCGTAAGCAGATGAACAAATACTCTATAATATACCAAGAGCTGGTCAGTGCTCTGGAGGAAAATAAAGCAGAGTAAGGATGGAGGAAGAAAATAGGGATGGGGATTTTACTTCTTCTTTGACAGAAAACTTGATTTAATTGATATGAGGTTATTTATAGTCCTTCGTGTAATTTGGTGTGAATAATCATGTTTCGCTGCAGCAGTATTCATGCATTTGAAGATTGGGTGCCACCCCAAACCTCACATGGGATATTCTGTAATGTATAGTATATGCATATAAATTTATAAAATCAGAAAAAAAAAAAAACATTCCAAAGCACATCTGTTACTGATTTAAGATAACCGATGATGGCGGTCTATTCGCTAGACTTCAGGAAGAGGGTCAGGACTGGATATATAAACGTGAAAGCCATCATCTTATAGATTGCATTTTGGTAAAGCCAGGTGACTGGGTGATATCAAGTGGCAAAGAGAAGAGCCAGGACAGAACTGTGTCTCACTCCACTGTTTAGAGGGACGCGGTGGGAGACTGACAAAGAGAGATTGCTCAGAAAGCAGATAAAGAAAGTGTTTCAAGAGCACTGCAGGCAGCAGTGATCAGCCTGCAATGGTATGGAAAGAAGCTAACAAGTCAGTAAAGATGAGGATTGAGCATGTGAAAGAGAAGCAGCCCCAGCAACATCCTTTCTCCTCTTGATCATCATTGTCACAGTACATACACCAGCATCCAGGCCTGATACACTTATGGTCCCATGTCTACGATGATTGTTTAATATGCACTTCTTGGAGACACTTCTTAAATTACTTACCTTTCCTGAAGATGAGCTGTATTTCATGGAAGCAACCAAAACACACAAACTTCAAAGCCAGATGGACTTGGATTCAAATCCCATATGGATTGGGTTGCCTGGACCTTTTTTTTTTTTAATATGATTTTATTGTCAAATTAGCTAAAATACAGTGTATATGGTGTGCTCTGGGTTTTGGGGGTAGAGTCCCCTGATTCATTGCTTACATACAACACCCAGTGCTCATTCTAACAAGTGCCCTCCTCAATGCCCATCACCCATTTTTTCCTTCACTTTGCCCCTCCCATCAACCCTTAGTTTGTTCTCTGTGTTTAAGAGCCCCTTATGGGTTTGTCTCCCTCTCTGAAACTCTATTTTTCCCCTTCCTTTCCTCCATGGTCTTCTGTTAAGTTTCTCAAATTCCACATATGAGTGAAAACATGTGATATCTCCTTCTCTGACTAATTTATTTCACTCAGCATAAAACCTTCCAGTTCCATCCACGTTGCTGCAAATGGCATTATTTCATTCTTTCTCACATGTTGGGCTCCTTCCATGATTTGGGCTTCTTCCATGATTTGGGGCTGACCCATACCTTTATAGGTCAACATCAGGCAAGTTGCTTGATGGTGCTGCATCTTACTTTTCTCACCTGAAAAGCAAGGCTCCAAATAACAATCTCAAATATATGTTGAAGATTAAAAGCAATAACCTACATAGAGGGCCTTAGCACATAACAGATCCTCAAAGATTTTACTCTTTTCTAGGGACAGTAGACAACCCACAGATATGCAGCATGGGTGTAGAACAAAGCATGCCCTGAATGAGACCAAAGGAGATACAGACTGGGTCTCCAGCCCCTATGGCTGTATTTGGTGAAAGCCTAGGTAACTTAGGTCATATTCCTAAGCTTCAGAATCAGAGATCAACAGCCAACAGGGCTAAGCTACAATATTGTGTTGAATTAGAACAATATTTTTAGTTGGCTGGTTGGTTAATTTGTATCACTCTCTAGTTTGCTACAATTTCATCCTTTCTTCATGACATCATTTATGTATCTGCCTGCCCCTGAATCCGTATGAGTTTGCAATCCCTGGGGTAAATAATTTTTCTGGCCCCTTCATTTAGAGTATTTTTCAAGTTATTTAACTAGCACTCTACAATGTCCTTGTTCAGGGAACTTTTATACTCTAAACACTATACATGCAATGCTTAGGATCTACATGCTTTTCAACACCCTTTCAAATGTTTCAGGCCTGAAAACAAGCTGACTGCCTCTCAAATAAGAAAGATGAACAGCAAAATTAAGTGATAAAAGCTTTTGTACAGAAACTATGTAATGGCATATCACCATTCAACTACAACTTGATTAAGGTAGTTTGATATTGAAAAATAAAGTTTAAGTCACAAGAATTAAGATTAAGAATTTATTTTTCAGACACTTTGGAATTACAGAAAAGTCATTAAAAATATTTTCAAGATTTTAGGGCAACATTGCTCTTTTTTTAAAAATTTTTTTAATGTTTTATTTATTTCTAGGAGAGAGAGAGAGAGAGAGAGAGAGAGCGTGAGCAAGGGAGGGTCAGAGAGAGAGGGAGTCACAGACTGAAACAGGCTCCAGGCTCTGAGCTGGCCGTCAGCACAGAGCCCGACACGGGGCTCGAACCCACAAACCGTGAGATCATGACCTAAGCGAAAGTCGGACGCTTAACCAACTAAGCCACCCAGGCACCCCAGGGCAACATTGCTCTTAATAGAATGCAAAAGCATAAGGTAGAGTTCTTTAGGGATTATAGTTACTTTTTGGTTCACCTGACATTCTTGCAAAAATATATCCCATAGCTTTTGACATCTTTCAACCATTTCCTCCAGTGATTTCTCCAAGTTAACAGAGGAGTGAGGAAGGGAATGGGTATAGATGCTTCCTCATTCATACACTCTACCCTGTTATACATCTTTATGTCCTTAAAACTTAGTGCATAATAGGTGTTTGATAATGTTTATTGGCTTAATCATCTGCTGAGGGGAAGGTAGAAACAACAGGGCTCAGGTGCCTGGAATTGATGTAACATAAGGGTTTGATTGCTTCTTCACAGGATATCTGAATTCTGATGTTGTTCAGGGAGGCAACGTACCCAACATCCCTTACTCCTAGGAAGGGACACATGACACAGCTGCTACCAAAGAGGCATAGTGTTGTGAGTCTGCTCAGGTTTCTGGAAACCCTGACTTAAGGGAATAATGCAGCTAGCATGGCAGTCTTCTCTTTGGCTCAAGTCCAGGTACGCTCTCTGGAAGAAGAGATGACACTTTGACAGTTAAGTTGACAAGATAACCTGCTGGGGATAGTGGAGTAGAGAGACTGAAAGACAGCGGGTCCTTGAGGTCACTGATGAACTGTTGCATGAGGCCTGACCACATACTTCTGCAATGCTAACCATGAAAGCAAATTAAACCCTATTTGTGTGAGACATGGAAAGTCAGGGATTTTTTTTTTGTCTGTTTCTTTTGTTTGTTTCTTGTTTGTTTGTTTTTGTACTTGCACCCAAAAATACATCTGATTGCTATACCATAGGGAGGGGTGGCTTCAATGGAGGGGAGATGAAGGTCTTTGATATTAGAGGCATTAAGAAACTTTGAAGCTGGGAAGCCAGAAGGATATTCTGGAAAGAAAGTGACTGTTCAGGTAGGTATACAGATAAACTCAATTAAGTAAAGCATTTAGGAAAATTACACCCTGAAGTTGAAGATGGAAGTGGTTGATGGAACTACCAGATACCCAGTATGGACTACACAGCTTCCTAGTACTGAAGATAGCAACTTAGTATAAAGGAATTCATGCCCACCTAGCATGCCCCTTACATTATTCATCTATGCATCCCTATTTCCTTATCAGAAATTTTGACTGGAGTATGGGTGGTAGATGATTTGAAGGAATTGCAGGAACCGAGTTTTTCTCTGGTCAGGTCGTCACGAAACATCCCCTACCAGCTGTTAGATACTTCAGAGTAGGGAGGAGAGGAGAGGAAGCTGGTTAGTGCATGTTAGACTTGTGGACTGTGGGACACATATTTTGAGACGACTCATAGGTAAATGTACCTAAAACCAGGACACGCTGAGGCTGCTTTGAATTTGCTTTAGAAAAATAATCAATTTAGGATAGTCAATCAGGGAAAAAGTTATTTCTGTCCTGTGGCTATTTAAAAATCATTTTTTTAATGTTTTATTCATTATTGAGACAGAGAGAAACAGAGCATGAACAGGGGAGGGACAGAGAGAGAGGGAGATGCAGAATCTGAAGCAGATTCCAGGCTCTGAACTGTCAGCACAGACCCTGATGTGGGGCTTGAACTCATGAACCATGAGATCCTGACCTGAGTTGACATTGGCCGCTTAGCCGACTGAGCCACCCAGGCACCCCTACAAATAAACACATATCTAGAGGCTTCCAAAAGCTCAGTGTCCTTAAGATACATTACTTGGAATTTTTCTCCAGTTTCATCAGTGTTTCAGGCATCAGAGAAGACTCATTCCCCACCTGAGTGCCAAAAATCAGTTAATGGTGATGTGAATTAAGAGACTTGCCTTTCATCTTCATGCCTCTCATTAAATTCTGTTTCTTCAGTATCAGAGATGTAATCACCAGCAGTGGGAGATAGAATGATTCTCTTGCCATCTGTGAGCCTCAGTTGAAGGTGGCTGGTTCAGCTCATCACCTGTTCTTTCTTCAAGTTTCCTATGTATTTGGGAAGTTCCTCTCTTCCTTCCAGTCAAATATTCACTGGGTTCCCAACTCTTTAAAGACTACCAAGTGGGGCACCTGGGTGGCTCAGTCGGTTAAGCGTCTGACTTCGACTCAGGTCATGATCTTGCAGTTCATGGGTTCAAGCCCCACGTCGGGCTCTGTGCTGACAGCTAGCTCAGAGCCTGGAGCCTGTTTCAGATTCTGTGTCTCCCTCTCTCTCTGATCCTCCCCTGCTCATGCTGTCTCTCTCTCTCTCTCAGAAATAAATAAAACATTAAAAACAAATTTTAAAAAATACTACCAAGTATCTTCAGGCTTTCAACTGAATAATCCTTCTCTCATGAACCCCAGGAATATAAAAATTGGTTTGATTACAGTTAACCAGTCTTGCTATGAACTAAAATATATGAAGTTGTTTGCATAATGAGTTATCATGTTTATATTTATCTGGAATCCACACATCCATCCACACATACACATATGGAATCCATCTTCATAATAAATTATCATCTATATTTATATGATAAATTACCATATACACCTTATACCCAACAATAACCAGTTTTAATATAAATCATTCACAATAACAAAATATGTAAGACTCTATGTTTTTGCCTCAAGACATTTATATGATTGATAGAAACACACCAACATATATGATTAAAAGATACAGTAATCATATTGGTATAGAATGTCAAAAGATAAGAAACATTTATCTGGAGCTTTTTATACAAAGGAGGAGACAGCTTGTCCCTGGTTGAAGATGCAGGCTCCAGATGTTTCATCACATTCCCCCTGAGATATCCATTGGCTGGTGAATACCACTTGCACTGAGTAAGGATCCTTCCAGGTCTAAGCCAGCTTGCTTTTGTGAGAGAGCTTTAGCTATGCCCTCCTTGACTCTGGTCTGTTCTGCTTACAATTCTTCCCACTCTTGTGGTACAAGTAACGAATGCAGAAATAAGCCTAGAACATCCTTCAGTGTCCCTTGTGACTCTGAGTGAAGAGCATGTCAAGATCTCAGGCCTGTTGGAGGCTTATACCTGTATGCCATTTCCCATCTGAGAATTAGGTTACTTCTTGATTCAGCCCATGTGGTTCAACCATGAAAAAAATCTTTCTAAAATAATTTCTGTAGTATAGGCAGATTACAAAAGAAATACCCGCCATTGTTAGTAGACAACTACTTCAACTAAGCAAGGGGATTAGGAAAATGATACTGTATCAATGAAACAAATAGAGCTATTACACTTTATTCTAACCAATTGAATGATTGGTTTTTCTCTTTTTTTTTTTTTTTTTGATAGGAAATCACATACCAGTAAATTGAGTTACCTTAGTGAACATGACATTTCTCTAGGATAATTTATCTCAGTTTTCCCTTTGATACATCATTGTACACCCACAACCCCTCATGAAAGATAAAACTGGTCCTAAATAACTGTAGTCATTTAAATGCTCAAATTGTCACTGCTTGGTCGCTGGCTACCGTCTCCACAGACTGGCCTGTTTATCCTTCAAACTCTATTCTGACACACGTTAGTGTTCTTTTTAACAAAAGATGTGTCAATGTGACCTTCTGTTCTGTTTTTCTCAAATAAGAAATTACCTACTTTCTAAATATCTCTGATGAGGAGGGATAGAACTCCCCTATGACCCAGCAATAGCACTGCTAGGAATTTACCCAAGGGATACAGAAATGCTGAGGCATAGGAGCACATGTACCCCAATGTCCATAGCAGCACTCTCCACAATAGCTAAAACATGGAAAGAGCCTAAGTGTCCATCAACAGATGAATGGATCAAGAAGATGTGTTTTATCTATACCATGGAATACTACATGGCAATGAGAAACAATGAAATCTGGCCATGTGTAGCAACATGGATGGACCTTGAGGGTGTTATGCTGAGTGAAATAAGTCAGGCAGAGAAGGACAAATATCATATGTGTGCACGTATAGGAGGACTAGGAGGAACTTAACAGAGGACCAACCGGGAGAAGAAGGGGGGAAATGGTGGGGGAAAGGGAGAGAGGCAAACCATGAGAGACTCTTGAATGCTGACAAAAACTGAGGACTGATGGATGTGGGGGGGAGGAGGGATGGGCATGGAGGAGGGCACTTGTGGGGATGAGCACTGGGTGTTATCTGGAAACTAATTTGACAATAAACTATTTGTAAAAAAAAAAAAAAAACTAAAATAAATAAATAAATAAATAAATAAATAAATAAATATCTCTGTGGCTTTTTAAAAATATAGCATTTGGTACCAATTATATTGAGTTATTTTTTTCATATGATCATTTGAGGTCAAAAAGTGATACATGCACTAAAGGTAGAAAGACTACCTTTGTATCAAAAGGTATGATTTGAATTACATTTATTATTTTGCATGCATTTGACTTCTCACTGAGGTGTTTGTTGTTTTTTTTTTTACCAAACTCTGTGAGTTTATTACTTCAATATTTACCTCTTTTCTAACATGTTAATGATTGTCATAATAAGCACTGTATTTGCACTTCCCAATGAATAGTGATGTAGAGAACCACTGACTAGGCTTACTGATCTTTAGGATTTCATTTTTTAAAGTTTATTTATTTATCTTGAGAGGGAGAGAGAGATAATCCCAAGCAGGGTCCACACTGTCAGCACAGAACCAGACATGGGGCTCGAACCCATGAACAGTGAGATCATGACCTGAGCTGTGAAGCCAAGAATTGGACACTTAACCACCCAAGGCACACAGGTGCCCAAGAGTTTCATTTTCTAGTGAAAGTTTATCTAATTATCGAGTCATTATCTTTTCCACGTATCTACATCCTCAAAATACAATTTATCATTTTTTTTCTCCTACTGCATTAGAATCATTGGCCTGCTGTGATCCATCTCATCCTATTTGGCAATGCAAGTCCCTGATATATATTCTGAAGTGATTCACTTCACATTAATACCTGGCTTAAAACTTCCCAACACAATTACAGTGAAATCCACACTAAAGTGGCCAACAGGCAGCTTCTCTGATCCAATCATTCATTGACTTGTGCTTCATTCACAGCTCTCCTGACACAGCAGCCCTCTTTCTGCCTCTTGAGCATGTGGACAGTAGCTGATGCCTTACCCACAGCTTTGCTTTCCACAATTTCAGTTAACCTGTGGTCAGACACAGTCTGAAAGCAGATGATGATCCTTACGAGGAATAGTCAGAAGGTCAATAGTAGCCTAACACTATGTCACAATGCCTATGTCATTTACCTTGTTTTGTCTCATCATGTAGGCAATGTATGATCTCACATCATCACAAGAAGAAGAAAGGTTAGTACAGCACCATAAGATATATTAAGAGAGACCACATTCACATAAGTTTTATTACAGTGTATTGTTTTAATTGTTCTATCTTATTATTAGCTAATGTTGTGAATCTCTTACTGTGCCTGATGTATAAATTTGTCTTAGGTATGTATGTGTAGAAAAAAACATAGACTCTATAAGGGTTAGTACTATCCCCTTTTATAGTACTTTATATAAGGGTTTCAGCATCTACTGGGCTCTTGAAACTTAGTCCCTGGGGAGAAGGGCAGGCTACTGTGATACACTTCTGCTTCAGGACCTGGGCACTGGCTGCCACCTTTCTGTAGCCCCTCTTCTCTCATAGCATTGTAAATCTGGTTCTTCTCATTGTTCAGTTCTCTTCAAACATCAGTTTCTCTGACAGACATCTCCTAAGCTTCCTAGCTAAAGTACCTATGCATAAACTCATCTTTTCCATTGCTTTGTTTTTATTTTCTTATTTAGAAATTATCATTCTCTGAGATGCTAGTTATCGCTTGAAGGGCTTGTTGTGTGCCTTCTCAATAAAATGAAAACTCCAGGAGAGCTGAGACTTTTTTTTGTTATTTTTAACTGCTTTCAGTGTCTGGCACACATTACTCAAAATGTGCTTGTTAAATGTCAAATAAAAGAGCAAAACAAAAGAGAATGAGGGAAGGTAAAATATAGGACAATGTTATTAGAATCTTGTCATAGAGAAGGCTTTTCTAAGAATACCACCAAGCAGAGAAGCATAATCAACAAATTAGTTTATATATAAAATTGTAGAACTTCTGTCTAGTAAAAGTCTCCACAAGAACAGATGAAAGAAGAACATATTGTAGCTCATATATACTTAACATTGGTAAATACTCAGTTCAGAAATGATGCAGTACCAAGTACAACAGCACAGTAGGGAAGAGAGCAAAAGTTATGAATAGGCAATTCACACATGCAGATAGACAGTAAAAGGTATGAAAACACGTCCAAACTTATAAATAATTTAAACATTCATATTTATACAATGAAATGCAATTTTCTGTCCATAAAATTGGTTTTTAAAAGCTTAACAAATAGAAATATATTAAGCTGTTATTTGTGTAGCAGAAGTAGGTTCTCTAATATATAACTGGTAGAAATCTGAATTGTGATGACATTTTTGGAAACCAATGTCTATCCAAATTTAAATGTATAGGCCTTTTGACTCAGCAATTCCATTTCTACGAATGAATTCTGTCAATATGCCAAAGTCCATATGCCTAGATGTGCATACAAATTATCACACCATTGCTTATAACAATATGGTAACAATCTAAATGTTCAAAAACAAGAAACAGGATAAATAATGTATTGTACACCCATGGTGGAATTCTATGTGACCATTAAACAGAAAGAGTAAATCTGAAAATACTATGTATATTAGTGTACGGTGATACCTGTGATATAGGAAGGGAAAAACAAGCTGAAGATCAGTATGTGTACCATGAGTCCCTTATTAGGAAGCACATTCCAGTCTGCAAATATTAGATGCCTGACCACATCTAAAATAGCAAAGGCATCTTATGATCTTATATTACAGGAAGTCTGGTGGAGTTGTTACAGGGTTACTTCACTAACTGATGATGTAAGATTATTGGGTTAATGACGCCCTGATTCTTTTGGCCATTTTTCTTTTAATGGTCACAGAATGGTTCTAGCTGCTCCAAATAACAGGTCTCCATATCAGTTTTCCAGGCTGAAGAGAGCAAGGGAATAGGCTTTCTTTTCATGAATCTGTCTTTTTACCCAGCGAGATACTCTCTCATAGAAACCTCGTATAAGATTTGCTCTTATTTCATGTAGTCCAGAACTATGGCACATGGATGCAACTCACTGTACAGAAACCTCAAAAGTATCATACAGAGAAGAATGGATTCTGTAGCCCACTTCAGTAGTATTATGATTGATCCCCAGGGTTGGAAGAGCCTCCTGCTCTGTAATCAAGGCTCTCATCCTTCAAAAGCATGGGCCATAAAAGATTGATAACTTGGACCTCATTAAAATGAAAAACTTCTGCTTATCAAAAGACATCATTAAAGGTATGAAAAAAAAAGACTGGGGGAAAATATTTATTATACATACATCTGATAAAGGATCCAAAAGATACAATCTTTCAAACTAAAAAGATCAAAGACAAATAAATCAATTTAAAATGGACAAATGACTGTGAGACAGCCCAGAAATGAGACTATCCAAAGGGCCAATAAGCTTATGTGAAAAGTTTCCAACATCCTTATCCATGAAAAAAATTCCAGATACAATCACAATAAACTCCACTATATATCCACCAGAATGGCTAAAATTTTTAAAATTGACAGTATCAAGTACTAGTAAGGATGTAGAGCAAGTAGAATTCTCATGCATTGCTGATGGGAATTTAAATTGGTCCTGCCACTTTAGAGCATTCTTTCATGATAGTGACTAGCTAAACGTACAAATACTCTATGAGCCAGTAATTTCACTCTTGGATATACAACCACAGAAATGAGTGCCCACACCCATGAAAGTATGTCAAGAATGTTTTGAGCAGTTTTATTCATGGTATCACAAAACTGGGAACATCCCAGGTGTTCATCAATAAGAAAATGGTTAAGTTGTGGCATATACATTCAATGAAAAACCATACAGTGATGACAAAGAATGAACTCCTGAGTCATGCAACAAACCAAGCATTAATCTCACAGAAATGCTGGCAGAAGCTAGACACAAAAGATTATATGCAATATTATTTAATTTATATGAAACTGAAGAACACATGAAACTGTGGTTATAGAGATCAGGAAGAATAGAGGTCACCTTTAGGGGGAAGGAGCATAATGAGACCTCCTGGGGAGATGGATATAATGCATATCTTGAGCAGAATGGTGTTAAGACAACTGTATGCTATTGTAAACATTCACTGGCCTTAAGACTTGTAAGCTTTGCAGTATGAGAAAAAAAAAAAAAAGAATAAAACAAAGCAAAAAACCTCAAGCCAGCCATGAGATCTCTTCTCTCTAAAAATTTGTTCTTGTAGATGGAAAGTAGAAGTTTGAAGTTCATGGTTGTTTGGTTCAAATGATATTGTCTGCCATAATTCCATTTGTATACATACACAAGCAGGCACACACACCTACACATTATGTGTATGTGTTTATATAAGCATAAAAATTTTTTAAAGACTGTCTAACTGATAACAATTATATTGGAAGATGGAATTGGTAGGTTTTTAATTTTTTTGTTTATACATTTCTGATTACTAAAATAAAAAGGAATCATAACATTAGAGCAGGAATCTTGAGGGCCTCTAGCCAATGGTGTTAGGTGTTAGGGAATTGCCCTTTATGATGAATCAGTGGAGACACACAGATGAGAGATACCTACCCTCCAGAACTTTTCAGGGAGGTGGTAGGAAAAGTTACCAAAGGCTGCAAAGCCTTCTCTGAGCTCATTTCATCAAGATGGAAAAATCTACTAGGAAAATTAATATGCTTGTGAATAACTGAGAGCTGCCTACAGTATAGTCTCCTGAAATGACATTTTCTCTCCTATGAATGATGAAAAGAGAAGGCAAGCAACCTCAGAGGTCATCTCATTTAATGCCCTGGACAGTGTGCCAATCTTTTCCGTAATTCTTACTTTTAAAGTGTCTCAACAGTTGTGTAACAAGTGGAAAATATGGCTTTACTACCACGTAGGGGATGTGTGCTGTATGGTCAACTGGCTGGAAAACAGGCTGTCAAATCACCCCAGTGGTTTACTTTGCCACCTAGAGTACTGTCGGTGATGTTTGTGAGTGTGTGTGTGTGTGTACGTGTGTCTGTCTGTGTGTCTATGGAAGAGACTCAGAGAGTCTGAAAGAGAAAGGACCTGGTGATGTGCAGGAAGCTGGTTTTTGGAATCCATTTAGCAGCACTGGCTTGGGTTAAGTAATGATATATCTAATGTTAACAGAAAAAATAACTTAGATTCTAACTTCAGTGCCTTCATTCTAGTTTTTTCTGTGCATCAAGAAGTTTTAAATTCTCAGAAAATGGGAGCAAGATATGTTCCAACATGCCTTTCTATATATCCCATTCTCAGTTCCTGAAGGCAGCAGCACTTTAGCTAGTGGTATTATGTTTTCTAATACTACCCAGTGAGGTTTATGTCATCATTTATTGTTACCCCTTGATTCACCAACTATTTCCTCCACCCATTTGACACCTACACTTCACACATCTTTTCTTCCCTGGCTTTTGAGTTCCCAAAGCCTCGATACTGGGGAAAATGCACGTAAATGTAGATTTTAAAGATCATCTGACCACTAGAGCCACGTTTCTTTATTCCTTAGACTTGCCAGAGCCCTCAGGATGGGGAGGAGAAAGACAAGGGGAGATGTATCAAGCACATATACTCTGGCCATTCCCAGAGTAATAGGAGTTCTGCACTAGGTTTCTTGGGTTAAACTCAGTGTGAGCAAAAAAGAAAGACTTCAGGTAAATGTGTTGCATTTGAGAGCAGAGGGTGCTATGTCTCACTTTTGGAGCACATTTCTGGAGGGGAGCAAGTCCTCAAAGAGGGTGTCATATATCTAGGCTGATAGGACTTCAGATAGACTCCTTGAGTTTCTCAATGTGTAGTGTGGTTTAGATGCAAAAGAAAAATCCCCCTGAGAGGCACCCAGAGGAGTAGAGAGCGAGCGAGCCAGAACAATGCCTCAGATGAGGAAAACCTGTGCAGATTAATAGCAGGAGGGCCATGGGCATCTCTAAGGAGACTAGCCCAGGCAGCAGCCATTACCTCAGCAATGCCTTGGCCCTGCAACTGAGACCACCTGTGTGAAAGGCAGGCGATGGGAGACTGAATTCCTGAGCTGACTGAGACCGATTTTCTGCACTATATTAGAATTTGGGCTCAAAATAGAAATTGAATTACAAAGAAATTAATTTACATGTCACCTCTAATCCCCATGCCATGACCATGCAGAAAGCATGACTGTATCTCCTTCTATTGTTACATAATGGGTTCAAGTTGGGCCACATTTCTCTGAAGCAGAGGTTTTTGTTCCAAAAATTCTAAGTGTTAAGGAGACTTATTTAGAAAGTCTCTGTTATTTCTTAGAACCTCTCGTTCAGCACTCCACAAAGATCCATGTGGGTAACTTGTTCAGAAGGAACAGAAAGAGAACTGTATCTGAGCACCATGCAGAAATCTTCTCGGCCAGTCTCTTATGGTACGTACCTGGAAAAGGGAAACAAGCATGGAGGAAGAAAATGCAAGGATAAATAATTGTTTTCACACACAGCTCTTTCATACTGCAGGAAAATTTGCTTCCCTAAAGTGTTAGAGAATGCAATGAGAGTTTGTATGCTGTGCTGATAGGTATCTCATGGTGAGTTTAGAATCAACCAAGAATTTCCCTGTGGCCTGTGGAGTCCATTGTAGACATCCAATTAACTGGGAATAAGATTACCACCTCAGAGTTGGACAGAAAGCCCAGACAGATCACCCAGTCAACAGTGTTCTTCTTTCTGAAGCACACAGCAATGCCCGTGTGCTGAAGCTGTAGCACAAACCAGAGGAGTGCCTGAGAGAGAAGAACTGAATGGCACTACTTACCTGGAACCCACCCCCCTATGTCTTCCTCCCTCTCCTCCTTCTCCTTTTTCTTTTAATTATTCCTGCCTCAAATACCCAGTGACTCAGGTTGCAAAGCCTTTCAGGGTTCATGATGGAAAATGTATCCTCTTCTACCCATCTTTCTCTCTAGCCTTTCTTTATCCCTTCTCCATAGGCACTACCACTTGGAGAAGCATGGCTTTTGTTGGCACAGCTGCTTTTTCTGTTTTGTACTAAAGATGCCTTATTATAACTTATTTTCTGACCCTTACTGCTCTGGGCACCCAATAGACTTCCTTTCCTAACTCATTCTACTCTTGGTTTTTATTTAATTGTGTTTCTACTGCACGGAATTGTATTCTAAAAATATATGCAGGATGTATCTTAATCAGGTATGGAAAGATAGGCAGACATGCAAATGATTGTCATAAAGGAAGAAGTTTATACTTAAAGATCCTTAGAAACAGGAGACGGCAGATGCCATGCAGGGCCACATGGGGAAGCACCCAGGTTGGCTAGGAGACAGAGGGAGAGGAAAGGATATAGCCCAGAGCATTTACTGAAATTCTGTGGGAAGGAATGGGCAAGGCAGGATAGGTATGCTGAGTCAGTCTGGAACTGGACAGCTTGAATATTTTTGGCATGCTCTGGATTATAGGGCTGGTCCCTAGGTGTTCAGTACCTCGCTGTGGGTGATTTGGTGGGGGAAGATACTGGCTTGGTATGTAAGAGTTGGAGATGTGGTATCTGGATTGGTTGGTTTGCCCATCGAAGGAATATTCATGGGGGAGTAATTTACTGTCTCTGGAAATTAGCTAGCCCCGGGAGGAGCAGTCTCTTCAGGATCAAGACTTTAAATGCCAAAGTGTCAAGAATACAGAAAATAAGAAAATACAATCAATGCAAGTTGGGTTCAAAGCAATCATTGTTTCATGTTCTGCCATCATCATTGGTCCATGTGTTGCCCCTTTTACTTTGTTTTTATCTCTAAAATAAAGAACAGTCATGAATTAACATAGAACCTAAAACCTAGGATATTATCATCGACTCACACTGACTTATTAGCTTCTACCCTAATCTTGAAGGGTGCAACAATTCTTTCTGCAGTTTGTTAATGGGCCTCAGTACCTCATACGGAGAAGAATATCCTATTTTGGATGACTGCCAATGGCCACGTACCTGTCCTGTTCTCTCATCTGTCTCATCAGCTTGAATTTCAAGCTCTTTGAATGTTTTCCAACCTGTAACTTAAACACTGGCAAGCAGAAGAACATTTCACTTGGCTTTGGATGAAAAATTCATGAATACATGGAGATAAATGCTGATTGAAAAAAATATAAATATTACTCTGTATCTATATAAGCCAACACCTCTGATGATGACAGAATATTTTTCACAGCTTTTGGGAAAAAAAAAACAACCTAAAACCAAGAATTTAGGAAAGGGCCTTTCCACTAGGCTTTCCAAGTCAGGCTTGAGGCTATGGTAACAGCCACAAGAGTCTTCTTACTGTCTAGATTTTCAGCAGCTCCACTATTCATTTTGAATGAGGGCCACCAGACATTGTCAAACAGTGGCCAGCAGACATGAAGGGACAGGGCTTTTCATAGTTTTTGAGAGTATTGATGATGATGTTTTCTGCACGGGGAGTTTGAGGGATGTTATGTTTAGAGAAACTAGTGAGGCTGTTGTTGAAAAATCAGCGGGAATCAGATGCCTACAAGAAAGGACCTTGGAAAAGCCAGCGGTATACAGTCACAGGCAACAGGTATTCTGGGGGAGTGAATGTGTTGGGATAATGCTTGGGGGACTTCAGACTGACTTTCCATTCCTCACTGCTATCCTACAAGTTCTTAGGTATTTCTCTTTCCAAGTATTTAGAAACATGGCAAAGTAAGAACTGCTGTGTACGCTGATGGCCAGATCGGTTCTGCCTCATTCAGCCCTTTTGTTTTCTGCCCTGCAGTTCTGTGAAAAAACATCCACATGGGTTCCTGAGCTATTGTTACAAATAGAGAAATGAGTAAGACCAGGGTTTTAGGTCTTCATCAAAACAATCTTTTTTTCTGCTTCATATCCTGTGGGAACTTTGGAATTTGGCTTTGTTATGTCCTAGCCAATACCTCATAATCAAAAGATTTTTAGAAATTTCCTCAGGTCTCACGTTCAAACCAAATAGAGGGTCTGGTTGTATTTTGTGCAGATAAAGCATAAATCATTTTCTGTCAGATTTTAGACTTCCTGAATGAACTGTCCTGGGAAAAGAGTTGTTGGGTATTCAAAGCTTCCACAACTTAGGGACTTTGGCTGGATCCCAACATATTTAGGAGACCCCATTTGAAAATATTTACCCGTCCAAATGAAATGAAAAGGTGCTTGTCCTCCAAATGGCCCCTGAAATAACTTTAGAAGTCCAACCCCCGCCACTGAACAGTGACTATTACCCTTGGACACTGGTAAGCAGGGCTTATAATTCTTGAATAATTTCCTCTTGAATTTATGTCTCTTCAACTTTAGTTCACACATCAGCCTTCTCGTCTCCTCTCCCATGTTAAATTGGTCCATAAAACTCCACACACCATAAAACGGGATCTGGGTGGAGGTGTGGCAAAGCATCCCTCAAGGTCAACTTTATGATAGACTCCCTGTCCACTACCCCTCACCCCAGCCCCACCCCAGAAGAAAGTGGAAACAAAAGGCATGTTGGTCTGCAGACTTTACTTCTGGAAGCCCCTAAACAGCTCTTAAGTTCTTGTTTAGTTGGGGAAACAGCAGCCTTTAGAAAAGGAGACCCCCATACTTTCTCCCCCAGGCTTTAGAAAAGGAGACCCCCTTATTTTCCCCTCATGCCCCTTATCTGAGTATTAGTTTACACAGAAGATCAAGAAAATGCCACAGTTTCACTAGGTTCTAGAGAGCTGACACCAAGGACTTCCTGTGGCCTGGCTCCAGCCACATGCGGAACAGCTCAGCCTGGAGCAGCCAGCCCTGATCGTGTCTGAAATATTTGGCTCCTGGCTCAGGCTGTGGGCTGGCTGTCTGGTTTGTTTGAACACAAACTAGCCTGGGAGTCTTTGTGTAGAATGCTCCTTGAAGCTTTTTCCGTGACATCTGCCAATTAAATGTATGAATTACTCTGTTTACTCCTCTGTGACGGGGTAGATATTTTATTCAGAAGCAAAGGATTTCTACTCATCCTTGTTTTTTCTTCTAACATTTGACTAGCTTCTATATGTGCCAGAAACTGGGCAAGATGCTTTTACATTTGTGATTTCACTTTATTCCTCATTACAGCCCTGATAAAATGGGTTTAGGGTTCCCATTTTGTAGACAGGGAAACTGATGTACAGAGATAGGAAGTGATTGATCTAGGGCCACACAAATTAATAAGGGGGCAGAATTGGAACTAGAGCCCAAGTTTACTCATTTGAGGGTTTTCAAATTCCTTTGAATATTCTCCATTCCAGTTTCTTTATGATTAATGTTTGGCTGTCTTGGGTTGGTATTTGAGTCTTTATTCATTCATTGTCTCATTCAACATGAGCATCTACCATTGAGCATCTTCTATGTACAAGGTACTAAGTCCGAAGGCTAGGCACAAGAATGTAAATGTTCTGTAAAGAGCCGGATAATAAATATTTTAGGCACTGAAAGCCATACAGTTTCTGTTGCAACTTTTCAGCTCTACCATTGTTGCTTGAAAGTGGCTATAGACAACAGATAAATGAATGGATTTGGTTGTATTCCAATAAAACCTTATTTACACAAATAGGCAGCAACTCAGATTTGATACTCTAGCAGTAGTTTTTGATAGACTACCATGCAGCACACAACCTGAACACCTTTTCATGTTATCCCTAGTGAGGCACCACATAATTATGTGTGTTGACTCTGAATTCTGAGCCTGTAATGATAGTGAGGATCCCTGTGCTTGGATTATGACTTGCTCTCTCAAAATAATTCTGAGAGACCTAGCTGAATAATCACTGTCTTCGATGGTGAGATGCCACCTCACCTCTGCCCAGCAGCACTCCTTTTGCACCACTCATGGGAATGTCACTAGTGCTCATAAAACCCTTCTGTGACTTGGTGGGCAAAGTGTTAAGTAAGAGACAGTGACAAGAAGGTTGGTCCTCAGAGAACACGGAAGAGTCTAGGCTTGGGCATGGTCATCCACACAGCTGACTGCACTGCAAAATTACTATAGCAATAACAGCTACCATGGATTGATATTTATATGCTGAAGGCACCCATCTGCATGATCTCACTTGATCCTTATAACAGTCTAGTTCATAAGTATTGCTATTTCCACTTTCTAAATGAGGAAACTTAGAGAAGTTTGGTCATAAGGTCATATAACCAGTAAGTAGCTAACTCAAATTTTTAGTGAAAGTCTGAGTGTTTCCAAAATCTCTCACTCCCAAAGTAGACTGCTTTTGAAAGAATACAGTAAAAGAACAAGCAGCTTTTATTGTTGTCATTGTTGTTGCTCCATGGCATCATGGCAACAGGATGAACCATGGGGGGCCGCTTGACATGAAAGATGCATTTGTGGGGACAGCAACCACACAGTGTATTCCTATTAACCGTGGTCAGATTCCTGAGGCACCAAAGGCCTACTTCCAGTGTGTGCTCACAGTGCCCTCTACTGCCCAGGAGGAATACCACACAGACTGTTCTTTATTGCCTTCAAGAAGATGGAAGATCCTTATTACCGTTTGTTGAAAATTGGAATTTGAGTCATGGTATGAGATTTTATTAGGATTATTTTCTTGTTACTTCTAATAATTGTACACTGCATTGCTATATTGGGGATCAGGGGTAGGGAAGAGGAGGGAGAACCCACAGTCTTCCTTTGGTTGTCTCACACCTGAACAAGAGTGCACATCTTTCCTTTTCCAGGGTGGCCTATGGTCGATTGAATGGTAATGACATCTGGGCCAGGAAGAAGTCAAGGAGGCTCCCGATGATTCCTGGGGGTATTTATAGCTCCAAGTCAGGTAAAGTTTATTTCATTACCGAAAAAAAAAAAATTTCATGGAAATAAGCAAACAATACACTGACTTAATGGATGCAAGGAAAGAGAACAGTGTCAACACAAAAGAATACAAACCAACTGATTGCTAAAGGAGCTACAATGGGAGAATTAAAAAAATAGAAATTAAATAAATAAAATATCACCCTTCATGGTACAGTGGTGCTGTGGCCTGGGGATGGAACTGGAAACTTTGTGTGGTAAGTTCTAGTGGGATGCGGGTTGGGCCAAAATATATTTGTCTCCAAGAAATACATTTTTCAAAATGCTAAGCTTTAATTTTTTTAAAAGTAAACAGCCAGGAAAATGCCAGGCTTGATCCTTTTTTGAATGGGGCCCTGGGTACGTCTTATGGAAGTCCTTGTGAGGGGAAAACCCTTGGTAGTTTGACCCAAGCTAACTGCTGGACTGTGGGTCCATTCAGTTCGGCCTTCACCCATCCACTTTGAATCTCTGCCCTCGCAGCATCCTGGGCTATGTCCAAACCTCCCTTTCCACCCTGCTGCCGGCACATGATGTGCTTCCTTTTTTCGACGGAGCAGCCATGTTGGAAGAAATACAGGGCCCCGAAAAACAATCTTGTTGGTCCAGTAGTCAAATCTCTGAGCCCACAGAGATGTTTCTCTGCCTACCACATTTTCCTTGGCTCTTCCGGGCTCCATCCCTCTAAGCAAACATTCCCTCTACATTTAGACTCCTTCTAACACTGAGAATAATGTAATGGAAAGAAGCATTGAAGACCTGGGTTTTAGTGGTTTTGCTATTAACTTCCTCAGCATTTAATATCCCTGACTAGCTTTCTCATCTTTATTCAGCATTACCCATCATATGGTGCCAATGGATAATTGAATGGGATAATGTACAAGAAAGTATGTTAATAAGTGTAATAGTCAAATATTTATTAAGTGCCTAGTATGTGCTTGACATTGAGAGGTATGAGGCTAAGACACTGATTTTGACCTTGAGTTTATAATGTAGTGAAAGAGGTAAATAGAGAAATGGGTAATGTCATGTGTGAAGATCAGATTGTGTTTGTTTTGCTTTTTTTCTAGTTGGCCATAGCAAACCAACCCATAACCTATTCCAAATCTATACCCACTGCCACTAATCCCCCTTCCTTCTTTGGGCCTCGGATTTCCAGTTTGCCAAATGAATAGGTGACTAGATAATTTGTTGGACCTTTCTGGAAGTGAGAGGAGGTGCTGTTAATAACTGTGCCAACTATGCCAGAGCAACTGGCTGTAAATGGAAATTATCCCAGTCTATCTGAGATTATGGTCATTCGACAAACGGGTGGGGGCAGGCATTCAGTAAGATCCAAGGCCTGTTCAATTTCTTACAATTTATGGGCCTTACCTTTATTATCATGTCTTTCTTCTAGTCCCAGTTACTACATTTCATCTTTGGCTGCCCTTGTGGTCATGGCTGCTGGTCAGTAATATAGAGAATGAGCTATACACTGATGATCCCTGAAAATCCTGGCTGCTTCTCTCATTGTGAATTTTTTGGTGGTCAAACTGTGCCATATTTTTTGTGGCCACATCACCTGTTGGAGCTTAGCCCCACCAGCCTCAGAAACTAAGTGAAAATAAACTTAAAAGCAGCAGAGGTCGTGCTCCTGTGGAACATTGAGCTCCTGAATTGTCTCTTCCCACATCTCAGATGCTTTTTATATTACCCTCCTCTCCCAGTGCAGTGAGCACTGTGCTCACATGGATGGTGAGTTTCCAAACAACACATAGGTTTAATAATACCCACCCACCCACTGTGAGCTTCGGCCTGCTTAAGATCAATACAACGAAAGGATTCATGAGCTGATTTTGTGTATCTCTCTTCCTCCATCCTCCTTCCTCCTTACGATTTGGTCTCCTTTCTACTTCCTCTATTGACATTTTTATGAGCTTGTGATGAAATCTTAAAATAAAAATTTCTTGATTTTTCTTTTACTATGCCATCCAACAAAAGTACCCCAACCACAATGCTGGGGAAACTGAGGCACAAATGATCCACAGAGGAGTTCTTGATAACCTTTTATATACAAGCTCATATAATTTGTGTTAAGTGATTTGAGATTAGTGATGGAGTCCTTTATATATTCAGGCTGTATGTTGCATATCTTCCAAGAATTACACGTTTTAACATAAACTTCAAACCAAGTTGATGTGGCTGGGCTAACTATGGCTCTTCTCAAACACATACTTATGATCCACATGAGTATCTTATCGTAGGCTCTTGGGATTTGCATGACCCTGGAGTTTTCTTTTCCATTATCCTTTCTAGTTTCATTACTCTTATGGAAAGCACTGAGGATTGCAGAAAACAGATTCTGGAGGAGAAATCTTATCAACCCAGCAGTCATCATAGGGTCTGGTCCCAGCTATTTTCATCTACATCATAAAACAACCCATTTTGGTGGCTCAGTTCTGGGAAAAAAATTGTGCAGAAGGAGCCAGTTTGGGTGTTCAAAGAGGTGTCTTTAGGTGGAAGATTGAGGGAGAATACATTGATATTGCTACTAAATTCTTCCTGAACCAGAAGGAATTTATTAAAGACTCACTAAGAGGATGGGTGCAGCCCTAGACGTAGTGGAATATAGGTTTTCTTCCCTTTTCATTCTGCACAGCTGGTGTATGTTGTGTACTGGAACCTAGAACAGCCTTGCTGAACCTCCATCTCATCTGGCTACCTGCAGGCATGAGTAGGTAGCCCTGGAAATCACAAATCCTCATTCAAATGGGGTTGCTACTGTCATCATATCTTCCACCCAACTACCTTATCAGGGAGCGAGGATGACTAATACTTGGTGATGGTGCAGGGAGCAAACTGGAAGTGGAAATTGGTATGATTTGGCCTGCTGGGGACAAGAGGCTCGGCCTTCTGGGCTAATTCTTGCTATTTTCTTCTGGAGTAAGTGTTATTCTTATCCATGATTCATGTTCTGTATCCTTCTCTGTTGGTTCTCCATGAGACTGGCTGTCTTTATTTAGTAAGTAGGACTTAACGATTCTTAATCCAAGAGCCTCAGATTCCATATGGCATGTTCAGAAGGAAAGTGTGCACATTATCTCAAATTCTTTTTGCTTTATATTTTAAAATATTATCTTCAAGATCAAAAGTGAAAGCTCTTCTCTCATGTTGAGCCCAGCTGTCCTTTGGAGTCAAGGACAACACTGCTTAGCTGTGCACAGCAATTTGCCACTTCCTGGTCCCCACCCTACTTTGCCCTTCAAGTACAGACATGATACTGTTGAGTCCCTACAACTAGGAAAGATGATTTGAGGTTTTCAGCATAATTTAGTGTTAAGTGAGCATCTATTCTGTCTCGGGTTCTGTTTTTAAGTTTAAGGGTAGTTTTGAGTTTAAGAAAGGGTGGCTGGACTAACAAGATGAAAACCCCACATTTTCAAGAATCTATGTAATATTTTATTGAGAGACATTTCAAAATACGACATGTAAATAATTAGAAAACAGCATGTAAATAACATGTAACAAGGCAAATTGAAATAAGAGGCATATGGAAGCATTAGCAGCTCCTAGAGGAAGGAGCTGTTAATTCTGCCAAGGGTATCAGAGAGGACTAGTCAGGTATGTTAAAACTCTGGTAGTTTAAACACAGCTTTGAATATTAATCCGAACATGCATTCCACTGCCATTTACTGAATGCCTGGTTTAAGTAACAGACAGTGCAGATTATGACAACTCTTGCCACTAGGAAAGTCATGACCTACCCACTGAGCCAAATAAATATACTATTATAAAATTTTTTAAAAAATTGTTTTAGACTGTAATTATAATAATAGTCCCTGCTTTTTAAAAAAAAATTACCAAATCCTAGGTTCATTTATTAACCATCCATTAATTAATTTTCAACTTATTCTCTAATTACAGTGTACAATCACCCCATATATTAGTGTCTAATCTAAGTTTACACAAGGGGAAACTTGTTCAGAGGTGCCTTGCTAGTCAGTTGAAGAACTAGAATTTGAATTCTTGAATCCATGTCTGTGGATTCCAAAGTCCATGCTCTTAAATACTTAAAAAATTTTTTTTAACATTTATTCACTTTTGAGAGACAGAGAGCTGTCAGCACAGAGCCTGACACAGGGTTTGAACTCACGGACCACAAGATCATGACCTGAACTGAAGTCAGACGCTTAACCAATTGAGTCACCTAGGTGCCATATGCTCTTAAATATTAAGCAAGAGTTGGGTGGAGGGAACAATGCAAAGTAAGAGACAAAAATAGGAGAGATGAAGGAGAGTAAAATTATATTAACAGGGTCAAGATAGGGCATTTCTTTTGTGGTTGGAACTTAGACCATCCTGAAGGATTTTATGCAAGACTGGACAGGTAGGATGGGGTTTGTTTTTTGAAACCTTTGGATATCATACTAAAGAGTTGAATTTTTATTCTATAAATCATGGTGACCTGCCGTACGGATTTTAGATATGATGTAATGTGAGACAGCTTACCTGCATGAAAGTATCTCTGGATAAATAATGAAGATGATGATAGTTCCCTGAATCCTCTACACTTTTTTTCTGAAGTATGTGGTGAGGGTTAGGACTCTGGGCTGTGGATTTGAAATTGAAATTATTTTTTCTGAATACATATGAATGGCCTGCCTGGAATTGACCTTTGCTCTTAGTGGCTATGAATCCAGATGTGCAAAACACAGGTAACATCTTTACTTTTCTAGAATGCTACTTAATCCTTATATGACAGAAAAATGTAGTCTTAATGAGTTTTTATAGACATGAATTTAGATTCAAATTCATTCAAATCAGAATATATACTCCCTCTTTCTGTTTGGGTCAACCAAAGTTTGGAGAGGTTTTCAAAATGTAAAATCATGAGAGGTAGGCAGTGGAAAGGGTGGTGGTACCTGATCCCTAGTCATTGGTATCTGTCCAGCCCTGCAATATTCTCCAGTCATTGGTCATAAACTGTACCATTCTCAATCCATCTGGTTCCTTATAACCCTTCTATAGCCTTTTGCCCCCCCGTCAGGAGAGTTCAAGTGTTTTCCCATACTATTCTGGAGCCATACAAGACCTGGGGGCCTAGCTTAGGTCTTAGTAGAACTTGATGATTTTCCCAAACCCTCATCAGGAAGGAAACACAAATCCATTCTCTTACTGATCCCTCCCAATCCAAAGGGATGAGGCATAGCACAGAGCCTCCAGGCCAAGCTCCAGCTCTCCCTTCTCCTCCTGCTGAGCTCAGAAGCTCTAAACTACTGTAGGGGTAGAAATGTTTTGCAGGTAAACTAGTTCTGCCCAGTGGCATATTCTTCAGGCCTGTCTTGTCCTGGTATAACCTGGGCCACGCCTTTTGAGCTTAAAAGCCATGAATTTGATGAATGATGTCTACTTCCCTGAATAAAAGAGACCCACATGGTAAAGAGAGAGTACACATTGAAGACACAAGGGTTAGCATTTTACAATATTGTCTCCGTGCTATTAGAACCTTGATGTGAATTTTGGAGAAACCAATTTGAGTTCACTTTTTATCCAAAGAGAAATTTGGCCTCCTTAGCCAGGCATTTTTCAAGATGGCAAATTCACAAATTCTACTTTCTTATTTTCTTTGATTCCCCAACAAGGGTCTCATCTATGATCAAAGCCTTTCTTTTTTTTCTAACAGCAACTGGCATATCCTTGAAGGTATAATTAGCTACCATAGTAACTATAAATTATAATCTTCCTTTGACTTTCCAGACAACCTAAATAAGATGCCATCACTTTCCCCCTACAATTAATACTCCCTGAAGAAATATCTGAGTGTCATGATCTATTGCTAAATTTGGAGCATAGAGGCAAAAATTTGGTCATTTCCATCAGAAGTTACAGTGGTAGCAAATTCACTGAATTCAGCAAAATACATGGACATACAACTTGGGTTAGCAAAGCAAATCGAGTAGGAGCTTGTGAAACTGAATGCCAAGTATCAGTTGAAAAAACTTATTTATACTTTGATTGCCAAAGATGTAGAGAACAGAAGGGAGTATTATTGTTATTATTATTATTATTATTATTTTATTACTGTTGTTAATCACTTATTTAACTGATATAGTGAATTATGGGCCTAAAGGTTTTTTTGGTAACACTCATTAGAGCATTTACTGCCAACTTTCAGTGGAGTGTTGTAAAGATTAAGCTATAATCCTGTCCTTCTGGTTATGAGGGGCAGGGGAATTAACTCACATCTGCATATCTGCAAGTGTTTTCCAGGCACTGTGGTAAAAACACTAAAATATTCTTCTCATTCAATCATAATAATCTTAGAAGTAGATCCTATCATTCCCATTTTATAGATGCAGAAACCCAACTTCTAAAAGATGAAAATAATTGACCCCATTAGTTCAACTCTGGTCTGTATCTGACTAAAGTAGGACAGTTTTCCTCCTTTTGTTTTCTTTTCTTCTTTTCTTTTTTTAATGTTCATTTATTTTTGAGAGAGAGAGAGGCAGAGCACGAGTAGGGGAGAGGCAGAGAGAGAGGGAGGCTCAGAATCTGAACCAGGATCCAAGCTCTGACCTGTCAGCACAGAGCCCAATGTGGGGCTCAGACCCACGCACTGTGGGATTATGACCTGAGCCGAGCCAAAATCATACACTTAACCAACTAAGCCACACAGGCACCCCAAGTCAGATGCTTAACCTACTGAGCTACCCAGGTGGCCCCCCCTCCTTTTCTTTTCCTGAGCCTGACTCTGTACAACAAATTATACCATAACAGATTCATTAAGGAATGGGTCCATCCTGGGAATTGGTGATTCTTCCCTCTGAGAGTATCTGGGTCCCTTCTAGGACCCAGCTTAGCTCTTAGAGAAAGGGGAGATCATGCCCATCCCCCACTCCCCTTTGTTTTCCCCACCTCTGTATCCATGATCTTTTATTTTTAAGAGAAGTGAAGGAAATGGAAAAAAAATTGAGCAAACACTATTCCAAAATTCTTAAAACAATTTTACAAAGTATATATTATTATTCTCATTATAGCTTGAAGATCTAGAGCTCAGAGAGGTTAACAGACATATCTAATACAAATAGATATACATGTATATAACATATATATTTAATACTAAATATTAGTATACTATATTTATATTTCATTTTAGTATTAAATTTAGTGTATAGTTTTAGTCTAAAAATGTGCAAGAAACATATACAAGTCACGCTGTTAAAATGTAGACCTGGGAATCAAACCCAAATTTGTCTCACTTTAGAAAACCTCTTCTCTTTACACTATTTGTTTATTCAACAAATATTTACTGAAAGCCTGACTATGTGTTAGAGCTGGGTATAAACTAGTTAAAAAAAAATAGACATGGTCTTGCTCTCACAGAACTTAGCATCTAATAGAGAAGACAGGTAATGAATAAGAAATAAACAACTATTATAATATGTACCACTATGAGAAAGAATAACTGGGGAGTCTCCATAGATATTAAAAATATTAAATATAATATATGATCTATTATATGTATTTATATTAACTCAGTGGAGAAACTAGAGGAAGTGGGTGGTCTGAGAGATTCTCCCTGAGGAAAAGGCAATTAAACTGAGAGCTGGGGTATGGAGGAACCAGTCAGGGACAGAAGTTGGGAAAGGTATTCAGGGCAAAGAAGAGACTGTGGGAAGCCCCTAGGATAGCAAAGAACTTGTTGTGTTTAGGGGACAGAAATAACTTTTGTTCAGCTGGAAAGTATTCTTTTTAGGGAAGAAGGTCATAAAATAAGTTGTAGATATAGGCGGTGATAGATCATGCAGGGAAATGAAGTTTTGTTAATGAATTTGGGTTTCATCCTAGATTCCGCCAGGGAAGTGGCAGGAAATATAGAAATAGGTTGCTGTGGCTGCTCCATGATGACAGTGTTTGAAGGAAAAGTAAAGTGATCATGGCTTATTTAAGGAAATCATCATGGTGATTTGTGCTAGCTAGGGGATAGTGAGTGAGTGAGTGTGTGTGTGTGTGCGATGGGTATATATAATGTGTATATACACACACACTATGTAATATATAGGCTTGCAATATTTATAATAAATAATATAGTAAATATAGAGTAAATAGGTATGAAGGAGGAAGATCCAGGACTTGCATGGTGTGGCCTAGAGTCAAGGGAGAAATCAGGTCAATTTGCAGGTTTCTGTTATGAGCAATGGGTAGATGGTAGTGCTGTAACTGAGACAATGAAGACTGGGAGACAAACATATTTGGAGAGAAAATCCAGTGTTTCTTTTCGAACATGTGAGATTTGAGCTATCACATAGGTTGTTGGTTGTATAAATTTGAAACCCAGAAGGAAAAAAAATGATGGGAGGTATAAACTCCTGAGTCATCAGCTTATAGATGTCATTTAAAACAATGGGAATGAAGAAGTTTACTTAAAGTAACTTAGAAAGGTAGAGAAGATAGCCTAAAGCTTAGCCATGAGGTATTTATATATTTAAAATTAGATTAAAAGAGAAGGATGCTTCAGAGGAGATAAACAACAGAAGTCCAACAAGCAAGGAGCCAAACTACAAGAGTATTAAATGCTGCTGAGGGATCTGGAACTCTCTGCAATGATGGAAATGGTCTATATCTGCACTGTGCCTTATGAATCTGATTTTCATATTGAAACATAGTTTCATAACAATGAAGGTCTAAACGGATGACAACTAAAAATTGGCCCCTGAATTCAGTGATAGGAAGTTATTGCTGCCGCTGACCAGAGAGGTGGTAAAATGGAGGTGAAAACCAGTATAGTGTCAGTAGAGAAGGCAAAGACATGAAAGTGGAAGTTTTTTGGATGATACTTTGGAATATTGCCCCTGAAAAGAAGAAGAGAAATTGGATAAGACTGATAGGAATCTGAGAGTTCAAGAGAAGGGTGCTTTATCCGGGGAATGGAAGATGCTCTTTATTTACTTATCAGATATTTGTTGAGCACCATGAAGGTTCAGTGCCATTTCAGTCCTGGAGATGGAGCAGTGACCTAGACAAGCAAGATCTCTACTCTCCTAGGATTTATAGCCTATTGGGTGAAAGGAAGACAATAAAAAACAAACAACAAATTAATTAACTAAAAGATAATTATATAGAGTGAGAAGTACTGTGCAGGAAACAAAACAAAGTAATAGGATAGTGACTGCAAAGGGAGTGAGAGCTATTTAAATAGGAGGGTCAGGCAGGGCCTTTCAAGGAGGTTAAATGAGCCAAAACCAGCCAGCCCTTGGAGATGTACCACAGTGAGTCTGAATGCTGCTGGATGACCCAACTGAGAGGTAAAAATTGGTAATGTAAGAGAGAGGAGGATGAGTGAAGGCACAAAGTTGAGGAGGTAATGGAGGATGAGAAGGATTCACCTTAGATAGGAAGAAGGATACGTCTTCAGAGGTGAGCTCTATGACTTGAGTGATATGAAGAGATTGAATAATTACTGTTAGTAAGGAACATGAGTAGGCAGGCTAAAAGCACAGGAGGTGATGATCAAATGTAGGATGCTTGCAGTCATGACTGGGAGGTGGTATATTCTTGGTAATGACAAGCCCAGACCATGATATCAGAGAGGGAAGTTGAGGAGTAATGTTTTGGTATTGAGGTAGTGGTCTTCAGAGCCATGGGTGAGAAAGAGGCTGGGGTATTAGATTGATCACCCACATGCATGTTGAAATCAGCAAAATTGATGACTAAAACTGGATGAAAAGGAGGAACATGAGCCAGAGCTAATTTGTTATAACATATGAGAAATGACCAGGTAAATGGTAGCAACAAAGAGAGTATATCTGCAGGGAGTACACCTCAAATAAACAGAGGGTTTTTCAAGAGAGAACAGAAGTAGCAGTTTTAAAAGTGGGAATGGGGAGCATGGAGGATACTGACCTTACCTTTCTATCCGAAGATATCTAAGAATTGAAAACAAAATGTCTCTGCCTGAGAGGACTTTGGGAAGAAGATTCTGCTGGTTCCTTAGCTAATAGCCATCTCCCCATCTTTTCCTAGTTGCCTAAAAATCCCAATCATGTATCAAGTTCCAGAGGATTAAAATACTTGGTCTAAGATGACAAAATCAATATCATTCCCCTTTGCCAATACTTCCTTGTGTAACCTTCTTTGTAGCTAAGGGTGGCTATGACGGTTATGGCCAAAGGACATTCATTCAACAAAATATATTTTTTGAGCACCTCCTTACCTATCAGCATGGTTGTAGGTGCTGAAGATACAGCTGTGAACAAAATACAGAAAAGCTTTTATGGAGGCTACATTTTAATGAGGGGAGGCAGACAAGAGACAAATAAATGCATATTTCAAAAACAGACATGGAGTAGAACAGAGTATATCAGAGAGTTGCTATATTAGGAAGGTTGTAAGGTTAGATGCAAACAGAAATCTGGGAAGTTCTGGAGAAGTTTTTGTTGTCCTTTTGAAAGGATGATTGTGAGAAGTAAATTCATTGTCATCTCTCCTGTCTCCATATTTTTGTTCTGGATATGGATATGATACCTAGGGCTGTAGCAGCTATTGTGTGACTAGGGAACAATAAGCATGTGGGCTAAATGTCAGTATGCTAAGTTTCACAGAATCAAAAGATAGAAACAATCTGAGCAACACTGAAATTTTCCCCAAATTTAAAGACAACTCTCTGTAGACTTCTTACTATGTCAGATCATTAGATATCTTTATTGTGTAAGCCCCTGAATCATTCTCCTATTTGCAGCTGAAGGTATCCTTATATAGAGCTACACCAAAAGCAATGTCATCTATATCAGATAAAGGGTTAATATCCAGAATCTATAAGGAACTCACCAAACTCCACACCCGAAAAACAAACAACCCAGTGAAGAAATGGGCAGAAGATATGAACAGACACTTCTCCAAAGAGGACATCCAGATGGCCAACAGACACATGAAACGATGCTCAGCATCCCTCCTCATCAGGGAAATACAAATCAAAACCACACTGAGATACC
>NW_024080821.1:713642-722758 GCF_003009895.1 Hyaena hyaena
AAAAAAAAAAAAAAAAAAAAAACAAAACAATGTCATCTGGAGAGAACCAAGTTTCAGCTAAGACAAAAGGCTAAGTAAATGCTTAAAGGTTAACAGATCAGGAGCTTGAGGAAGCATGGACTAGGATTTGAGAAGGAAGGAAGGTGAGCACCCATTTAATGTGTATTGCTGTGTAATAGAGTACTCCCAAATGTAACGGCTTAAACATTAAACATTTATTATCTCCCAATGTCTGTGGTCCAGGAATTCAGGAGTGGTTTACCTGGGTGGTTCTAGCTCAGGTCTTATCATGTGCTTCTATTCAAGATGTTAGCTGGGGCTACAGTCATTTGAAGTCTTGACTGGAGCTGGAGCATCCATTTCCAAGATGATTCAATCACTTGGCTATTGATAGAAGACCTCATTATTTACCATGTGTACCTCTCCATAGAGCTGCTTGCATATTCTCCCATGACTGCTGGCTTCCTCCCAAAGCAAGCAATCCAAAAGAACAAGATTAAAACTTTAATGTTTGTTCGTTTGTTTGTTGAGAGAGGGAGAGAGAAAGAGAGAGAGAGAGAGAGAGAGCACAAACTGGAGAGGGGCAGAAGGAGAAGGAGAAGGAGAATTTCAAGCAGGCTCCATGCTCAGCACAGAGCCTGAAGTGATCCATGAGATCATGACCTGAGCTGAAATAAGAGTCAGTAGCTTAACTGACTGAACCACCCAGGTGCCCCTTTAATGTCTTTTATAATATAACATTGGAAGTCACACTCTATTGCTTTTGTAGCGTCCTATTGGTTATATAAGTCAGCCCTATATAAGTCAGTCCCCTATAGGAGGGGACTATAAAAAGGCATGAATCACCAGGAGGTCATCACGAGGACTGTCTATCAGATTCAAATAATGTGACTTACAGAGAGATTTACATGAGATTTACAGAGCAGATGAGGATGAAAATTCAGATGATCATGAGTAATAGGGCTTAGACTTAGGCTTCTGATGGTGAATGAGGCAAATTAGGGTGTGAGGCATAATGGGATTGGTCCTGGTATCTCTTAGATAAGACTGGCAATCAGTTCTAGTGCTGCTTCTTGACTATGCCATTGGAGAAAGTCTTTGAGGCAAGTGTGCCTTCAGGAGGCTCCTGGTAACAAGGTCTCAGTGACTGGTGTGCGCTTCCCAGGATGTCACTGGGCAGTATGGGTGAGTGAAGAATATGAAGGTGTGAAAATAAAGGAAGAGCCAATTCACACTTCAGTTGCATTATAACTCTAGCTGCACCAGCCTCTCTCACAAATGAAAACTGGAGAGCCATTATTGACTGTGGTGCTTCCAGCAAATACCCGACCCTATCTTCCTTCCATTCCATTCTAAAAACCCATTTTTAAACTCTTCCTTCTTTCTTGGCATAACCAGTGTGTTATTCTTCACCACAAAGCCTTTCTCTACTCAGTAATTTAAAGCAGTTTATGTCAGAATGACATTAATTATGTCAGGATCTATCGAAACCTCTTATGAAAGACATTTTGTTGTTGTTGTTAAGAATGAAATGCAAAGAAACCACTCTTTTTTTTACAATGGACATCAGAGCCCACTGGGTTGAGGAATTCAGTAAATAAAGACAGTTAGGGGGGATTAAGGACAAGTCAACTTTTCAAAAGGATAAAGTATATAGTTTCCAAAACACCCATTTCTGGGTATAGGCTGAAGACCAATATCTTTTGCTTATAACTTGTTTTAGCAAAATTCCAGCATTTAATTATTAGTTTGGTGAATGACCACACCAGACCATTTAGTGTAACATGACAGGCCCTGAAGGGAGTAGTCAGTAATTTGAAACACTAACCATGTGTTTTGTCTAAAAAATTAATACCTGTAGCATGATTGGAGTGGCATGGTTCCACCAATCAAAATGTAGAAAAAACTCCATGGTATTAATAAAGGAAACTACTGTACTGACTTATGGCAAACATAATAGATGCTGTTTAGTAACTATTTACTATGCACCATTGCTATAGATGTATTATTTCATTTCATTTCATTGATCACTACATGAGTAGATATCAGCAAAAGGAACTAATATTTACTGAACACACACTGTGTTCCATAATCATTTATGTGTTTTGTTTATCTCACTCAGTCTTCATAATATAATATTTTGTACTTGTATTAAAGGTAAAAAACTAAAGATTGGAAGATGTAACTAATATTGACAGTAAAAGATAGAGGCAAGATTCGAACTGATGCTTGTCTAATTCTGGTATTCACACTACCTCAAAAAACTAGTAGAGCCTAATTCATTCTGACTGAACTTGAGGAAGTGGATTACAGCCTGATATGGGTAAAGTCTTAATTCCACACATTTGAAAAAATAATTTTGTTCCACTCTATGATGTTTAATTAAAAATAGCACCTCCTGTTGGGCTAGTTGGTAGAGATATTCAAGAATAGATTTTAATAATTAACCAAATGGATTTGTAATTGTGCAGATAAATTTCAAGAGCTTGCAAAGAGCTTGTTTGAAATATAGCAGTGGCTACTACTATTACTGACATTCTAATAAATACTGAATACAACCCTGGAATATGGACACTAAGATATTAGAAATAACCATGTCTACAACATCTTTACACTACCTTCCTAATTTTTAACAATTTTAGTTGAACTATCTACCCTTCTCCTGTGGTTTTATTCTGCAGGTGAAGTGCCTGAGGGGTGAATCATGATGAAACCAAACCAGTTGCAGTGATGCAGCACCCCTTGCCAGGAATGGCTTGGGCATGGGCATATAGCACAGTTCTAACCAACAAGTCATGAAGAGCAGGCTGCACAGGGATTTCTGGGAAGGTTTTCTTTATTAGCTTAGAGACCTATAGGAAGAAGATTCCCTCTTTCTCTACCGGTCATTGCCATGTCTGTGTGTGATGCCTAGAATTACTTCCAGTACTCTTTTGACAAGAGGGAATTTGGACAAGTACCAAGGGTGACAGGCAGAAAATAGAAAAAAAAATATCTGGAGTTATGATAATGTCAAGTCACTAACTCACTGATTCCAGAACTTCTTGCTAGGGTAGATAATATATTTTCTATGCCAAGTCAG
This sequence comes from Hyaena hyaena, assembly GCF_003009895.1. Classification (NCBI taxonomy): domain Eukaryota; kingdom Metazoa; phylum Chordata; class Mammalia; order Carnivora; family Hyaenidae; genus Hyaena; species Hyaena hyaena. The sequence goes on from NW_024080821.1 coordinate 716,725, forward strand.
GTAAATCAGGGTTTTTCTTACAGTGTACAGCTTGGCTTCTGAACTGATAAATTTATCATCCCTGTTGTTCTGAGGGGGAAAATGAAGCTCAAGAAAACTGAGGACTTGGTTAAATTCACAACCAATTATCCCTATGTCTGCCTGATCCCTGAGCCTGTCCTTCACTGTAACACACCAGCTCTCACTCTTCCTTCTGTAGATTCCATTTGTATTGCAAACCCCGTTTCTCACTGGGAGAGTTGAGGGCAATCGAAATGAATCTTTTCCTGCATGCCGAATGTCTCCACTGAATGTGCAAAGGGGGACAGAGTGATGAGTAAAGAGTCTTCCCATATCTCCCATGACACTTTGACAGCACCTGTACATAAACAGCTTCCAATTCTTCTTCAGTACCAGAGATAAAAATACTCTGATGGCTTGCTATTGCTTTTAGGATAAACTCAATGCTCCTTAACAATGTCTACAAAGACCTATCAATCTGGCTTTTTCTTTCCTCTCCAGCTTCTTTTGCTACTCAAACAGCCTCATGATGGAGGACCCCAAACAATTCCTTTGTCACTTCCTCTGAAGTACATCCTCCTTCCAGCCTCAGAGTATCTGCAAATTCTGTTCCATCTGCTTTAGCTATTCTTACTCCTCTTCACTGGGATACTTCCTTTTCATTCTCTAGGTCATGGCCTGGCATCACTTCCTACTCTTTTTAAAGTCTTCTAATTCTCTCTCTCTTTTTTAAATTTTTAAAATTTATTTGTTTTTGAGAGACAGAGCAAGACAGAACACAATCAGGGGCAAAAAGAGAGAGAGGACACAGAATCTGAAGCAGGCTCCAGGCTCTATGCTGTCAGCACAGAGCCAACACGGGGCTTGAACTCACAGACTGCAAGATCATGACCTGAGCCGAAGTTGAATGCTTAACTGACTGAGCCACCAGGTGCCCCTAAAGTCCTCTAATTCTCTTTTAAAGCATTTATCACATTGGTGCTCACTAATATCTCCATATTCATCTATTTACTGCCTGTCTCCCCCACTAAATTGCTAGCTCTAGAAAGACAGGGACTCTGTCCATCTTGTTTACCACTATTGCTCTGACTCCTAGCCTGAGGGATTGAATTTAAGACAAGCTCCATAAATGTTTGTCGAATGAGTGAATGGGTGATGAATGAAGATAACTCTCCACTACTTGTTTGTATTTTATATATTGGTCATGGTTTGCTTGGATGGGAAGGTAGGAGGAACACGTATATGTGCATGTCTTCCACACTCTACATCTGGCCTATGTTTATATTCTCTGCCATGACCTTATTCTAAACACCATAATATTTTTCTAGGAGTCCTGCAGTGCTCACTTATTAAGCACTTTGCTTTCAGTTTTGGCATCCACACTTATATCCCTCAATATACACACCAGCCAATTCTTCATGCAATAGCCACTTGCTAACTCTTCACCTTCTTTTGCAAGTAGAATAAGATGCAGTGTCCGTTAAGGTCCAACATAACTTAGCTGCGCCTGCTTTTCATCCTTATCTTCCACAAACTTCTTCCTGGCCCATCATGATATTTCATCCACTCTTGTCTCTTTCTGCTTCTTATACACAAAAATACACCCAAATCTCTTTGCTCCTGTGTGTCCTCTGCCTAATTGTTGTAGGGCCATCACCCAGACCCCATGCTGGAAATATACCTCATTCTTTCTAATCTCTGTCACACTATTTTATTTTCTCCATATCTTCCACTGTCATCTGAAAAAAAATCTTTCTTTGTTGGTTTACAAATTTATCGTCTCTCTCTCCCCACTAGAATATAAGCCTCTTGAGGGCATAAAACTTATGTCTTACTATGTATCTTTTAATCACCTAGAATAATATCTAGCAAACAGAAGGAACTAAATAAATATTTGCCAAATAAATAGACAAATGAGAGCTCTCAGAGAGGTGAGTTATTGTACATATTCATATTTGATCAATGTTTACTGTGCCTTTCAGCAAAAACATCATGTAAGACATGAAAGCTAACTGAGATCATGATTATGATGTAATTCTTCCCTTAAAGAACCCAAGTAGTTTACTAAGCACAGATCTATAAATGAATATATTCAATATGTTAAAAATGCTGCAGTAGATGTGTACATAAAATACATTGTGGAGGCACAAAAATGACAATGATCATGTCTTCTTGGATGACTCAGAAGAGGCTTCCCCAGGGAAGATTGGAGAGATGAGGGGGAGTTTTCCAAATGATTTTTGAAATGTTTTCAGCATTTCATGCAAAGATCAAAGAGTTTTCAAAGAAGTGGAGTCCTACAACAACTTGGTGTGTTGGGGAAACTGATTGGTTTTCTGTGTTAGGATCCTGGGGCATGTACGGAGAGATAGAAGGCTGAGCTGGACAGTAGACAAAACAGAAGTGTACTCAGCACTACATCTGCCTTCCACAAATAATACCTCTTTTCTGCTGGAGGAATTCTTCACTCCATGTGGTCCTTGCAGTTTGCCAATAATAGTTCCCAGGATTTCTGGCACTGGTGTAGAAGTTATGATTATATTTTTGACCATCGTATTTTAACAAATTCCTGCATGCAGTGATTTGTCATGGGACAAACATAGTTCTTCCCTAATATTTTATATATGGATACCAAGAGAAGGTAGCTTCTTTCTTTCATTGGAATCCTCAAGCTAGAAGACTTGGTGGCCATGCCCTCAGCCCTCAGTTTCCCACTTCCCCTTCCACAAAAAAGGAAGAGAATGCAAGTAACAAAGAGGAACAGAACAAAATGAGAGAAAGAGAAAGAGAGAAGAGAGTTCTAGACATAGGAGGATCCAGATATAGAGATAACACGGGTTTCTGGAGCCCTTGGAGCAGCTCCATCTGCTAGACATCCCGGTTATTATATGAACTGGTTTATTCCTTTTTGTTATACCAGTTTGGATTGACTTTCTGGCACTTGGAGTCAAAAGAGTGTTAGAAAACACATTCTTGTGTTTAGATGAATGAAAACTACAAGAAGAAAAAATATTCATAGAAAAGATAATGTGTTTACTCTTGGACATGCTCTTTGAGATGCTTATGGTTGTGCACCACAAACACAGATGTCCAAGGGGCAGTTAAGTATAGGGGCCTGGAATCCAGGACAGAGGTACAACCTAGCCATATAGATGTAGAATGAGTTAGGATAAAGTTGATTGTTGCAGCTGTGGGTCTAGATAAAATAATTCATGGAAAGCTAAGAGAATAAGAGAAAATAAAAACCACAGAAAGAACCATGAGGAACTGTCTCTTGAAGGTACACGGATAAATGAAGAGAAGACCTTCAAGGCTACTGAGACAATATCTGAGAGGGATGAGAATCAGGAAAGATTTGACTTCCAGAAGCCATAGGTGTAAGTAATTTTGAAGAAGAGAGTGTGACTAAAAAGCCTGTGTAAGGCAGAAGTGGAGTCTGATAAGGTCTGTATTCATTAGGGAAGGCTAGGGAAGGCAGCAATAATAAATTAATCCTCAAACTCCATTGGCTTCAGACAACAAAAGCTTTTTTCTTATATGTTACATGGCCTTTGCTAGTTAAGCAAGGACTTGGGGTAACAGAGGCTCTCCCATTTTGTAACTGCAGGATATGGACCTGCTATATCCCTGGTTACAGGGATAGAATAAGAGAGAGACTGAAGCCCACAAGTGAGCTTTTTTACTGCCTCAGTCTGAAAGAGACACAATGACTCAGTACACATTTCATTGGCCAGAACTAGTCATCTGGTCCTGCCTACTTAGAAGGAAACTAAGAAATGCAGGGGATACAGTGGAGTACTGGATTTGGTGAGCATTATGGTCTCTGCCAGAAGGACAAAGAGGGAAGTTTTGGATGTATCTATCAGCAGGTCATTGGTGATTTATTTGTATGTATGTATGTATGTATGTATGTATGTATTATTTTTATTTTTATTGAAATACAGTTGACACACAATATTGCATTAGTTTCAGGTGTGCTACATAGTGATTCAACAAGTCTATACATTATGTTGTGCTCACCATAGTGTAGCTACCACCTGTCACCATGCAACTCCATTACAATACTATTGACTGTATTGCCTATGCTGTGCTTTTCATTCCTCTGATTTATTCATCCCACATCTGGAAACCTGTATCTCCCACTCATCTTCACCCATTTTGCCCATCCCTCATCCCTTTCCCCTCTGGCAGTCACCAGTTCGTTCTCTGTATTTATGGGTCTGTTTCTGCTTGTTTGTTCATTTTTTTTTGTTTATTTATTTATGTTTAGATTTCACATTCAAGTGAAATCATGGTTATTTGTCTTTTTCTGTCTGACTTATTTCATTTACCACAATAACCTCTAGGTCTATCCATGTTGTTATAAATGGCAAGATCTCATTCGTTTTTATGGCTGAGTAATAACACTGATGATTTTAGAAAGCAGATTCACTGGAGCAAAGAGGCTGGAAAGCATCTTGAAACTAACAAATGAATGGAAGGTTAACAATGTTAAGTGCTTTATAGTCTTCAGTATACTTTACCACATTTTAATCTTGGTAAAATGCTGTGAGCCAGTTGCAATTTTACAAAGGAGTAAATCAAGGAAAAGGTCACTTTGTGGTTCAACTATTACTTATTGAGTGTTAGCTAAATGCCAGAACTGAGGATCCAGTTGCAACAAAACAGAGGCACATCCTTGCCCTATGGAGCTTATAGTCATATAATTATACAACTAAATATGAGGTCACAGCTCCAAAGCATGTTGTAAGTGCAAGTCTAAGATATGACATGAGAGCCTGTAATAAGCCTGACCTGTGGATGGTAATGCTTCCACAGATAGGTGATGAGTCAGAGCCCAGTAAGCAGAGTTTGGGGTAGGAGTTGAGTGTATCTATTCCCCAGACAGAGGAAGAGTATGTGGAAGGTACTGTGGCATGCAAGCCAACTTTGAGGTACTGAAAGGCCAGCATAGCTGGATCATAAGGAGCCAGGGGAAAGGAGCAGGTATAAGGCATAGCTTAAGAGGTGACATGGGATGGGCTGCCCTCATTCCTGTGGGTTAAGTTGAAGCTAGTAAAGCCATTTTTTACTTCACCAGAGGTCTGTTGGCCAGCCTGTCTCTACAGAAGAAATGCATTGTCCCAAGCCATCAACTTAAAGTCACAGAGAGATGCTAAGAGTCTAATCCAAGTCCAACCGACTCTGAGCCAGTCTGTCCTTCACTAAACACCAAATGCCACTACAGATGAGACAATGCCAAGTTCAGTGGGAGATGCAGCAGGGTGTTATGAGGCAAGTCTGGAGTTGTGGGACAGATGTTCTTACCACTTAGTATCCTTCCCACAGAAAATCTTGCACTGAATTCACAAATAGATGGCCCCATTTGCTGTGTAATGTGGAACATTTCTCCCGCTCCCTCTCATCTCCCTAGAGGGAAGGACTCCTGGGACTTTTGCAAGTAATTTTAGCAGGTTTCATGGCTTTCTCATTTTCATTCTCCAACTTTCCCAGAAAATGCAGAGCAGCATCAAGCTGATTTTCCAAGGGCTGCACTCAGGGGAGTTTGCTCACCTACAGTTCTGAAGACATTCAGGCTGAGATCCTGAGAATCCTGCCATGGGATTTCATTTGGTCTTTTAGGAGTTAAAATCAGTCTGATACAAACCAGACCCAAGTGCTGAGGCAGTGGTTGGGGGGAGAAGGTAGCTTTTGCTATAGAGATATTTTTGTTTATATGCACTTTTTTTTTTTTTATTTTTTATTTTTTTACAAATAGTTTATTGTCAAATTAGTTTCTACATAACACTCAGTGCTCATCCCCAAAGTGCCCTCCTTCATGCCCATCCCCCCCTCCCCCCCACATCCATCAGTCCTCAGTTTTTGTCAGCATTCAAGAGTCTCTCATGGTTTGCCTCTCTCCCTTTCCCCCACCATTTTCCCCCTTCCTCTCCCCCTTGTTCCTCCGTCAAGTTCCTCCTAATCCTCCTATACGTGCAAACATATGGTATTTGTCCTTCTCTGCCTGACTTATTTCGCTCAGCATAACACCCTC
>NW_024080821.1:724524-936613 GCF_003009895.1 Hyaena hyaena
GGTACAGCCCCTCTGGAAAACAGTGTGGAGGTTCCTCAGGAAACTAACAGTAGAACTCCCCTATGACCCAGCAATAGCACTGCTAGGAATTTACCCAAGGGATACAGAAATGCTGAGGCATAGGAGCACATGTACCCCAATGTTCATAGCAGCACTTTCCACAATAGCTAAAACATGGAAAGAGCCTAAGTGTCCATCAACAGATGAATGGATCAAGAAGATGTGGTTTATGTATACCATGGAGTGTAACTATTTATTTTGTAATATAATTTATTGTCAAATTGGCTGACATACAGTGCGTAAAGTGTGCTCTTGGTTTTTTGGGTAGATTCCTGTGATTCATCGCTTCCATACAATACCCAGTGCTCATCCCAATAAGTGCCCTCCTCAATGCCTATTGCCCATTTCCCCCTCTCCCCCATACCCTCCCATCCACCCTCAGTTTGTTCTCTGTATTTAAGAGTCTCTTATGGTTTGCCTCCCTCCCTCTCTGTTTGTGACTATTTTTTCCCCTTCCCTTCCTCCATGGTCTTCTGTTAAGTTTCTCAAGTTCCACAAAGGAATGAAAACATGTGATATCTGTCCTTCTCTGACTAATTTATTTCACTCAGCATAATACCTTCCAGTTTCATCCATGTTGCTGCAAATGGCATGATTTCATTCTTTCTCGTTGCCTAGTAGTATTCCATTGTATATATAAACCACATTTTCTTTATCCATTCATCAGTTGATCTTTAGGCTCTTTCTATAATTTGGCTATTGTTTAAAGTGGCACTATAAATATTGAGGTACATGTGCCCCTATGAATATCAGTACTCCTGTATTCCTTGGATAAATTATTAACTATTTAACTATACAAGGAAGTTACCTAAACTTTATGAATGGCTGTGGTGGTAAATAAAATAATTTAGGTAGAGATTAGCACAGTGCCTGGCATAGCACCACCTCTCAGGATTTTAGCTTTTAGGGACATTTGTTAGGGGAGTAATACAGTCTTCAGAATGTGTTTTTCCCTGCCATTTCATTGTCTTCATCATCCTTTATTTTCATCCAACATTAATTGAGTGCCTACTGGATAATCCCAGAGGATTCTGGAGTTAAAACGAATGAATGAGACGTGGGTCCAGACCTCAGGTTACTCCCAGCCCATCTGAGTGCACCAGTGGGCAATCAAGGACCAGAAAGGATGCCTTTCTTACCCTTCTTTGTCCCACTCTGGTAGGAGAATTCCTTCCAGGAGTCCTCATGAGCATCTTGATATTTCATCCACTCTGCACTTGAGGCTGCAGCAGCCTCCTGTACTGGAAGCACTGTAGATGGGCAGTGAGTGCCCTCAAGGCAAAGGTAAGGAGAGCTCCCAGTTCTCCTTAGTGGGGACCTGGACAGTGACACCAGATAGAAGTGTGTCCCCCATGCTATGCTATTTTCCGTTAGGTAGGAGAGCCGGGGTGGAGGAGGCCGAGGTGCCACTTGGAAGGCCTGTCCTCACCCAGCTGTCTCCAAGGTGACTGGAGAAAGGGAAGGGACAGACAGCGTGAGCCTCCTGTCACCAGATTATTTATAGTGCCCTCCCTGCTGACAGCCCTGGCTCTGCACTCTGCAGCCTCAGCACACAAGTGAAGAGAGAGAGGATCCCACAGGGCTGAGCGGCCTCTGGGGAAGGAACTGCTTCCTGGACTGCCCAGTGGCAGACCAGGAGCTCTGACACCTCCCAGGGCCTTCACAAAGCCCCCGGCTGGAGGCTGGCAGGAGAAGTATCCTGTGTGTCCCATTCCTGAGGTCCTCTGCCACCTTCTTTGCCCTGTGCCTCTGATCCCAGTTATTTGTTGAACATCCTATTGCTCTGTGTTTTCTTTGGTTCCTAACTTCTGCTGTTACTGAAAAAGAGAAGGAATGGAATGGAATGGAATGCAATGCAATGCAATGCAATGCAATGCAATGCAATGCAATGCATAGATTGAATGCAGGTGTATGCAGAGCTTTGGGCTCACTGCCCTGAGGGATCAGACCACAGTCGAGCCACCTTGTGTGGTGCAGGGCCTGCATCAGGCACTCGAGAGACACAGGGAATAAATGCATCTGCCTTTACTGTCTTTCCCTCACACATAGAACATGGGTTTCCGCTGAGACAAAGTGGCAGCCTCCCTTACTTTATCCACTGCCCCATCCTGAACTTTAGCAACTAAGCCCTCTTAGCTCACTTTCCTTACTTTGGCCCCTAACCTGATGCTTCCAACCCCCGGACTTGACTCTGTGTATCTCCCCAAGCCAGAACCAAACCCTAACATGGCCTTCTTTTCTACCTGGTATCAGAACTCTCGACCCCTGAGGCCCACCCAGGACAGGTTCCAGAAGGTTTGCCCAGATCTCAGCAGGAGACTATAGAACCATGAGAGGTAGTGAGAAGTGAGACCTTCCTGGGGGAGGGCCATACCTGATCTGGAAACAGCAGCTAATTGATCTTAATAAATGTGGTAAGGATTATACTTGAATGGGTGGTTAAAGCAGTGTTTCCCAGAGTAGTCCTGTGCCACCTGGGTCAGGACCACTGGAGGTATTAATTAAGGAGATTATTAAATAATCTTTCAATCTGGGCCCATATTTTCAAACTAAGGAACCGGAAACCACATTTTTAATAACTTGATGTAAATTTCATGAAATTAAAATTTGTATATTTTTATGTAAATATTCTGAAAATATTAGCCGCCTAATGTATTGTTGTTAAATGTGTCCCCCTAACAAACAACAGCTGTATGTAGGAAGAGCCTCCCATGATCAGCTATGAAGGAACTCTGAGGCTTTAGGAAAACTACTTCCTAGTTCTGGCTTCAATGCTCTCACCTCTGATAGGAGAGGATTGGCTTGATTGGTCTCCCAAAATCCCTTCCAGCTCAATTTCTCATCAAGTGTAGGATTCTTTCAGAAGGAAGTGGTCTCTAAGCATGTGAAGGGGACCTCTGCAGTGCTGAGGAGTCAAGGAGAGTCATGCCGTTGTTCACACAGGGACTGCAAGAAGGGGTGTGGAAACAGTAAGAGAACCCAGCTTTGTAACCTGAGATAGCTTTGTATAAATACTCCTTAAGGGACCATTTCTGCACCTCAATTTTACCTTTTGAAAGAGAGGCATGGGGCACCTGGGTTAAATGTCTGACTCTTGATTTTGGCTCAGGTCATGATCTCACAGTTCGTGAGTTTGAGTCCTACATTGGGCTTTGCACTGACAGTGCAAAGCCTGTTTGAAATTCTGTCTCTCCCTCTCTATGCCCCTCCCCCCCTCAAAATAAATAAACGTTAAAAAATATTTAAAAATCAAAGGGGGGGCAAATAAATGCTATTTATGACAGTGTTTATAAAACATACAGTATAGGACCCAGCATGTGACGGGCTGGGTGACTATTACTATTATCATTGTTGCACAGTATACTATTCAGGATAATAATATGTCCATGAAATGGCTAATACAGGATATAGCACAAAATAGATGCCCAGAAGATGGTAGCTCATTTTTCTGTATACTAGAAACACATTGAATGATTTCATTCATTAACTAATTCACTGAACAAATATTTAGTTCCTAGTCTATAGAAGGGACAGTGGGTGACACAGAGAGCACAGCAGTTACTGAGACAGCTATGGTTCTGATGAGCATTATGGTGCAGGAGAAGACACAGGCAAGTGAAGAAATTATTAAGGTGCTGTGTAAATGATGCTGAGCCATAGGAAAAGGGAGGTGTTACAGACAGATGAAGTACCAGAGTGTACCAGGCTAGCAAAGAACAACAGGTACAAAGACACAAAGGAAAGAATAAATATGGCACAGGCATGGAGATGAAGGAAGGAAAGAAGGAAGGAAGGAAGGAAGGAAGGAAGGAAGGAAGGAAGGAAGGAAGGAAGGAAGGAAGGAAGAAAAACATGGAAGAAATAGTAGGGACCAGTTTACAAAAAGCTGAGTAAGTGATGCTGTTTACAGCTTCCCCTGTGCTAAGAGTATAGGGAACCACCAGTGTGTTGTAGGAAACATGCTGATAGCCAGGTGGAAAACAACTGACTATAAAATCAGAGGCAGGGACTCTAGGCAGGAGGCTGATGCAGCAATCCTGGGAAAAGATGATGGTGGCTATAGGCTTAGATAAAATAGATCCAAGGCATGATTAAGAAGCAGAGCCTTTAGGGAGCTCATGGATGGCTCAGTCAGTTGAGCATCTGACTTTGGCTCAGGTCATGATCTTGTGGTTCATGGGTTCGAGCGTTGGGCTCTGTGCTGACAGCTCAGAGCCTGGAGCCTGCTTTGGATTCTGTGTCTTCCTCTCTCTGTCCCTCCCCTGTTCTCTCTCTCTCTCTCTCAAAAATAAATAATGGGAAAAAAATTAATAAAAAAGAAGCAGAGCCTATATAGAACCTATGAATGATTGGATTTGGGAGTATGGAAGTAGTATTTTAGGATCTGTCAAGTTGTTTCCCAGTTATCAATTAGAATGAAGCCTCCACATTTTCTTGTTAACTGCTAGTTAAGGCTGGCCCATACTGGAAAATGTGGATTTCATATTTAACAAGTTTATTTAAAACAACAACAACCACCATTTTGTTAGGGGAGGTTCTTTGTAATGAGACCAACAGTCTCTCAAATTTTGGAGGAATTTTGGATTTTGGGGCTTAGGTTTTTCCATTAATTCCAGATCAAAGTTCTTAGAACATCTTCAAATGCAGTCATGATCTTTAGCCATTTGATAGCCACATTTCAAAATCCTTTCTCTTATTGCCCCACCTCTGGCAATTTTCTGTCTATTCCAGATAGTTGCCTCTGAGACTAAATAAATCTGCCTTTTTCTGCTTTAGTAGAACATCCTTTCTTTATCTGCAAGATATGTCTGAAACCATACTGAACCCATAGTAGGTCTTCACTAAAAATATTTAATAAACAAGTGACCAAAAGAATGGATAGTTATGGAAACCTAGTTTCCAAATATTTGGAGCAGATTGAAGCTCCATTATATTTTATACCTTTGAAACTTAAATAACCACTATTTCATACTAAAGAAAGAAGTATGGGAAGGAAGTAGAAATTTTAGAAAATAATTTGGATACATAAATAATAAAATAGCATTATAATATTCTATTATATTAATAGAATTCAAAATTAAACAAGAAAATCTTTTCATTCCTTGTCCACATACAATTCTTTTTTTTTTTTTTACAAATAGTTTATTGTCAAATTAGTTTCCACATAACACCCAGTGCTCATCCCCACAAGTGCCCTCCTCCATGCCCACCCCCCCCCCCACATCCATCAGTCCTCAGTTTTTGTCAGCATTCAAGAGTCTCTCATGGTTTGCCTCTCTCCCTTTCCCCCACCATTTTACCCCACCATTTCCCCCCTTCTTCTCCCGATTGTTCCTCTGTTAAGTTCCTCCTAGTCCTCCTATACGTGCACACATATGATATTTGTCCTTCTCTGCCTGACTTATTTCGCTCAGCATAACACCCTCAAGGTCCATCCATGTTGCTACACATGGCCAGATTTCATTGTTTCTCATTGCCATGTAGTATTCCATGGTATAGATAAACCACATCTTCTTGATCCATTCATCTGTTGATGGACACTTAGGCTCTTTCCATGTTTTAGCTATTGTGGAGAGTGCTGCTATGAACATTGGGGTACATGTGCTCCTATGCCTCAGCATTTCTGTATCCCTTGGGTAAATTCCTAGCAGTGCTATTGCTGGGTCATAGGGGAGTTCTATTGTTAGTTTCCTGAGGAACCTCCACACTGTTTTCCAGAGGGGCTGTACCAGTTTACATTCCCACCAACAGTGTAGGAGGGTGCCCGTTTCTCCACATCCTCGCCAGCATCTAGAGTTCTCTGATTTGCTCATTTTAGCCACTCTGACTGGCGTGAGGTGGTATCTCAGTGTGGTTTTGATTTGTATTTCCCTGATGAGGAGGGATGCTGAGCATCGTTTCATGTGTCTGTTGGCCATCTGGATGTCCTCTTTGGAGAAGTGTCTGTTCATATCTTCTGCCCATTTCTTCACTGGGTTGTTTGTTTTTCGGGTGTGGAGTTTGGTGAGTTCCTTGTAGATTTTGGATATTAATCCTTTATCTGATATGTCATTTGCAACTATCTTTTCCCATTCCATTGGTTGCCTATTAGTTTTGTGGGTTGTTTCCTTATACAATTCTAATTTTAAAGCTTGCCTAATTGTTTTCATTAGTTATATGCATTGTGCCTTTTTTTTCACTTACCATTTAACATACCCATTCTGTGTTTGGCAATATAGTTTCTACTATGTTAACTCTTATTTTTAAAATTTTTTCTTAATATTTATTTATTATTTTTGAGAGAGAGAGAGAGAGAGAGAGACAGAGAGACAGAGCATGAGTGGGGGAGGGGCAGAGGGAGGGAGACACAGAATCCAAAGCAGGCACCAGGCTCTGAGCTGTCAGCACAGAGTCCAATGTGGAGCTCGAACTCACGAGCCATGAGATCATGACGTGAGCCAAAGTTGTACACTTAATCGACTGAACCACCTAGGCACCTCTACCATGTTAACTCTTATTAATTGTATAAAAGTATATTGAGGAGGTAAGCCAGAATATTCTTGATCCTCACCTTTCTATCACACATTAAGCCATTTCTGGAATCCAAGATAATGTTATTGTAATGTAAATATTAATGCTGTAAGTAACATTCCCTAGAGAGATAGTCCTAACATGTTTAGAGCCAACTATGTTATTCTGAGAGTGAAACATTAAGATATGTCATAGATTTGACCATAGGTGTGTCATCATTTTACCCGAGTAACAGTATTTATCAATTGAAGAGGGCCACTATGGAGGCTTATAGAAAAGGAAAGGCACATCCAAACACTGTTGAGGGAATAGATACCCTCAAGTACAAGACACTGGGTAGAATCAATCCCACCAACAGGGCCAACCCTGCAGTGAAAATGGGCATAGGGGTTTGTAGCCAAATGGTCTTTATATATGCAAGTCCCGATGACAAAAACATTCGAAAGAGGATTTTAGTCTGTTATCATTAAATATTCATTTTTTTCTAACTCTCTGTTTTGATTTCATGCCAACCATGTGAATTTCTGATTAGAATTTGATTTTCCATGCAAATCTGCCTTCAGGAAAAGAACATGCCCTTCCTGCAGTTTCAAGTATTTCTAGCCCTTCTATCGGAAATCTCTCATTATAAATTAATATACTGACTTCCTATGCAGTTTTCTACACACACACACAAATGTATGAAACAGATGTATTTTCAAGTTTGTTTGTTTAGAAAGAGAGAGAGCAGGGGAGGGGCAGAGAGAAAGGGAGACAGAAAGAGAATCCCAAACAGTCTCTGCACCAGCAAGGGCTCAAACCCATGAACTGTGAGATCATGACCTGAGCCAAAACCAAGAGTCAGATGTTTAATCAACTGAGATACCCAGGTGCCCCTCAAGTAGTTTTGATGATTTATGACAGTAATTACACCCTATAAATAAATTAATTGCCATATAGATCATGAAACTAACTTGAGATGGATTTCTTCACAACAACAAAATCAGGTCTGAGCCTGCAGGATACTAATCTGATACTAGACTATAGTAAATTCAACAAGGTATTTATTCTACACTGCCCAGTTTCTCAAGACACAGCTCACCAGCCTTATCTTCCAGTGGCCCCACATTAATATGACCACTGGTGTCAGGCATAAGTGTGTATAATTTCTACAGAGTAATGTTTGTGTTACACCAAAGGTAGGTTCAAACTTTGAAAAACCTGAAGCTTATACAGTTTGAAGGGAGAGGCTCTCTTCAAGAGAAATAACACAAACTTATGAGTACCAAATTAAGTTGGCAATTCAATATTTACTTAGAAATCAAAAGAAAGTATAAACTTGAAAAAATCTGACGAATAGCATATATATCATGATAACTTAATGTTTGTATTAATCAACTGATTTATCTCTATAATAATTTCTCCTACATTTTGGCAGTGTATTTTTTGATCAGTTGTTCATATGCTAATGATTTTGCAATGGTATTTTCTATAGAGAGAACAATAAGTATAAATCTGTTTTCTAGCATGGTTACATCATTGTTAGTTTAGAAAAAAAATTTTACTTCACTGGTGATTATTGGAAATGCTTTCTTTTCTAATGTATGTATTCAGTGCTCTGAATTTCCCTGAAAGTACTGCTTTTACTGTAGCCCACAATTTTTGTTAAGTTGTATATTCATTTTAATAATTTGGTTGCTTTTAACAGATTCTTTTTTTCTTTTGGGTTTCAGTCATTTCATTTTGTTTTGTGAAGGTTATCCTGCTTGAGGTTTGTTACAGTTTCTGGATCTGAAGTTTGATGTCTTTAAATAATTCTGGAAAATTCCAACTCATTATTTTCTCTTGAAGTATTGCCTTTATCTCATTCTCTTTCTTAAATTTTTTCTGGAATAACCTTTCTCTCTGGAATTCTAATTAAGTATTTCTTTAACTTTTTGCTTTATATACCATTTCTCTTAATGTTAGAGTCACATTTTCTACACATTTGTTTCTCAGTGTCGTATTTTGAATACTTTTCTTGTGTCTATCTTTCCATTCACTAATTCTCCACTTGGATGGGTCTTATTTCCTGTTAAGGTTTTGATTTCAATTGCCATGGTTTTCATTTCTCAAAGTTCTATTTGACTATTTTTCAATTATGTTTGGTCATATTCTAAGTCTTTTATATCTTGTTCATACTTCACACTTCTCCTTTTATTCCTTTAAGTTTGAAACTTATATTCTGTGTCTGATAATTCCAATGCCTAAATCATTTGTGGATATGATTTAAGTATTATCGCATCTGCTGACATTCACATAATGCTTTGCTTCTATATGCCTCTTGTGATATTTGGCTGGAAGTTGCTCATTTTTCTTGGAATTTATCTGGGGATATTTAACTTTAAAGAGTAGATTGAAATTGTGTCTGGAGAGAGATTTTATATATATTTTAGCTGCTTTCCTGGCAACACTGTCAACCTGTACCAACTCTAAATACAACTATATACTCAAGGTTTTCTATATCACATAGATAGCTTTAATTTGAATCACAAACGTGCATGAGTTCTGGACTGTAGTTTCTAATTCTTAGAGGAATTTTTTCCTTCCCATCTAATGCTGAGGTAGAAACCAGAAAATTTCCTGTCAATTCTCTTGTGTTCAGCAGTTTTTTTTTTTTCCTTCTTCTCATTTATCTTAAAAAGAAGATGTAGTCTTTTCAGGTGCTAACTTTTTGTGGCAATATTCTACTAGGCAGTCCCTCTGGAGTGTCTCCTGGACTTTATCTCTGGTTCCCTGAATTCTGTAGATTTGCCAGAATGAAGGTGCTCATTCTCCTAGGGCCAGCAGAAACCTTCAGCATAAAAGCTGCTTTTGTCTCTTCCTTACGTTTCGGGTTCCTCTTCTCACTTTACTTTTGGTCTCCGCAAATCCCTTCATAAAGTTTCAGACTGATGGTGTACTTTAAAAGGTGTTTTTACATTTTATCCAGAATTTCAGTTGTTTTAATCATCTATCATTGTGCAGAAGAGTTAATATGGCAAGATTGCTCTTCTCGTAAAGACCTGTTTGCAAGATTGGCCTTTTTGGCTGGTGTCTACTGGCTACCCCACTATTCCTAGAGCTGATGAGAGTAGTTCCCTGTACCTAAAACTGTTTGCATGAGCAATACAGTTTATGCTGAACACCTGCTTTCATTCTGGGAGTCTGGAATTTTGGTCCATGCTAAGCAGAGAGAGCCTACATGATCAGCCTCCAATAAAAACTCTGGGCACTGAGTCTGTAATGAGCTTCCCTGGTAGACGACATTCCACAGATGTTGTCATAACTCATTGTTGGGGGAAGCCAGTGTATACTGTGTAATTCCACTGGGAAAGGACTCTTGCAAGCTTATTCCTAGTTTTCTCTGGACTTCACCCCATTCATCTTTCCCTTTCCTGATTTTGCTTTCTATACTTTTACTATAATAGATGTTAGCTGTGAGTATGACTATATGCCGAATCCTGTAAGTCTTCCTAGTGAATCATCAAAACTGGAGGTGATCTTGATGACTTTCAACACAATTATGCTGGAGAAAATCCCCTACTATACTTTATTCAAAGAGGTAGTAACCCATCTGATGATTGGAAATCACCATAATCTAGAGATGTGAATTTACAAGTAGTGATTCTATTGGTTTTCTAGGGCTGCCATAACAAAATATCATGGCTACTACTTTCTTTTTCTGGCCCTGTTCCTTATTGTAAATCCAAGGCAAGTTTCCTCTTTTTATTTAGCTAAACCAGTATGCTTAACTGTTATGCTGGAACATATGAATACCACAATTTGGTAATAGGAATTACATGACAAAAAATTTTTCCATGTTCTGGTAAGTTTGGGAAGTATTGACAAAATTGAATGGATTTCACTGCTGCACAAGTGCTCAGAGATTTTGATGCATTAACCTTTAATAAAAAGATACAGTAAGCAGTGTTTTCAAAATGTATGCCATCTCAAAATCCTTCCTTTCTTTAGAACTCCTATTAATATAACTTGTGACACTAATGTTCCTGAGGCATAGTTTAGAAAATGCTAGAATAAAAACTTGCTTCCTGCCTTTTGAAAAGCCTTAGGTGCTTTATTAAGTATTTTCTTTACTTGCTTTGTTTCTTGGCTCGAGTCATATTTAGTAGCTATCCTTCTAGTTACCTCAACAAAATCACTAGAGCTTTAAATCATTCTGAAATGCCCAAATTTACTTTCAGGAGCCAGATTCCAGAGTGCCCTTAAGCTAAAAATGCCTCACACTTAATAGGAAATAATTATATGCCAACTTGGGTAAAGAGCCACTTTATTGTTTGCAATAAAGAATAGGCCTAATAGAATTATATACCACATGGTAGTGATTTCAAACAAAGCCATTTATGTGAACAGAGCTTGTAAATTAGTAAGCTCTATTCGTAGGTAAGAAATTGTAAATCTACAAATGTGCTCTTTCTTAAAACTTGGTAAGAAATGATATATAGGGGCGCCTGGGTGGCTCAGTTGGTTAAGTGTCCGACTTCGGCTCAAGTCATAATCTCACGGTTCGTGGGTTCGAGCCCCACGTCGGGCTCTGTGCTGACAGCCAGCACAGAGCCTGGAGTCTGTTTCAGATTCTGTGTCTCCCTCTCTCTCTGACCCTCCCCTGCTCACGCTCTCTCTCTCTTCCAGAAATAAATAAAACATTTAAAAAATTAAAAAAGGAAATAAATAAATGAGATATAAATTCATCAATTATTTTTAAAAAATCAGACAACTCTTAAGGCGCCTGGGTGGCTCAGTCGGTTAAGCATCCAACTTTTGATTTTGGCTCAAGTCTCCATCTCACAATTCATGAGATTGGGCCCTGAGTCAGGCTCCCTGCTGATGGTGTAGAGCCTGCTTGGGATTCTGTCTCTCCCTCTCTCTCTCTCCCCACCTCAAAATAAATAAATAAACATTAAAAAAAAATCAGCCTTGCTGCTTGAGACATGTCTTTTTGGTACTTTCTTGGGATGGATAGAGTTTTAGTGGATTTGTTACTTGTTCACCCAAAGTGCTTGCATCTCCCATTATGACCACTAGATCAAGAGTTCCCCAAAGATTTCTTTAGCCATTGATCAATAAAAGCACAAAAACCTCTGGTGCTGCACATAGGAGACCCAACTGTCTATATGGTTATTGATATTTAGTCAGCAGATTACTGCTTTTTCATTCCAAAGGACTTCCCACCATAATTGTCATGTTCTCATTTTTAAAAATGTCTTGTCTCTCAGATAGTATTAACTAAGTATATATCATTCATTTTTCTGTTTTATATATTAACCCCTTAAGTACGCATCAGTGATAACTAACATCTCCCCTATTGAAAGCAAATAAAAACTTGGATCACTATTTGTCTGGTCAGACTTATTTTGGATAAATATTCAATTCCCTATTAGGATTTAAAATTTTTTAAATGTTTATTTATTTTTGAGAGACAGAGATGGAGCATGAGTGAGGGAGGAGCAGAGAGAGAGAGAGGCAAAGAATCCAAAGCTGGCTCCAGTATCTAAGCTGCTAGCACAGAGCCCGATGCAGGGCTCAAACCCACGAACCATGAGATCATGACCTGAGCCAAAGTTGAACGCTTAACCAACTGAGCCACCCAGGCGCCCCCCATTAGGATTTTTGAAATCTTGAACCTTGATACTTCCTGGGACTCCTTCATTTCCCTCGAGGACCCAGGCCAGGACCAACTCTCCATGGTCTATGAGTTAGTGAAGAGTAACTGTATGACTGAACAGGGATAAGATCTAAATCATGGATAAATGAGTAAACTCATTTATGAGAACTCTCTCAACCATGGCTCTTATTTGATGTATGGTAAATTGGCACCATTCATCATATGGTCTGGATCCATTGATCTTGACCTTAGATTGAATGGTCCTGCAGGATACTACTCAGTCCCACTGTGGGAGACTAAGACATGCCTCTTGCTATATTAGTAAAGCTGCTTAATTCAATTGCTGGGTCCCAGGTGTCAGAGCTGGAAAGAGCACACGGCTGAAAGGGGAGTAGGAAGGACTAAAATCACCAGGGAATTCATCTGCCTGCCACCAAGCTCAAAGAGTATTTACAGAAATAAGACAGGTAACAAAGGCAAGAGGTCAAGAGCTGGACATAACCAGAAAGAAAGATGAGCAGCAGAGGCTGAAACGAAGTGATAGAATCCAGACCATTTCAGAGAGTAGCAGGAAGTCACTGTTGTTGAATCCCAACAGCCTTGGGGATGGGGAGTCTGCTCAGTGTTAAGACTGGGAGCCAGGGCCACACAGTACACACGGTGTGACATGTCCATGCCCATCTCCTTGTGCAATACCAGCTCAGAGACTGATGCTGGAGCTGCCTAAAGTACCGTATCTCTCCACAAACGCTTTTCTCTCTCAGCTGACCATCCAGTTTTAGCATCTAAACCAACAGGAACAGTCACACATAATGTTACACCAAAAGCCCAAGAGGCTGTGTTGCCCCCATTCTTTTCCAAACAAAAAACATGAGGTTTCCATGCCTAAATTCAAAACACTGTTATTATCCTGATCTCTCATTTGAAAAGAGGAAATGATTTGAGATGGATCTGACTCAAGAGGAAGCTGAAGACAGGAATGTAGGAAGCCTCACTGGAGGCACTGATATGGGATTTAATTGAAAAACCCCAGGAGCTCTGATTTTTCTGTTTCAGTATTTATTTGAGCCAAAAGATTAAAGCTGGCTTACAGTATGATCATGATCATTCCAGCATCTCCCATCTTAGGCTTATATAGTAGGTTCATGAGTGCACTCCCCTGTTTGCTGCATTTGGATTCAAATGGCAGTTGTGTAAAATAGATGGGGAAGAGATTAGTAGCCACATTAAATGACAACCATGGCAGGAGTGAAGAGCTGCCACTTTCCCAGGGCTATAGAGGAGGAATGTAAGTTCCTATTTCTCCTTTCTCAGTTACACTGCCCTTCTTACTCTGCAGTGTCAGAGGGATGAGTTGCCATCAATGCTTGGCCCTCTGCTTCCCTTAGCAGTCCTTATTCTCATGGAAGCCCCCTTAACAGCTGTCTACTGTGTTCTCCTATAGCCAGAACGTGGTAAGCCTTTCCCAGAGATGACAGGAGTTGGAATGGGCTGATGTTTTCAGGGTGTGTCCCTGGCCAACAGACTACTCTGTTGAGTATCTGAACACTCTGCAGCACAGCTCAACTGCTACCTAATGCCTTTTCTCTGGGGCCAACAGGCACTATGCATTCTCCTACCTGCTCTTTCCTAGGCACTGGTCCTCAAAGACAGTTCCATATAATATCTTCAACAGGTGCCAGCTGCCTGGGGTTCACTTCACGCATGGCTTATGGCAGCCCCCAGGTCTCTCGAGTGAGGGTTTCTTCTCCTGTTCTGGGTTTCTAAGTACTGTGTAACGTATGGAGCCATTCAACTCAATGCCTGGCACTGGCCCTGTGTCTACCTATCTCGGCTAGGACAGAGTCCCCAGAGGATGGATATCTCTTTGGACTCCCAGTGGTCATTGGCCCAGAACAGAACTGACTCTGCCACCTTTCAGATTTGGTATTGAATTACCAGCCTCTGCCCTAGAGATTCGCTCCCGTGTCTCCACATTCCTATTAGGCCTTTTCTCATTCTAAGTTTGGTCCTCCTTTTATTCCTTCATCTTCTTCCAACTTGGGAATTGTTTAGATAAAAGGATTTTCACAGACCTTCAGTCTTGCCTTAAATGATGTGCATTATTACAATGAGCATAAGGTTTCTAAATACTAATTTATGTTTCTTATCATAAATTAATCTCTCTCCCTTGAATATCATCTGCCACTAGTGCTTTCATATAAGTTGTAGGAGAACAAGAAGGACCACCCAAGATCAGTCTCTTCTGGCTTTAGCAACAATTGCAGAAGCCACAGATTGATAAGAAAAGGGAATGAAAGAGCAAAATCATCACTGATAATAAAACCTAGCATATCCATCCCCAGGAGATTGTGGAAAGAAGGAAAAGACCCAGGAGGAGGGACAAGAGTAGAGAGGACATAGCCTCATTTAATATCTGGGAGCTTAGAAAGAAACCATTTTGCAGACTATCCCACACCAAGCTGGGGGTGAGTGAATCAAAGGTAACTTGGTGGTTCGATGTGAGCAGTGTTTTCAAAGGGTGGTTATCAGACCAGCAGCCTCACTTGAGAACTTGTTAGAAATGTAAATTATCAAGCCCGCTATAGACACTATAGTCATTATGCTTATAGCTCACATATCACTGTAAAACCAAAATGCATTTTTAAAATTCAAATTTAAAACATTAATGGAATATGGTAGATATTGTTTTGTTTGGTTCACCCATCATTTTCCTCTATTATCATAACTGTAAAATTTTCAGTAAGAATCCTAGAATTTCATAATTTTATCAATCTTTAGAAATCCACCCTGTCCCAAGGTCATGAAAATATTCTTTGTCTTGTAGAAACTTTATTATGTTACTTTACATAATTAGATCTGCAGTTCATCTGGAATCTATTCTTGTGCATAGTCTGACCAAGGGGTTAAGTTCTACATTTTTCTCCTATGGATATTCCATTGACAGGACATCATTTACTGAATAGCTTAGCCTTGTCCCCACTGCTCTGTAGTGCCATTTTTGTCATAAATCAAGCATTTGTAGGGGTGGTTTTATTTGTGAAATCTCTGTTATTCCACTGGCTTAATTATTGGTCTTTGCACTTACATGCACTGTCTTAATTGCTGTGGCTTTATGATAAATCTGATATCAGGTATAGTAACTCTTTCCACTTTCTCCTCCTCCTCCTCCTCCTTTTCTTCCCATATGAAAATAGGGTTACCTTGTCAATTGCCACCAAAAAGATTTTCTTACCTATTCCTGAGCCTTTTTATTTTCAAAAGAATTTTTAGGATCAGCTTGTCTAAAACAAACAAACAAAACTTTTTGAGATTTCAGTCAAGATGGCACTGAGTCTATAGATCTATTTGTGGAGAATTGATGTCGTTACAATATTGAATATTCTAATCCATGAAAATGCATATCCTTCTTTTATTTATGTCTTTATTTTCTCTTAGCAAAAATGTATAGCATTCTGCATAGAATTCTCACTCATCTTTGGTTAGATTTGCCCTATTATTTGATATTGTTAATACTATCATGACTAGTGACATGTTTTGGACTTCATTTTCTGACTGCTTGTGCAAAATTCATTAATTTAATATAGTAGTTAGTAATTCTTTTGTATTTTCTACATACAAAATCAAACCATTTGCAATTAATGACTAATTTGTTATTCTCTGAGTCTAATACATTTATTCTCTTGCCTTTTTTAGCTGTCCAGAACTTTCAGAAGAGTAAAGTAAATACTTTTGTCTTGCTCAGCATCTCAGAGGGCAGGCTTTCCTTATATGTCCTTTCAAAATGTAGTAGGTTATTGTAGATATTCTTTGTCAGATTAAAGATATTTCCTTTTCTTCCTAGTCCACTATAAGTTTTTATCATGAATGGATATTGAATTTTATTGAGTGCTTTGCATCTACTGAAATTATCATATATTTTTCTTTTATTTTTTATGTCTGATTTCTTTAACATAATGTTTTAGAGACTTATTCTTTTTTTTATTACATGTATCAGTTGTTTTTCTTTTTTATTGCTGGCAGGTATACCATTGTGCATGCATAGTTCTTTATTGATTCTCCTATTGATGGGCATCTGAACCATTTCTGGTTTGGGGCTATTATGAATAAAGCATTATGAACATTCTTGTGCAAGGCTTTATGTGACTGTATGTGTTTTCATAACTTAGATCAACATCTAGGAGTGGATTTTTTCCTTTAACTCTCAAACCTTTTGATACTTATATTTAAGGTGTTTCTCTTATAAGCCACATAAAAGCTGTTCTATTTTTCTCAGTCTGATCATATTGTCTTTTAACTGAAAAACTTAGTTCAGAATTAATGTAACTACAGATACATTTGAGTTTAAATTTATCATCTATCTGTTGCATGTCTTCTATTTTCCTTTTCCCCTTTCTCCTTGTCTACTCATGAATTTTAAAAAATTTTAGTTTGTTCTCCACTTCAGCTTGCAAGCTTACTCCTTCTTTTACTATTCTTTTAGTGTTTACCTTCCTTTTGCAGCATATAGACTTGATTTTTAAATATTCAACATAAATTAGTACTAGTTTCCAAACAACACAAAAACTTTAAATATATTAATATCATTTATCTTAACTCCTTCCAACTTATGTGCTTTTATTGATGTGTTTTGAATCAATGTATGTTTGAAATTCTATAATATGTGTTACTATTGTTTTACACTGTTAGTTTTCACTCACATATTTGCCTTTTCTAGTGTTCTTCCTGCATTTTGCATTTCTGTACTTCCATTGGGAATCATTTTCCTTCTCTCTGAATAACTTTATTATTATCTTTTGGGGAGTCTGTTAGACTGTTCCTTTCTTTTAACTCATGGCACATATCACTTCTAGCTTCTGTTTTTGTTTTTGTTGTTGTTTGTTTGTTTCCTATTCAGTCAGCTACCTGTTTTATTTTTACTCATTTGAAGAAGACATTTATTGTTCACTGGCTAGTTTGTAATATTTTTTCCATTTTTCTCTCTCAACAGTTTTCCTCAGATAGATCTGGATTTATTTACTTTGTATTTATTCTGGATGGGATTCATAGTACTTGAATCTGTGGCTTATTTTTTTTTAATCAATTTCATCAATCTCAGCCATCATCTCTTCAAATATTGTTTCTTCCCCTCTCCTCTGTTCCTCCTTTTTGGTGTTCCAGTTACACTTATGTTAGACCTTTATACCATTTCCATATATCTCTTGTGCTGGGTTTTTGTTTTGTTTTGTATTTTTTAATCCATTTATCTGTCCATACCTTAACTTGCATCTTTTCTTCTGATATGTTTTACATTTCACTAATGCAGATTCATCTCTACCCACAAAACACCCCTCAAACCTGCATGTCAGTGGTATCAGCTTCTTCTCTGGCTCTCATATTATGTCTCCTGTGTCTTTTGTCACACTGCTCCTCTATCCATCTGTTAATATTGATGTCTGGCATCATCCTCTCTTCTATAATGTTTTTCTTGACCCTCTCTAAATGGAACCAACCACTCATGTTCCCCCACTTAACTTATACAGACCAGCCTAGGACCCACACAATACTTCATGTACTTACTTATCTTTACATCTATCTTCCACCAGTGGACTGGGAACTCTGTCAAATTCATCTTCAGATCTCTAAAATACAACCCAGTGCCCAGTATACAGATAGTGATAAGTACATTGACCCTGAATGAATTACTATAATGTACTCAACTCTGGTTACACATTAGAATCACACTGTGTGTGGGGGGGTGTTTTGAAAACTTCTGATGCTTAGGCACCATACTAAATCAAATCCAGAGGCAGAACCTAAGCAACAGAACATTTTTAAAAACTACATAGGTGATTCTAATGTGCAGCCTGGAGTGAGGTTGCTGACTTAGAGAATCTGCCTCAAAAAGATGATTTTATGGTGTAATGGGCTAAAGCCTGAAAAGGCTTCCCTGTGAGGAATAGGGTACTTCCTGTGGGGGACACCAGAAGATATGCATGTGAGGGTGATGCATTTGGGTGCAGCTGTTTCTAGACGTACACAGAATGGAGACACAGTGTGTGTGTGTGTGTGTGTGTGTGTGTGTGTGCGCGCGCGCGCGCGCGCATGTGCGCATAAGCATTTAGGAGCTGAGAATGAGAAGAGGGATCCCCAGGGTCACAGGAATGACAGCCCGGGACTCTAATTCAGATGCTTGAGTTGGTAAATAATCTGAAAAATATGTATATCTTCTATCTCCTTCTGTAGTAGTAAAATCCGAGTGATATTGGCAAGTCATCCCTGACTGTTAGCAGGAGGGTACGTGGTCCCCATTCACTCTAAGACTTTAGGGAGATGGCAACTGATAAAGGCCCCACCAGGGAAGGGAAAATGTGGAAACAGGCCTTAGGTGAAGCTGTCAGCACTCCTGCCCCAGTTCAGACCTCTTGCTGTGATGATGTGTGTGTTCCTCTAGTTGCCATAGAAACTGGATTTTTCCTCCTGACTCCTATCCCCTTTGCTGTGTGTTTGGCTTCCCATTTTTTTAATGAAATTAAGTATGCAGTGAAGTGTGCATACTCTCTCCCAAATGAACCTGCCCCTCCCAAATCAGAACAGTTCAAGAATTGTCTTGTGCATCATGTGACAAATAGATGTTGTGGGAAGCCCTTGGTCCCCTCATTCCACCGTCCTGATGCTGCTCCCCACTTGGCTCCAGCAGTTATGGTCTTATACCAGCAATCTACAAGTTCAAATGCATGAGCTAATTTTAGATTCTCAGACCAGACACAAGAGAAGAAAGTGGATTAATAAAATATAAGAAAGTATGGAGAACATTCTGTTGACCCAAAGGGGGTATTTGTGATGCTCTGTAATAATTAGGAAGACGACCCTAATTAGAGAAAAAGAAAAGCAGCCCTCTGTCAGTATCAAACTGAATTTAATAGAGTGTTAACAGGGCCACCATATTTACAAGATATCCCAACTGTTCTCTTGACAAGAATTAACATCTCTAGGTGTCTTCCCTGTTTAGTATCTAGAGTCTTATTTCTCCATGTCTTCTGAAATGTTTATAATGATTTTTTTCTGTAAAAAAAGAATTTTATGTAAAGAAGAGTAACACAAGATAGTTATTTGATTCTTTGCTATTCTCAGTTATTAAGACTAAGATAAAATTGTTATGTCATAAAAATTATTTAGTGAACTATTTTCTTTTTTCATTTGTAGGATGTAGGTAGTGGGCAGCGGTTTCTCTCTTTAAAAACCAGTGGGGGTATGGCGGGACTGTTGTCTGTGGGGTGTCTTAACTATGTTATTCAGGGTCCCTGTCATCACGATTCCTACTGATTAATAACAACTCTTCAGTATCCACCCAGAGCCAGTTTTATTCCTCCCGCTGTTTATATCTCCTCATCTATGCCTTATCCAATGAATATACTCACATCCTCTCCCTCCTCTTAACTATTCTGTACTTTCTGAGACTAGAACTTTCTAAGACCAACCTTAGAGGCAGGAAAGTGTCTGGAAGTGTATGTTAGAGAAGGTAGATATGTTGAATGCCCTCAGGAGAGGGCCACTGTAAATTGTGTCAGACACATTTTTTATCCACCGAGTACCATGCCTCTAGGAACCATGGTTCCCGTTCCTACTGTCATTGAACACACCTGAAGTCTGTCATTGACCAGCTCACATTCAGGATCTTATGTCTAAGATCTTGGCCTTTTAGTTCTAGGTGTGTTACATGCAATAGGACAGGAAAAATTATTATCCAAAATCATTCTTCCATCCAAGTGCTCTGTGTCCCTGGAAAATGATGAGTTTACTTCAAATTGTATAAAAATCCACTTCTAGTATCCTGACAGAAATTTTTTTGAGTCGGAGATTTGATGAACTTAAAAGTCAAAGAAATACTCATTTCTTTGTTGAGTGAACCTTTTTATTCACTTGCATGAATTCGAAAACCACTGATGCAGCCAACCCTTATTTAGTTTGCACTGGAACTGAGGATCACATGCAAATACCACCTAAACCTTGTCTTCCAGCAAAGATACATTAGCCTCAGCTTAGGTTAACCTGTTACTCAATGTTGAGCATCAGCCAATTTAAGAGGTTAAATAAGTGATCTTGAGAAGCAGGACATTCCTGCAGAGTGGTTACTTATGTAACAACTCATAACCAGGAGCCCATTTTGTCTTGAATGTATCAACATTCAAAATGCAGAAACTTGGGGCACCTGGGTGGCTTAGTTGGTTGAGCGTCCGACTTTCGCTTGGGTTATGGTCTCGCGGTTCGTGGGTTCGAGCCCCGCGTCGGGCTCTCTGCTGACTGCCAGCTCAGAGCCTGGAGCATGTTTCAGTCTGTGACTCCCTCTCTCTCTGACCCTCCCCTGCTCGTGCTGTCTCTCTCTCTCTCTACTAGAAATAAATAAAAATACTTTGTAAAAAATGTAGAAACTTAACAAAAATTTTTTTAAGTAAACATGACTATTTCTTTCTCTCTTTTTAAAAGATTTCTTTTTGAGGGCAGGGGAGAGAATGAGTTGGGGTGGGGCAGAGAGAGAAGGGGACAGAGGATCGGAAGTGGATCTGTGCTGATAGCACAGGGCTGTGGGACTTGAACTCATGAACTGTGAGATCATGACCTGAGCTGAAGTTAGACACTTAACCAGCTGAGCTACCTAGGTACCCTAGAAACATGACTATTTCTAATTCATGAGTTTTGCCTGTAAACTCCCTTGACCTTAAACTTTGTAGGCAGAATTATCAACAATGCAGACATACCCACAATCTCTGGCCCAGAAGTTTATATTTCAAAATCTCAGGATGTGCTGGTCTCAAAAGCAGGAACACCCATCTGCCCCTACCATGTCCATTTCCATCAATATCCAACTTTTTCAATGCATCCTGACCCTAACAGACTTTAATCAGTGTATTTTTTCCTTTATTCCCAGCATTCACTAACTTGTATATCAGTCAGATGAGGCCAGATTATGCCAAGCTAAAAAAAAAAAAAGTCCAAAATTTCACTTGCCTAAAACAACAAAGCCTTCTTTTAACACAGGTGAAAAGTCTATAATGGGTCTGGACTGCTCTCTAGGGCTTTGAAGAAGTCTCTACCACCTTATATCTGTATTGTTGTGAGACTCAGACTCTTCTGTTGACCTGGCAGAGAAGAACTGTCTAGAACAGAAGTTGGTAAACTTTTTTTTTAAGAAACATTTTATTTATTTCTGAGAGAGAGAGAGAGAGAGAGAGACAGCGTGAGCAGGGGAGGGTCAGAGAGAGAGGGAGACACAGAATCTGAAACAGGCTCCAGGCTCTGAGCTGCCAGCACAGAGCCCAACGCGGGGCTCGAACCCACGAACTGCGAGATCATGACCTGAGCCAAAGTCGGCTGCTCAACCAACTGAGCCACCCAGGCGCCCCAAGCTTTTTCTTCTTAAAGGGCCAGAAAGGAAATGTTTTTGCTTTCTAAGACCTTGAAATCTCTGTCACAACTATGCAGCTCTGTCTTATATAGCATGACAACAGCCATAGATAATATATTTAAAAATGAGTGTGGCTATGTTCAATAAAATTTAATTTACAAAAGCATATAGTAGGTTGGATTTGGCCTGCAGACCAGTTTGCTACCTCCTGGTCTAGAATCTCACACTGGCAATTAAATGCTTTTACCTAGATGTGACACATATCATTTGACCCACATTTTATTTGCTAAAGCAAGTCACATGGTCATGCCTTCAAGGCCCAGGGAAGTACAGTTTTCCATTTTCAGAGGAGAAATGGGAAAACATTTATGAGTGGTATGAATATCTTCACATTATCCACTGCAGTTTTATAAAGCTCAGCAAAAATGGGAATACTAGTAGTACAGTTTAAAGTCAGGTATCTTGGGGCACCTGGCTGTCTCAGTCAGTTAAGTGTCTGACTTCAGCTCAGGTCATGATCTTGTGGTTTGTGGGTTTAAGACCCATGTCGGGCTCTGTGCTGAGAGCTTAGAGCCTGGAGCCTGTTTTGGATTCTGTGCCTTCCCTCTGTCTGTCTCTACCCCACTCTCTCATGCTCTCTCTCAAAAATAAGTAAACATTTTTTAAAAAATCAGATATCTTAAATTTGAATGTTAAATCTGAAGTTACTTGGTGGTCCTGCATGACCCAGGGAAAATAAGTTTAATGTCTTGGAGTGTCAGTATCTCCTCTGTAATGTGAAGACAATAATTACCATGTCCTTAGAACTCTTTCAGGATCAAATAGGATATTATAGGGCAAAGGGATTCAGAAAACAAACATCAGGGATTCAGCTGTTGTAATTTCCTTTTATGCCCTTTGTTTCATTCAAGTTTCAGGCTGTTCTTCAACATAAAATTTAGACTCACCCACAGAGGCCTGGGCATTGGCACACTTGGAGTTCCAAGCTCTATGTCCAAAGTGATGGCCTCTTCTAAGAATTTTGCTCTGGCTCCAGAGCTGAAGTAAAAACTTCTTTTCTATTCTCTCCAGACTGTGGCCCATAATACTGAACAGAGTGGGCCCAGTTAAAAACTGGCATTGGAATGAATAATTGAGTTTAGCAAGTAAATGAAGCAAAATTGCTTTTATGAGTTATGCAAATTTCGTCTCCCTGCTTTTTCCCCTCTTGGTATCTGAGAGAGCCTCATTATCTCTTAAACAGTCTCCTAAACCACTTTAATCCTTGAGCATTTCTTAGTCCAGCATGGCATGCTTTAACTCTACTCTGTTTGTAAGCCTCCTGGGTGGCTAGGAAAGGAGTGAGGAACATGTGGGAACAGCTTCCAAGAAGTATTTGAAGGAAAGGAACTAATGTCAGTGAACAGCTTCTCTATGCTAAGAGCATTACACACACTCCCTTATTTTATCCTCACAATAATACTGCATCGCAGATTGTTTTATTTCCACCAAAGAAACTGAGACTCAAAGAGTTTAGGTAACAAAGCCTAGGTATGTTAGGATATGCAGCTAGGAGGATGAAGAGAGCCACAGTTTGAAGCCTGGTCTGGCGTCCAAGTCCCTCTTTCTTTCCCCGCTACCAGGCTGTGTGCTTCACAAAGCAACTCCATTCAGATGGGTGTCAATAACCTTTCTTCCTTGCGGGGCAGTTCACTGAACCCTCTGTCCCACTGGAGAGGGTTGGTAATATCCAAAGAAATTCAGTACCTGAAGGACTTCCCTGCTGCATCCTCTGTACCTAATGGAGTCGCCTTCGTACTTGCTCCTCCCTCCTATTTATTCTCCATGTGGAATTTGGGCTAAATTTGCACACCATGGGTTGTAGTGGTGATAAACCACTAAAACATGTGAAATCTTAGGGGAAGGAGCATCAATAAAAAGATAAGGAGATTCGGGATCTGATTATGATAATAATAACAGTAATAATAATAAGAGCTGACATTTTATTACTATTTGCTAACCACTTTTCCACATATTAACTCATGTAACCCTGACAACAATCCTGTGAAGTAAATACTATAAATATTTTAAGGCTTAGGCAGCTGGAGATGATACATCTTTCCCAAAGTTGCACAGCTAATAAATGGAAGAGCTGGGATTTGAACCTAGAAATGATGATATCAAAGTGTCTTAACCACTTTGCAAGTCATTTCAACCGTCTGGCAGCTCTTAATAGATGCTGGGCCTGGCTCTAACCCCTAGATACTCCAATGTATGTGGCCAGGGCACTGGTATTTTTGTAAAGCACCAGAGGGTGAATCTAAAGAGAAGCCAGAGTTGAAATAGATGCTGGGCCTGGCTCTAACCCCTAGATACTCCAATGTATGTGGCCAGGGCACTGGTATTTTTGTAAAGCACCAGAGAGTGAATCTAAAGAGAAGCCAGAGTTGAAACCCAGTGAGTGATCCCATCTCCCTGAGCCTAAGCTTCTTCATCTGAATACGGGAGAGGTGGAGTTTAGAACTGTGAGGATATATTGAAATGTCATAGTAAATTAAGAGTCTTACTAGCATTTTGTGGGCAGCTTCCAGGGATACTAAATGTCAACTGATGCTGGAAACAATATTGCCCAAGGAAGAATTTTCTTTGCTTCCCCCCCCACCCCCAAGAAGAATTTTCTTGCCCAGATTACAAACAACATCCCACTGGTATAAGGTGAAGGTGCTCTTTGGCTCTCAAAATCTGTGCCTGTTTGATTCTAAACTCTACCAAGTATCAAAGGGGATGGGATGCTTTCCCTCACTGCTGAATGGATTATTCTCCTTTCAACTTTTTAACCACTAAGCAGTGAAGGAGACCCAGGCAAGTCTGAAGGCCAGCTTCGTTCTGGCACAATGCCTCCATGATTGGGAAAGTGTGTCACCAGTCTGGGACTAAGGCTCTTCATTTACAAAATGGGTTTTAAAAAATTTCAAAGGACTCACCTAAGGATTAAATAAAATATTGCATGCAAATCACCAGGACATAGAGGTGCCTAACACATAATACATATTTACAAACATAATACACATAGGAGATGAAATTAACATTATTTTCCTCATAGCATAGATTAGAGAGAAATCTATGCTAATTTATATAAAGCATGACAAAAGTAGCAAATAATAAGTATTCAGTATGCTGATGCTTTTTACTTGTGTGCTCCTTGCATTTCAAAAATTTAAGTGTGTATTTATTTAGTGTATTATTGCAAGAAAGAAGGTAAAGCATACACCATGTAAGAATCATAACTGTGATCTTGGGGCGCCTGGGTGGCTTAGTCCGTTGAGCGTCCGACTTTCGCTTACGTCATGATCTCGCGGTTCGTGTGTTCGAGCCCCGTGTCGGGCTCTGTGCTGACTGCCAGCTCAGAGCCTGCAGCCTGTTTCAGTCTGTGACCCCCTCTCTCTCTGACCCTCCCCTGCTCACGCTGTCTCTCTCTCTCTCTCTCCTAGAAATGAATAAAACATTAAAAAAAAAAAGAATCATAACTGTGATCCCATGTGTAATCCCATCCTCCAAAACATATACTCTAGAAAGGAGACAGTCCCTAAGAGGTTCTTTTGTTTGCAGGTCAGGGGGAAGAATGTGAAGAGGTTTACTGGGGGAGTCCAGAGCCTAAATCACTTTACATTTGAAAAGGGATGAAAAAAAAAGTGGGGGGGATGTAAATACTGGGGCTATGGGAGAGGGAAGAGACAAAGATAGAGCTGTGGTGGGGGAGCCTTGAGAGGACAGGCAAGGAATTAGGGACTCATCCTTACATTTGTCTTGCCATAAAATCCTGAGTAAAATATTCAGTTTTTTCTTAAGCCTGTATAGATTAGAACCTATTACTTAAATTTGTTAAAGGAACGTGCTGGGTCCTTCCCCAAAAAGTTAATTTTGAGGCAGGAACAATGACTGACTGCTCATGGGTTTCCAAACTCAAAAAATGTTAAAATTTCTGAATTATTCATCACCACATTGCTGGCAGGGGTTTGGATTGGAAAGAGTATAGGTGCCCATCATTGAGGAACCAGTAAACCAGTGGGGAGGATGTTCATCTGGATACTATTTAGCGGGAAGAAGCAACAAACTAGGTTGTTTACCTGTTACAGCTAGAGAATATAAAAACAGAATGAGGCCATTAGCACAGTGCCATTTAAGTAGATGTAAAACATTCACACAATAAGAACACTATATTTTACAAGAATATATAAAATTCAAAGATTCGTACTCAACACATTAGGATGATGGGATTGGACAGTGCAGTAGGATTAGAATGAAATGCAGTGGGTGGGTGGGTAGGTGGGTAGGTGGTTGGATGGATGGATGGATAACTTTGAAAATCAATCAAACACGAATGAGAGTCTGAGTGAGCCAGTGATCATGGAACTGGGGGAAATTATTAACTCAATTCTCCATACCAAACCACTTCATCTTTCAGAACATTCTTGTAGAAACTGGTAGCAGCAGCAAAACCGGTACTGTCCATGCTGCCTTGTTCAGGAAGCTTGTGAAATTAGTGCAAATTGGTAAACCATTCCTAGTGAATTTGAGAAAAGTTTTACTGGTTTATAAAGTAAAAATACAGTTTCAAAGGCAATCTGAAAAGGCTATACAATGTATGATTCCAATTTATAAAACGCCAGAAAAGGCAAGACTATGGAGACAATATAAAGATCAGTGATTGCCAGGTCTCAGGGATAAGGGAGTGAGGGTTGAACAGGTGGAGCACAGGGGATTTCTAGAGGAGTGAAAATATTCCATATGATACTGTAATGGTGGACACAGGTCATTATATGTTTGTCAAAACCCGTAAAATGTACAACACAAAAAGTGAATTCTAATGCGAACTGTGGATTTAGTTAATAGTAACATAGCATTATTGGCTCATCAGTTGTAACAGATGCACCACACTAAAACAAAGCAAGCAACAACAACAGAAACATTTTAATATGAGACATGCTGCCTAAGAACAGAAGAGCACAAGAAACAGAGAACTACATCAAACTGAGGCTAAAATGGCAATCATACTGGGAGAAATTGATGTCATGTGCCTCCAGGCAGACCAGAACCAGACTCTGAACAGAACATGTTTTCCTCTATAGAAAAATGGGATAAATAGGAGCACTGCTAGAATACCAGGTGCATAAACAGTAATTGGATACACGAATGATCCTATAGAGAGACATGTCTACTTTCCTTTGCATCCAGGAAAATAATTTTAGAAACTGTGGGATTCTGGGATAGGAAGAAATGAGGGGTCCGTTTTATTGATTTATTGATTGATTTTTTTCTGTGAATTTTCAAAACCAGAGGAAGCAAACTGCAGACAGAGGCAGAAGTGACATAGTCCATGTCACATAGCATTATCAGCTACATCTCTTTCACTTTCCATGTGTGGATCTATTTCTTCTTCATTATAAGGGGAACCAAAAGGGGTAATTGATAAGAAATCATTTGAAAGCAGTGTGAAAATATGCTTGTGTGTCTTGGTTGGGGCAAAGTGGAGGTAGAAATGGATCCTCCCATTAAGAAGAATTTGATATGAGCCACCTTGACAGCTGGTAAAGGAAGTGGGTATAGAACAATGACCTAAAGGATTATCCTGAAACATTATCCAGGGCCACTTATTTCACCAGGGACTATCATAAAGCACACTCATGTTGCAATCCTTTCCTCCAGCTCTTTGACTTGTATGTGTAGGGAGCATATGATGACATTTGAATATCAGTCAAAGAGAACTAGGTTTCAGCA
This sequence comes from Hyaena hyaena, assembly GCF_003009895.1. NCBI lineage: Eukaryota > Metazoa > Chordata > Mammalia > Carnivora > Hyaenidae > Hyaena > Hyaena hyaena. Next base: position 751,860 of record NW_024080821.1, read on the forward strand.
CAACTCAGCAGTCTCTAATTCAGCACAGGACAAATGGCTCTTCCAACTGACCCCTAGAGAAAGAAAACATAATGGAGAAAGGCTATTGAAAGAGGGTTACGATGTAGTAGAAAAAGGCTTGTATTGGAGTCAAATGTCATGTGCTCTAATACCAACTCAATCACTTATAATTTATGTGGCTTTGGGCCAGTTAGTAACCTTAATGCAGTCTAAATTTCTTAATCAGTAAAATGGGAGTGGTCATATTTACCTTTCAGAGTTCTAAGTGCTCAAAACAATAAATATGAATTACAATGCCTGGCACATAGTCAGTATTCAGTGATATAATTGTGGTCTGCATTTGAGGAAAATGCTCATCTCCCAACAGCAGTGCTACCAAAGGGTATATATATGGGAGTTCTTCCAAAGTCCTCGAGAAGGAGAAGGATATCCCACATTACTGTTCCCCTCTTCTCAAAACACACAGAGTGGCAGTGGCTTCCATGTTTGCAGCGGAAGGTCAGTGTCTTAGCCCTTATCACTAATAATCTCCATCATCATCGCCAGTACAGCCCCAATAATAAAAGTGCCTCACATCTGTTTAATGCTTTCTTAAATATTATCTCAGGCTATCTGACTCTGTAATTTCCCTGCCTCCCTAAAAGCATAGCACTGAGTAGCTGATATTGCTGCAATTGGTGATTCAATTCTTCCCTGCACCTGCATGTCTCTGTCTTGCTATGTAATATTAAATGCATTTCCCCACAGAAACAAAGGCTGAAAACTCTACTATTTGTCCTAATGATGTGGTTACTTCTCTAGGGCCACCATTTCTCAGTTCAGTCATATAAGAGCTGGCCTGGGAAGCAAACCACCATCTTGTTTCTATAGGGGTGGAGTGCTATAAATACAGTGCAAGGAGACTTTGGAACAGAATCTGCAGATCAGGGTCTCTGTCTTCAGACCAGTTACTTTACCTTTGACAAGGACTCTAGAGTCAACAGGGACCCCCAGTCTCTTCTTTCATGTCTGGGTAGGCTGCCAGCAAGTCACTAGGAGGCAAGGGACTTGGATCTATAGCTTGTTGTTTTTTTTTTGTTTTTTTTTTTCCAGTATTGGGAAACCAAGTCTGGGCTTCCCCACTCATTTATAGCTTGTGGCACATGCTGTACACCTAGGCTTTATATCTGTATATTTTTCTAAATTAATGCAAGTAGATCTCTCAATAGAGCCCAGGGGAGTTATTTTCATACAGTGTGATGGAGTCTGCCAACATATTCATATAACCACAGCTGTGGATGCATCTAGAACAAGAAGAAGCGAGCTATCCAGTTGAGGTGAAGTTGTGACATGGCCTCTATTTCTGTTGTAATTGTATTTCCAGGGTCCTTAATCCCTTATTCTAATACCCCTGGATTCTTCAGTTTTTCTAACTAATATGAAATTAAGAAGGGATAACACAGTTTTGGTCTTTACGTGTCATGCTGTCGTGGGTCTCTTTTTATCCTCACAACAATCTTGTGGGATAGGCATTATTATTAATAGTAGTAGTAGTAGTATTAGTATTCCAACTTCAGATAAAAACACTTAAAACCAGAGAAACTCAGGAACTTGCTCAAAAATACCCAGATGGTAAGTGGCAGATTCAGAACCTGAATCCAGAATTATCAGACTTCAAAACTCCTATCCCTAATCAATAAGCTATAATTATTCAGTGTTTTATTATTTTTAATGTTCATCATTTTGAAAGTATAGGATTATTATTTGAGATTACTATCTGTCCTATGAATGAGATGGGACAGACACTGGTATCTCAATTTGGCAAGAGAGAACATGAAGGTTTAGGTGGGTGAATGACCCCACCCGGGCCCCCAAATAGCAGGTGACATTGAAGGGAACATGAAGTTTGGATCCAGATCTGGGGCTGCCCCTGACTCTGTGTGTAGCTGTGGGAAAGTCACTTATGTTCTTGCTTACGAAGTGCAGCTAATGTTATCTCCCTAAGAAGAGGTTTTCTATAAAATAGACAGTTTGGTGGCAATCTAACATAATGTTTAAAAATATGCATTATTGAGTGCAACTGCATGCTTTAAATGATTCTGTAACTTTGAGAAAGTTAACCCAAGTCTCTGTAAAAAGAACACAATAAAAGTACTTAATTTGTGGGGCCCTAGGAAGTTTAAATGATACAATTCATGTAAAATAATTAGTAAAGAACAAGTGCTCAAAAAATATTAGCTGTTATTATTTGTAAAGCAGCTCACAATGTGTGTAACACGTAATAGAATCAATAAATGTTAGCCCTTTCCACCACCACGTGTTCCCTGCTCTAGGATATGCAAGTCAGGGAAACAAATGTCCTCTCTAGCTCAGTGGAGTCCTCCCTGCCCTCATGACTTACACCTGCTTAAGCACAGGCCTTTGGGAGCCAAGTAAATGAAGGCAAGAGATGCCATTTTCAAATTTAATAAACACACAGCCACTCACGGGGGCATCTCTCATTCCCACTGGCAGGTTATAGACAGTCTTTTCTCAATTACCTGTGTCTAATTTTAATACAAGGCCAGCTTTGCTCACTTTGTTCTCTGCATTCACCCTCGGTCTCCTCCTGAGCCCCAGGTGGGATCTACTCAGAGAGTGTAAGCCCGTATTAATATCGTCCTGAGCAAAACATAATTAGAAAACTAAATCAGCAGCCACAAGAAGAGTATAATGCTTTCCAAAGCTATATATCGGGTGAGTGGAATGTTGGTGTTTATGCTTCTTTCCTTGACATTTTTGTTTGCTTTGGATTATCCACATCACTGCTTCCCTTTATGTGTCCCTACTATAAAAAAGTCAAGACCATTGGGCGTTTATTTAGGCTCTGGTACAGGAGTTGGCATAGTAGGGCTGGCTTGCCCAATCTAGCCCCCTGCTCATTTCTGTGTCAATCTTTGTTAGGACATGGCCACACCCATTCGCTTACATATGTCAATGATTGCCTTTGAGCTACAATGGCAGATAAAGACCAGATGGCCCACAAAGGTTAACATATTTACTATCTGGCTCTTTATAGCTACAATTTGCTGACCCTTGTCCAGTGTATCCATAGGCAAGACAGCTTTCAGAATAGCCCAATAAGTGTCTTTTTCTACCCAAAACCGATAACCAGCACCTGTATCCAAGTTCAATAGGTGGCTGGGCCAGCACAAGAATGGGTGCTTGGACTCAGGAAATAACCTGGCAGATGACTAAGACACTAGGGGATCAGGGCTGCAGGAGGCCTTCCTGGATTTCCCTGTGCTCATTGCCCCCAAAGAGTAGGAGCCCAGAGAAGACCTGCTGGGTCCTGCATGCTCTGGAGGCTACCTTAGAGCTGACCCAGTACTTATTGTGGGAAAACTGCTATGTGGCTGGATGATCTCTTTGCTGATAGTGGCTAGAGTTCTAGAACTCACAGCCTCAGGAGCCTATATTTAAAGACACGCACTTGGAGGTTCACATTATGTCACCTGTAGATGACAAAGATGGAGGCTGATTGGCAATTACTAGGGTGCATAAGAATTCTCTGGGATACCTGCTAATAATGCAGATTCCTGCCTCTACCAGAAAGTCCAACTGAAAAACTTGGGATGAGGTCCAGGAAGCACTGTTGTATTTTTTTAAACAAGTATTACTGGTTTTGTTGTTGATGTTGATGACCTAGGGAGAATACCTTAAGAAACAGTGCTCTGGTGTTGTGATCTTAATCATTCTGGGGTTGCTGACTATGTGAGAATCTTATTTAAAAAATGGAAACTTTGGTCAAGGGAAAAATTACAGTTTATGTGGACAGAAACACCTTATATTTCCTACAACTGGAGAGGGTTCCAGATTTTCTAAGCCCATTGTTCAGAACCCCAAATTAAGAACCATCCTAAAATAATGCATGAAGCATTGATAGGAGTGTTTGAGTTTTACACTCCTGATAGCTGTTACCTGCTCTTTTTCCTCCTGGTGAGTTCCCACAAAGGGTAGTTTCTTCTTGGTGATAAGGATGTATGGTGCTTGCCTGGATAAACTGATCGGGTGGTGAAGGTCACATGAGGTCCTATGTATGAAAGCAAATTGAAAACTCTAAAATGCCAGGAACACCCAGAGGATTGTGATGATGCGAAATCAGCCTTAAGGGGCTGCCTTCCAGGTTCATACCCTCCTCAGCACTGTGATCATAATTCCTACCTCCATGCCCTTTCAAGCCCAGTCATATTTTGCTGCCTGTCCAGTTTTCCTTCATGCCTCAGGGATCCCAGGAATTGCACCTCATGAAGTAACTAACCACTGGACATTTCCACTTTGGAGCCTTGCCAGCCCTGGCTCTCAGTGTACCCAAAACTCATCATAAAATTGGCTCCTCTCTCCCCTCATTTCCTGGCTGCTGTTGTGATTGGATGATTTTGAAATATTAATGTGTACCCCCCCTCTTGTATTTTTCTCTTTCTTTTCCTCCCCCTTTCCCCAATTCATATTCAGTTCTTTCCATAGGAAGAAAAGCAATAGTTGAGGTTTTCTGCTGTAGGAGAAAGGAAGCTGTTTTATATACGGTGACCAAGGAAAGTTCCCTTGAATGGGTAATATTAGAGGGTGAATCTGAAGGAAGCGAGGGAATGAGTCATGAATATAAACGTGAAGATAAGACAGTGAGAGGGCAAGTGCCTAGCCCCCAAGGTGAGAGCCTGCTTTGAGTTTTTAAGGAAGAGAAAGGTCAGTGTGGCTGGGTGAAGTAAGGAAGCAGAAGATTGACGGGCAGTCGGGTCGGAGGGACCAGAGAGCTGGCATATTCTCGAGGTCAAGCTCAGGACTGTAGCATTTATTCTGAGTGATCTGGGAATTGGAACTTAAGTTTTAAAAGGATCACTCTGACTGTGTGAAGAATCACAATTGGCTTTTCAAGCCCTCCCTCTTGCTGAGTAGGGGCCAAGGCAGAAGCAGAGAACCCAGTTAGGAGGCTTGTTCACAACCTGAGCAAGACTTACACCAGGGACAGCAGTGTGGGAGGTGAGGGTGGGGGGATTATGGCAAGACACTGTGTATATTTTGAAGATAGAGCCAATCACCCATTTTAAATGATGGGTTAGATGAAAGAAACAAGAAGATCAAGATGACTGCAAGATTTAGAATCTGAAAATCTAAAATGGGGATGACTCAAGAGGCAGTGGGCTTGGCGTTAGGAGCCAGGCTGGATCAGACATTTGGTTTAAGCCATGTTAACCTAAAGATGTGCTTCAAACATCTACATGGAGAGAGTGAGTAGACAATTTGACAAATTAATCTGGGGTTCAGGGAAGAGGTCTGTGCTAAAGTCAGGAGAATATTCCACGGGGTTCAGACAGTGTTGACAGCCAAGAGTTGGATAAACATGTATGGGAGTAGCTGTGGATAGGGAAGAGAGAACTGGAGAACACAAGTGTGAAAGGTTGGTCAGAAATAAGGAATTAACATAGGTGACATAAATAGTGGCTTGTGGGGAATTATAACAAAACAGGTGAAGTCCTAAAAGTGAAGGAAATGGGTTCAAGAAGGAAGAAGTAATTCAGCAATGTAGATGGCTATTGATAGGTTAAATGAAGACTGAGAATTGACCATGGGATGTCAGCAGTGTGAATCCTGTAATGCTCCCTGGGAGAGATAAGAAGTTATTTGCCTTAGGGAGTTGAAGAGACATTTTTCGATGACACAAAGAGTTGCTCAAAAGTGAAGCTAACTTGATGGATTCCCATCTGCTGAGCAGGGTGCCTGCCCTTTTCTCACCTCCAAAGAAGTGATTTTTCATCAGAGGAGAAACCTGTCACACCTTTGAGCTGCCAAGCCATAAATCTTCTTTCCACCAACTTGCTAATAGTTTTTCTTGCCACCTTTCCTGAGAAACCAGAGTAATTGTTATGAAATATGGGCTTGTTCTGTCTCTCCCAGCTGTGGTTCCTCTATCCCCTGCAGGTCCTGGGGAAAGGCAGAGTCTCTGTGTTTGTCACTGGGTGTTCATTAGAAGCACAGCAGATGCTGTTACCAAGAACGTGACATCCTGATGAAACCAGAGGCACCACACAGCAGCCCTGAAATCTGAGAGCCAACAGCCCCTCCTGCCCAAAAGGCATTAGCAAGCGGCTTCTGCTTTGTTTTCTTGGGGAGACAGAGAGAAAATGACCCTATTTAATCATGGGAATGAAAACGTTCTTTCATGTGTGCTCTTAGTGATTCCACAGAAATGTATTGAGTGTCTGAAGTTCTCTAGTAGATCATTGGGTTAAAAGTTTGATGCAAATGATCAGTCTGACATATGCATCTCATGGAAGTCATAATTAGCAGAAATTAACTGAAACATAATTAGCAACTGGGAAGAATATTGGGAGATATGGTCTGGGGACAGCTCAGTAAGTGCAGCTTTAAGTCTCCCCTGTTCATTATGCAGAATGTGCTCAGATCAGTGGCTATGGAATTTTTTCCTTGACCATCACGAGCTTCTGCCAGATCTTAAAGACCCCTGTGTAAGCCTTACCAAGCCTTTTAAACCCCCAACACATCTCCTTAAACTTCAACAAGGTTCCCTAGTGGTTGCAAAAACTATTTTGCAAGCCTTATCTCCATGATACATATCCGGGTGCAGGGTTCAATGTCTTGGTATGCATCTAAGTGCCATCTTGATACACTGACCACACATTCTGTAATGGTGACCTGACAGCACAGATGCACAGTTGCCTTGCAGCTCCGCAATGATAGATAGTCTGTGGACATGTGAGGTTGGTTATCTACAAGGTCTAAGTGAGACCAATTGTGGCAGGCCAGTGCAAGACTTCACAGAGTACTTATGATTGCCACACACCATGCTAAGCATTGGGGATATAAAGCTGAACACAAATCCCTGCTCTTAAGAAGATCAAATAGAAAAGGGTTTGCAAAGCCAAGTGACTTTAAGGAAAGCAACAGCCTTTGGCAGACCTGGCCCTAGTCTGAGCTCATGAATCTCCTGGCTTAACATCTCAGTCCTGACTGCTGGTCACCCACTAACTAAAAATTGGCAAGTTAAGATTTGATTGGATTGCTTTAATAATTGCTTGAGCAATGATTTAAGCATTATAGTTAAAGACTGCTTCTAATTTTCATAGCTGAATATGAGGAGTCCATCAAGTGACCCAACACTTAGTGTAGGATTTCCGAGTGCAGATGCCTGAATTTATCAAACTCTTCCGCTATACCAGACATGGTGCTAAGAGATTTCTGTGGCTTATCTGATTTAATTTCACAAACCTCTAAAGTATGTACTATTGTCATCTCCCATTTTCAGATGAAGAAAGTGAGTTTTAGTCAGGACTCAACCGCAGGGTGTCTGGCACCTGTGTCCCATCCTACTTTCTAGGATAAAACATTTCCTCATGCAAGATCAATTCAGACATACATCTTTACTTGATGAATGCCAACAGATTCTGAATAGTTGTGTACAACTGCACAAATTACTCAGCAGAGAATAGTGAGGGTCAGGACAGGAGATAACAGATGGCAGGACACAAGGGCAACATTATCAAAGAAATGTAAGTACGGATAATTTGCAGATCTTACCGTGTTCAGTTCCTTTGCCTTCTTTTGTATGCAACACTGTTGAGCAGACTCTGAAACTCAAATCTCTTCCTGTGCTTGTGATGAACAAAGATAAAAACTTTAAAATTTTCAGAGAATAGCAGGAAAAATAAGATGTGAAGTCAGATAAAAACACAGAGGGAGGCAAACTATAAGAGACTCTTAAATGCAGAGAACAAGCTGAGGATTGCTGGAGGGGAGATGGGTGAGGAGATGGGCTAAATGGGTGATGGGCATTAAGGAGGGCACTTTCTGGGATGAGCACTGGATGTCATATTGTAAGAGATGAATCACTGGGTCTACTCCTGAAACCAACACTTCACTATTTGAATTTAAATAAATTTTTAAAAAGATACAAAGTCAGATTTCCACCCCATAATCTCAATTAGTTAAATGTGGTCCAATTCTGGCAGCTTTCTCACCTTTAAGGGTATTGATACTTCTCCTTCTGGATCATCAATGTCACCCCTTTTTACCTTTTTCCTTCTGGACAACTTGTTTTCATTCTTGAAGATTCTGCTGAAGGATCACTCCCTCCAAAAAGCCATTCTAAGTCCCAGACTTAATCAAGTGGCCCTCCTCTGTTTCCTACACCATCATATATCAAATTGTGTGTTTTGTTGTATTCTGTATTAGGCTCTGAACCCTTTTAATACAAAGACTGTGTTTTACTTCTTTTTGTATACTCAACATGTAACAGAGTGGTAAATATATGATAGGAACTTTAAAAAAATTTTTTTTAATGTTTATTTTTGACAGACAGAGCATGAGTGGGGGAGGGGCAGAGAGAGAGGGAGATACAGAATCTGAAGCAAGCTCTAGGCTCTGAGCTGTCAGCACAGAGCCCAATGTGGGGCTCAAACTCATGACCGTGAGATCATGACCTGAGCCGAAGTCGGACACTCAACCAACTGAGCCACCCAGGCGCCCCTGGTAGGTACTTTTTAAATGAATAAAAAATCATGAATACATTGTGACATGGACCAGGTAGATTTGGTCTGCTTATAGCCAGCGTCTACCTGCTTAAACTTAGTTATCAGTTACTTGCAGTATGGAATATGTCTACCCTCATAACTCGAAACAGAACTCATGGTGTAACAGAAATTTAAACACCAAATGGTATAAGAGATTTAAGCTAGTCTAAATACTTCTGCATATAGATAAAAAAATTGGAAGCCAAGTGGACTGAAGAGCATTCCCCAAGGTCATTCAGATTTCAGGGACAGAACTGGGAATGGAACTAAATTTCTGACTCTTAAGCCAGAGATCTTTGCTACTTTACTGGTGTTTTCCCACAATAGCAGGTCTTTTAGTATTCTGCCCCATGAAGACAGCATGTTTTTCCTGATGGATAGATTCATCAACATTAAGAGAACCTCAAAGTAACAAATGAAAAGTTAAAAAAGAAAAATGATTTATTTTCCCATATATTGTTGAAAACAACTCACAGAATCTCTGGTCCCTTACAGCACTCAACTGCCACTCCTGAAACATGTTTCAAAAATTCAATAATTCCAAGGCATTGTTTATTTTTTCTCAAATAATTTGGTGCACAAAAGAAACTTAAAAGGTGTTAGAGATTGTTTCTTATCTCTGAATGGATAGTCAAGGACATCTCCCATAAGGAAAATTCTCATTTCAGCCAGAACGTTGTTTTCAATAAATCTAGTCAAAGGAATAAAGTGGCTGTTCTCCCCTTTGGTTAAATACACGTGTAGCTCACAAAGTATTTTGTTGATATAAATGTTAGCAAGCAATGACAGACATGCATCCAGAAGCCACTTAAATGTAGCAAAAGCCCCACCAGTCAATAGAAATTAAAACATTGCTTTTCTATGTACGTCTAGAATGATTTGCATAACACATTGATAGTGACACTGCCTTGTGCATTGCAGATGATTTGGGCTATGGAAGCAGACATATGTGCTTAACTTTATCATGTATTAACTCTCTGACCTTTGATAAGAGATTGAATCCTTTTAGTTCCATCCATCAATTCAAGAAATATTTAATGAGCATTTACTTGGTGCAGGCTCTACTCTAAGCCCTATGAGTAGTGACAAAAAGAGTTTTTTTAAAAAGTCTAATTCTCAGGAAACTTACATTCTTATAGGGGGAGACTTTGGGAGATAACACATACACAAATAGGAAATATTTGATGATTAGTATTATGGAGAAAAGTACAGTTGGGGGAAAGGGAGTGCTGAGAGGAGACCAGTTTTAAATCGGGTGATCAGGGAAGGTGTCACCAAGAGAGTGACACTGGAAAGAGGGCTGAAGGAGTAAATAAGTGAATCCACTAGGCATGTGGTGGCAGTGTTCCAGGCACAGGAAATGGCAAATTCAAAGACCCTTAGATGGGTCTTATGGTATGCAAGAGGGCTTTATGTCCAGAGTGTTCAGACAGATGGGGAGAGTAATAGGAGATGAGCTCAAAGAGGTATAAGAATGGGGGTGGGCACAGGGTCAAACCTTGTAGGCCAATAAAGGCATGGTCTTTTTTCCTAAGCGAGGCAGGAACTTATGAAGAGTTTTGAGCAGTGGAATGGTATGATCTGGCTCTAAGTTTTAAAAGATGGCACTGTGTTGACAAACTACAGGAGAGAAGGGTGAGAAGCATACAGAATGGTTAAGAGGCTATTGAAATGATCTATGTGAGAGGTTATAGTGTTTTAGACCAGGTGAGTAGCCACGGAGAAAGTGAGAGGTGGTCAAATTGTGGATATATTTAAAGGTAGTGTCATCAGGATTTGCAGACAGTCTGCATGCTGGGTGTGAGGGAAAGAGTCAAGAATAACTTCAAGGTTTTTGACCTGAGCAATTGGAAAGATGGAATCGTCAACTTAGATGAAGAAAACTATGTGAGGAACAGGTTAGTTGAAAAAACCAGGTGTTTGGTTTTGGATATATCAAGTTTGAGATGCTTATTAAACGTGTAAGAGAAGATCCTAATTAGGCCACTGCACCTTGTAGAAGAGAGGTCTAGACTGTAGATTTAAATATGCCTCTAGATGTTATTTAAAGCACTGAGAAATAATGAGATCACCCAGAGAAGGACAGTCTCCAAGGACTGAGCCCTTAGGCACTTGATGTTAAGAAGTGGGTAATAAAAATAGTTAATGCTCATGTAATACTTAACTGCGTACCAGACCTTGTTCTGAGTGTTTTTGTATATGAACTCATTTAATTTTCATGATATCCTCTTAAGGCAGTTACTATTATTACCATTATTTTATAGATTAGGAAACCGGGAGAAAGAAGTTAAGTAACTTGCCCAAGGTCATAACACTTACTGAGTTGCGTAGCCAGAATTCCAAACTGGCCTCTTCAGTAACTAGAAGAGAGGCACTACCAATAGAGATGACTGAGGAGGGACAACCAGTGAGGTAGAAGGAAAACCCAGGTGGTGTGAGGTCCCAGGAGCCATCTGAAGGAAATTTCAATGAGGATAAAATTGCTTACCCATGTCATATGATGCTGGCAGGCCAAATGAAGATAAAGACTGATAGAGCAACATGGAGGTTGTCAGTGACTTTGGCAATAGCAATTTAGGTTGGCAGTTTAGAGTGACAAGGGCAGGTGGAGTGGTGGCAGTAAAAGCCAGATTGGAGTGACTTCAAGAGAGAAGGGGATGTTAGACAATGAGTTTTGACCATTCTTGAGAGGATTTTTACTATACAGGGGATATAAGCAGGTAGTTGCTGGAGGGGGATATGGGACCAACTGAAGGTATGTTTTACACCTAGGATGACAATTAACAAACAGGTGTTGAGAATGATATAGTATAGAAGCAAACATTGATGGTGAAGGAAAGACAAGGACAAATGGCTACTGTGATGTCCTTGAGTAGGCAAGAGGTGACTTTTGGGGAAATGGACAGTTCATCTACCATAATGGGAGGGAAGCAGAGCCTACAGGTACAGATGCTGGTAGTTGGGTAAATGCAGTTGTGGGACTTTGTGAACATGCTCTCATTGTTTCAGTTCCTATGCCTCAATTTCCTTACCCACAAATTGGGAATTTATATCTCTCTTTCATGTTGCTGTGGGAATTGAATCAGACAACATGGTAAAATGTTAGCATCGTGCCCAGTATAATTTATGAGCTCAAATTATTTATGAGAAATTCCCTCATCTCCCTCTTTATTGGTTATTTATTATTATTTTTATTATCAGTTACTAGCATTCATTGAGCATTTACAATGTAGTAGACACTATGCCACGTACTTGGCACATATTCCTCAGAGAATGTTCCTTCCATGTTTGTGGTATCCTATTGAAGCTTTCTGAACTCTTATAAGGAACCTATTTGGGATTTGGTTGACTGGTTATTTCTTTTCCTCCCCGGGATTCCCTTTATCTGCAACTGTTCTGGTCTAGGTTTTTAACATTTTTTCATTCACACTGATTCATTCGCCTGGAGAACGGTGGCATATGGCTGGGACCTTGAAGGATACTTTCCAACTAACAGCCTTTGTGGTATAAGATGAGGCATGGTGAACTGAGTTAAGCCATTTGCCATCCCTGGGTCTAATTTATGTTGGCTCCACTGAAACTACCTCAGCACGGTAGAAGTCCCCCCAAACAAAAACAACCGGTTGTTCAAGCTTTCTTCTGCTGCTTTGGGGGTAGTGGGAAATGAGAGATGGTCAGTACTGACCAGCTCCTGAATATTCGTGTTCTCAGGTGGGAAAAGTGAAGTTATGTAGAGTGCCTAATAGGTCCCCCCAGCAATAACATTTTGGATTTTTTTTTCATCACCTGGACTCATTTACTGTTTGAAATAAGTACAGATTTCCCTACGGAGGATCCCCTTGTTCAAAATCAGTCAGTCATGAGAAATCCAACCCTCCTAAACAAAGGCCTTCAGTGACAGTAGATTTGTATTCTGTTCTCACAAGTCTGTTTCTAAGGAAAAGCAGTAGGAGTCAGTGTCTTCCCCTTTTTGAGCAATTTTCATAAACCAGAGGTTCTGTTTCCCATATCTGAGAAATGGCAATCCCAGCATTTTTACATACTTGAGAGCTGAAAATGATGACTATCCAAATAGGTGAAGTATCATTATTTGTTTCCTCTGAGGAAGCAATTAATTACATAGACCATTGGAATGATCCTGGCGTTCTATAATACAATCACAACGTTCTTCATTAAGAGATGACAAGTCCCCATAGTAAGCAAATACTAATACCTGGTGAGGCATCTTTATTTCTTTTATGGGGTGCCTACTCTGTGACATGTATTGAATGTGATAATTAATATACACCATTGCACTTACCTCTGGTAGCTCCTCTATAATTGTTTTATTATCCCTAATGTGCTGATGAAGAGAGAGACCTGGAGAAAATAAGGACTTTGCCCAAATTTACACAGCTAATAAGTGATGGAGCTCACATTTGAACCTAAGTCTACTTTAGTGTATATAAACCTTGGTCCATCTGAAAGACTTTAACTTTTAGCCACCAAATGGTATTACCCCTCTTAATGATGTCAACAATGTTGGATCCAGAATGTTGGATACAGAATCCTTCTGTGACACTTTGCTTTATAATGCCCATGTGGCTTCACCTGGAGTCATTCCGGAAGCTGTAAGTTCATAAATAATGTCTCTTCAACTTGGTTAGGCTCACAGTGCCAGGAGAAGACAGATGATCTACGGCTGTGCATGGTATCATTGCGAGCTAATGTGTTACTTCTGTAGTCTTGGGTTGCCATCCCCTGGAGTGTTTTGATGTGATCAGTTGTCAGTTTCAGGTCTGTTGTTTCTCTCACCAGAAGCCCAGCCGGTGGAAGATGACAGCCCCAAAGCCTTGCCTGTGTTAGGGGAGCTATTGAACTCAGATAATGACATAAACGAGTCGGTGTTCATCTGGGGAATCTCAGACAAAGCAGCCCAGAGGAAAACCATCTCTGTCGATGAAGGTTTGTTTCACTTGCAACAGAAAAAGCAGCAGCAGCAGCAGCAGCAGCCGCCACCGCCGCTACCAGAGCCCGTGCACAGGCTGGGGAGAGGTAAAGGGAGGCTGAAGCTGCCACATGTGAGTAGCATTTTATGATTTCTCTAAAGCTGAGAAAGGAATGCTGGGGAGGGGGCTTGGCTGTGAGGTGGGCGTGTGTGTGTGGGTTGGGGCTTTCCGTGTGGCTGGGGGGTGGGAGGGATGGTTTACACAATTAACAAGTGCATTTGGGATCTGCCCTCCTCTTCCAAAGAGGTGCAAGAGCGTGCCCACACGCACTTGCATTTTCTCCACTGATTGTATAGTAAGTCCAAGCAGCAGGTGGGGAATATCATCTTTTTGTTTTCTTTCTTTTCTTCTTCTTCCTCATCCTTGAGAGTGGGCTGCATGGCAGAAAAACACCTGAGCCAGAAAGAGCTTTCCCAAGTGGAAGGACTCTTCCAGAGGGTTTCTTTCCCAAGTTTCTTTTGCAGATGTGTAGCTCTCACAGAGAATCTTTGCCACAGAGCTGCTCTCCTACAGGGCTGTTTACAATCCTGCTAGCCACAAAGGGGCGAGGGTGACTTTTGTATCTCTGGTTCACAGCTCTAGTTGTCTGTAGTAAACAGCCACAAATACAACACAATTTAACCTCTCACTTCCCACTGGTAAAAGAGTTCATGGGAACCTCCTGGGTTTGGAAAAGCATGGGTTGTATTTCATGCATTTTCTCAACCCAGGACAAAATAAGTAGGTCTCTCAGAGTTGACAGCATTGATGCCTTCTTGCACTTGGGGAAAGTTTTGTGGGTTTTTTTTTTTTTTTTTATGTCGTTGTTGTTATCAGGCTCTGGAATTTACTGTGAACACTGGGTAGATTGAAGCTGAAAAACAGCAGGAGAGAATGTTTTTGTTTAAATCACTAGTGCAGCTAGCAGCAGGTTGTCTTACCCAGGGAGCTGGTTAGCATCTTTGGGTTTTTGTTACTGACGCTAAATAATGAGATGAGCAAAAGTACACCTGGTCATAAACTCCCTTGTATTCTGTTTTTCTGAAGACATGGTTGCTTTCTTTGTTGCTTGTTTTCCCACACTTGCTTCTTTTCTTCTCTCTTTAGAAGCTCAGATGTAGCTGAGCATGTCAGGCTGAATGTTTACATGCATGAGCATTTGCGGTAAATGCCCCCAAGTTTATCTTCTCCAGGAGAAGAGGAAAAAGGGGAGAAAGAGGTTTCCAAGGAAGGACACTTCCCTTGTCCTAAGAGCAGTTTTTGGGCAGTTGTACATAATAAAGGTAGAACAGTCAGAGACACTTCACCCTGGGACTTGGCTGGGAGGAGAGCGGTCTGCCGATGCTTGGGTGCAAAACTGAATGCTGTTATGCTGGGGGGGTCAGGGCTCCAGCTCTCAAGTTGTTATGGGGTGTGCATGAAATGTGAGCCAGGGGATTGGCTTCATGGGGAATCCTGTCACCCAGGGAGTGCCTTCCAACCTCATACCACAGCTCTCCAGGGTCAGTCAACAGATGAGGTTGCTCAAAGTTGGAGATGAGTGGCTAGGAGATCCAACTGGCCATCCTAGTGGAAAGGGTTTAGTATTTGCAGCATCATGCTATCTGGGCTCCATCCATTGCACGTGAGGAGCTTTGCCATTCAGATTGGCTCTAACTTAAGCAACTCAGGGAAAGCCAAAGAAATGAGGCAAGATGAGTAATCTGATGCCTGTGCTTTGCTGTGATTTACTCTTGCTGTTATTGGTAGGGATGCATGGTGGAAACATTACAAACTGGGTTTTTTTTAGAGACTTTCTCTTAAGATTGCCCTTTTAGCATCCAGTTTCTTCTCTGTGCCCTCTCCCAGTCTTTGTCCAAGCATACATTTTTGACACAATTGTAACCACAGTCTAGATATATTTATTTGCTCTGTTTCTCTTCCCAGTATTATTCCATAAACACTTTCCCATCTTCCAGCCAATTTTCACATAGATGGTTAATTATGACTGGATTAAATGGATTAATCCCTTAAGTGGATATGCCATAATCTGTTTAGCAGTTGTTGGCTATTTAAATTGCTTCTAGTTTTCCCATGATTGTTATGCCACTATGAATATTTCTGTGCATAAAGCAGTTTTATTTATCCTTATAAAAACATGGGGGATGAATTCTCAATATTCATATTAGCAATATTAACAAGATAAAAAAATGTGACCGTTTTTGTGGCTTTTCATGCCTATTATCAAACTGTTCTCTGTAACATATTTTCACTGTCCAAAGCCATCAGTAATATAGTCTGGAGAAATGTAGATTTATCTAGAAACTTAGGCACATTAGATTCTTTCTTTTTTCTCTCTCTCTCTGTCTAAATTAGGAGCTATAAAAAGGCACTGGTCACTTCTTTAAAGCTGGCTTTGAGTCCAATTAAGCCAGACAGTATCATCCTCCCCAGGACAAGCCTGCAGCTCCTCATATTCCCTCACTTTGTCAAGCACTCCCATGAGAAATCCAGTCCAGCAGACTCCCCTTTCCATTTCTGTAAGGAGCGAAGAAGGGAGGGGCAGAAGCTCTCCATCCTGTACCAGACCACCTGAGAAAGATGAGCAGGGATCATGGGAGGGGAAGCCAGCTTTGGATTTTCTCCAACCCCTAGAGCTCAATCCCGACAGGCTCCTTCACCCTTCTGACTCCCTCCCTGACCCTGACGGAGCCAGCATAGAGGTAAACTCACTCCTTGGGCAGGATTTGTGGCAGAGGCCTGACAGAGTAGACAGACGTGGGGTCCTTGGGAAGGTGAGGACTAGCTAAACTTATAAGGGTAAAAAGGAACATCCAGTAGAGTCTTGCTGCCATGTTTCCTCCCAAATGCATGGGCTTTAATGATGCAGGGCGGACAGGGCTGAATGCCAACTCTCATCAAGTAAGAGCTGTAGAATGCTTCTTTTTAAGTTCCTACCTCTTATCAAGACAATTTTATCAACGATTTATTATTTCTTTTATTTCCTCTTCCCTTGTACTTTGTCATTCTGGAGATTAATCTGTGCTCTTCTCACCTCCTGTGTAGCTCACGGTAAATTGCTTCAGTGCTAAGCTCTTGTTCACTCTGTAATTATTTGTGCAAAGGCCAAGATCACCCAGTGGGAGACACACAGAAACTTGGCATACATTTGCCCACTCTAA
Organism: Hyaena hyaena; assembly: GCF_003009895.1. Lineage (NCBI taxonomy): Eukaryota > Metazoa > Chordata > Mammalia > Carnivora > Hyaenidae > Hyaena > Hyaena hyaena. The sequence continues at coordinate 768,534 of NW_024080821.1, forward strand.
CTTGCACAGATGAGAAAGGACTTGTGTCTTGGGAGCAAGATTTTCTTACCATATGTAAGCAGGTTTGATACATGTGAGGTTTTTTTAAGGGTGTTATTGACTCAGTCTGCAAGGGCTTAAAAGAAGAAGCACTGCTTCACAAGACTGGTGGTCCACTGGTGTGTCTAAATTCAAGTGGCAAGATGGGGCAGTGGTCTAAGAAGGAACAGAGGTCTTCCTGTTTCAGATGATGGACAAACCAAGGGAAATGGTGTGCTCATGATCTACCAGTGGGAGGAACGTTTTTGTCCACCAAGGAGAGGATGACAAGCTTTTAAATTGTAGCACAAGTATTTAAGAAAGATGTTAGTAAGGACTTCCCATATGATGACACTCTGCACTCCCCACATGATACTCCCTGAACTTTGTTTGTATTATTGGTGTCAGGGCTAGCTTCCTGCAAGTTTATACTCTGAGAAGCAAGAATGGTACCCACTTTATTCACTGCTGCATCTGCAGTCTCTCACCCAGCAGCACCTTCCACTTCACAGGGTTTGCTATGTGCAGGGACATAGGTTAAACACTCCATCTCCATTAGTACCTTTACTACTACAGCAGCCCTATGCAGTGGTTCATATTATTATTCCCATTTTTACAGACTTAAAAATTGACAGACTAGGAGGCTAGGCCAGAGGGTAGATGGAGACCTGTGTGTGAGGATCAGTGGGTTAAAAGGAAGGAGTGATTGAAGGAAAAAAAGAATCTCTCTCTACTTGAAAATGTCAGGACCACAGTATGAACCAAAACAGTCTGGCTCCAGAGTCTATGTTCTTACTGCACCTCCAACTTGTTTAACATTGGCTGAGGGAGTGATCGAAAGTCTGAAAGAATGTTAAACACTGTTTATGACCAAGATGTGCTTGTGGTAAAATTAATAATGATAGTGATGGTGATTTTTATAACAGTAGTGAGTAACGCTATTTGCTGTGTTACCTTTTAGTGAGGCTTTGTGGGAGTATTGACACCCTTATAAGAGGCTATCATCTTTATCCCTATTTCACCAATGAAGAAATTCAAGCTCTGAGATCTTATGCAAATTGTCCAGGGTCACAGAGCTAGTGAGTCTGACTCTGACGGCACCTCACTGATGTACCAATTTGGCAATGATCAAGGGCCAGAGCAGTCACAGCAAAGGGCTTGCCTGGAGGTGGGCTCAGTGCCTTTTTTGATCTCTTTAGACTTGGTCTTCTGGGATGGCTTTTAGGTTACCTTTCTATGATGCACAAAAAGCTTAGTTCTTAGCTCATGCCTGATGTTACCTCAAAGGAAAGCTCCTAAAAGTGGAGGGCTCTGAAGAAAAACATCATCATGGGGCAAGTCATTGGTGTGCCTACCATTGTTCAGAGCTCTAGAACTGCACTGTCCAGTAGGGTAATGGTTAGCCACAGGTGGCTCTCGAACACTTAAAATGTGGCTAGTTCAAACTGAGGTGTCCCCTAAGTGTAAGTAAAAAAAATACATCAGATTTCAACAGCTCAGTATGAAAAAAGTATAGATTATCTTAATAAATTTGGATTGATTACATATTGAAATGGTAATGTTGCAGATATAATGGTTTAACTAAAATATATTCTTTTTTTTCAAGTTTATTTATTTTGAGAGAGAGAGAGCATGTGCACACATGAGCAGGGGAGGGGCAGAGAGATGAGGAGAGAATCTAAAGCAGGCCCCATGAAGCCTGACACAGGGCTCGAACCCATGAACTGTGAGATCATGACCTGAGCTGAAACCAAGAGTTGGATGCTTAACCAGTAGAGCTGCCCAGGCACCCCTAAATACAATATAGTCTTAAAATTAATTTTACCATTTTCTTTTTAACTGTTTCAAAATGGTAGTAAAACTCGCATAACATAAAATTTGTCATTAACCATTTTCAAGTGTATATTCTCACAGTTGTGCAATCTGGCTCTGAATTTTTTTTATCTTGCAAAATTGATCATCTGTTAAACATCTCCCCATTTTTTCCTTCCCTCAACCCCTGCCAACCACCCTTATACTCTCTGTCTCTGATTCTGACTATTCTAAATATGTCATATGAGTGGCCTCAAGATTCATCCATATTGTAGCATGTGTCAGAATTTCCTTCCTTTTTAAGGTTGAATAATATTCCATTGTGTGTATACACCACATTTTGTTTGTCCATTCATCCATCAGTGGATACTTGGGTTGCTTCCACCTCTTTTAACTTTTTTTTTTTAATATGGCTTCTACAACATTCAAAAGTGCACATGTGCCCTGCCCCTTTTGTTTGTATTATATTTCTATTAGACCTCTCTGATCTGAACTTCTTTCTCTTCCTTGGTGCTTCCTTCTTCTTACCTCCACACATAAGGCCTCTGCCAGCCTTTACCAGACATTACTCCGGCCTCTCTCTTCCCCCTTCACGAAGACCAAACCAAGAATCTTAACTCTGATCAATCACGCGTTTCTATAAAGATTAGTGAAAGACTATCGTGTTAAGCTGAGTTTTCTGTAACTGAATGAAACTATGACATTTCTCAAGAGGAGTATTCTTTTTCTTTAATACATAAGTTGAAGGCCCAATATATTGGGACTGAGAAGAAAAAAGCTTTTGAAGTGATTTAATGTTTTTAAAAGTCAACAGCTTTCCTTAGCACACAGTCTGAGTTTTTATATTAACCAATACAAGGAAGAGTACAAACCAGTAAAGCATAAATTCAGAGCAGAGATCTATGCCAGCCTCTCATTTCTGACAGGTTTTGTAGAAAGACCTGAGTATCTGGAACTTCAAGACATTGGAATATTGTCAGTATTTTGTAAACTTCCCATCATCTAACAGGATAAAATCCAAAAGCCTTATTACATTGGTCCCCAAGTCCTTTCAGCTTTCTAATTTCCTTTCCCCACTCCCTGCAACTCTCTCTATAGGAAGAAAAGTATTACTGGGGTACCTAGGTGGCTCAGTCAGTTAGGCGGCTCAGGTCACAATCTCATGGTTTGTTGGTTCAAGCCCTGCGTTGGGTTCTGTGCTGACAGCTCAGAGCCTGGAGCCTGCTTTGGATTCTGTGTCTCCCTCTCTCTCTGCCCCTCCCTGCTCACACTCTATCTGTCTTTCTCTCAAAAATAAATAAAACAGTAAAAAATTTTTAAAGAGGGTAAGTATTACTTATTTGCCTCCACATATGTAGTGTTCTTCCCAGGCTTCCCTGCCACAACAGTGTTCTCACTTCAGCCTAGGACATCCCATCCCACCTTCATGCTCCTGCAAAAACTTAATCATTCTTCAGAAGGTCACTCTCTCTGGAAAGAATCTCTAGACCTCAGCATTGATAGGGGGAAACAGGTGGTCTACCCCCCAATGAGTGGTTGCAGGGAGTTGCGTGATGGGACTCTACAATGGTGCAGGCAAAGTTAAGGGAAACCAAGACAGGATGGTGAAGCAGCCCAAGGCTAGCATCTGCTGGAAGCAGGGAGGTTGATGCAGTTAGTGGGACATGGTTGGATGCATAAGAGCAAACTCTAGGCAGAAGTTTTGATCTCTGGAGCACCTGGGTGGCTTAGTTGGTTATGCGTCTGACTTTTGCTTAGGTCATGATCTCACGGTTCATGGGTTCAAGCCCCGCGTCGGGATCTGTGCTGACTGCCAGCTCAGAGCCTGGAGCCTGTTTCGGTCTGTGACTCCCTCTCTCTCTGACCCTCCCCTGCTCACGCTGTCTCTCTCTCTCTCCTAGAAATAAATAAAACATTAAAAAAAAAAGTTTTGATCTCTCCTAGAACAGTGCAGTACCTGACAACCTGCATTGTGAATGGAAGGTAGCTCTCTCTCCTCCACCCTTTCATGTCCTCCCTTTGACCGAAACCATCTGAAAGCCAGAATACACCAGTGCCCAGAGGATGCAGTTCATAGAAGTTACCTCCAAGAGCACAGAACAGGTGGGAAAAGATGGAGGGTGGATCTAGAGGGGCATATGGAAAGTATCTAGTATGAGCCTCTACCTCATCTCCAAAGCTTCCTTACCAAGCTTCCTAAGCAGTTTATACCATTTATACCATAAGATAATGCTTTTCCTATTATACTTGTATTGTTCAGTCAAATGTCTTTTTCCTAACTGCACATGGAGACAATGAGTTCTTTGAAAGTCAGACTCATTCCTCTCATTTATACATATATTTTTAATACCTAGCGAAATAATTGATAGCGTGTAGGTACTAAATAAATGTGGATTCCATGATTGTGTTAGTCTATCACATTTTTTTTCTAGAGCTCTCTTTGGAATCTGAATGACCTATGGTCATTCTAGATTGGGAATTTCTCAATGAGTTGGATATATAGAATTAATATCCTCTTTCTTTGAATCCCAGCTAGGGAGCCAAAATGGTTTAAATAAATGATTCTCTGTGTCTTGCTATGCTGTTATTGGTGGCACATTAAGTCATGAAGAATTGAAGAATTTGAACTTAAGTGGTAGGAATCAGCACTAAGTTAGACCAACAATGAAGATAAGTGTTTGCATAGGCACCCAGGAGAAACTGAGCAGCTACCTGAATTAAAATCAGAGAATACATATACAGAGAGTATCACATACTTTTTCCTCATGTCCTCTTTAATAGGATTTTTCATACAAATCTACATGGTTTGCAGAGAGAGACTTGAGTATTTAATGCTTTGAACCAAAAGCAGCTGGGATGAGTGTTGGGGGTGGGGCATAATGAGAAATGCCAAATAGGGCAATGGAAAGTGCAAGGTGAAATGGAGACTAGATGTCAATTAGGAAGGATGCATTCAAGGCTGAGGTTGACACAACCATGATTGGTCCAGGGACAAACTTTTATGAAGCTGACTGGCCTCCTGACCCAACCAGTGAGTGAGGACACGTCTATGGTCAGTGTATCTTCAGTTTGCTCACAGGTCCATTTTTAACCTGGAGTTTGGTGGTTGTATTAGTTTTCCAAGGCTTCCATAACAAGTGACCACAGACCAGGTAGCTTAAAACAACAGAAATTCATTCTGTCATAGTTTTCTGGAGGCCAAAATGTTGAAGCTGAGGTATGGGCACAGCCACCCTCCCTCTTGAAGGTTCTAGGGAGAATTTCCTTGCCTTTTTCAGCTTCTTGTGGCTTTAAGCTTCTGGTGGCTTGGGACTCACAATTCCAGTCTCTCCATCTTCACCTGGCCTTTTCCTTTATGGGTCACCTCTGCATCTGTGTGTCTCAAAGTCCCCTCTCTTTTCTCAATCCAGTTACTGGATTGGTCTCATCTGGAAATCCTTAATTTCATGTGCAAAGGCTTTGTTTCCAAATAAGGTTACATTCAAAAGTACTGAAAATTTAGAAATGGAGGGGCATCTGGGTGGCTTAGTCGGTTAAGCATCTGACTTTCGCTTAGGTTATGATCTCGCGGTTTGTGGGTTCGAGCCCCGCATCGGGCTCTGTGCTGACTGCCAGCTCAGAGCCTGGAGCCTGTTTCAGTCTGTGACTCCCTCTCTCTCTGGCCCTCCCCTGCTCACGCTGTCTCTCTCTCTCTCTCCTNGCCAGCTCAGAGCCTGGAGCCTGTTTCAGTCTGTGACTCCCTCTCTCTCTGGCCCTCCCCTGCTCACGCTGTCTCTCTCTCTCTCTCCTAGAAATAAATAAAAAAATCATTAAAAAAAAAAAGAAAAAAAATTTAGAAATGGACATAACTTTTTGAGGGCCCATATTCAACCCACTACAGAGATTATGCTACGTATTAGCCACCATCTTCCTAAAGCCAAACCTTTCCCTTCAGTCTACATACTCTCATCTTCCTTAATCTAGGATCTTGTTTCACCCATTTACCCCCACTTTCTTTTGTATCTTTAACATTTTCAGCTTTATCCTTCCCTTCAACCTACAAATATGCTTAATTCCTTCCCAATCACAAACAAAACACCTTCCTTTCTCTCTCTGATCTACCTTCCAAATTGAAACCCCTTTTAACAACACCATGACTCATAACTCCTACCCCCACTGTCCCTACCACTCCAGAAGTGGACCCCTCCTCCACTCACATCTCAGTCATTTCTGTCCTGACTTTTGCTCTCAATTACAAAAACTGCCTTTCTAAAGTGATGAGGAGAGTTTAAGTTGTCCAACCCTGTGAACTCTGGTTCCCTTTGTTCCTTCTGATCTTTCTCCAATCTCTCATTCTCTTAACCATCTCTACCTACATGAAGTTTCTTTTGTTATCTTAAAGTGTCAAGTTAGGGCTTGCAGAGAAAATGTTTCCTCAACTATATTATGCCCAGCTGCTGATGGATAACTGCCCAACATTTCTTTTACTCCTTCCCCTCCATGCCACATGGTTTGCTTTTTCTTTGAAAATCTACTTAAAGTAAAAGTAACATTTCCAACCACGTGTCAAACAATCAGAAGATGTTTCTTATTTTTAAATAAAAAGATACTTATTACAACAAAAGCACTATACCCATCCCTAATATAGCATTTCATCTGTTCAGTAGGTCTATCTAGTCTTACTTAGTCATCACCTGACCTCACACAGTCCAGTACTCCAGTTTCATAAGAAATAGATTTAGATTCTGACCACCTTCATTGGTGACCCCCACCGCCTTCATTCTATGGCAGGGTTTTATAGTTTCTGCAGAATAAGGAGCCTACAATTCACAGTGGCCCCTAGCTGTTCACTAATTGGTCAGTCTGTGTATGTGTTGCTCTGGCCCCTTCAGGTGTTAACAAGAGAAGAGGGATTTGTGAATTCAGCTATTGTTTGGACTCCAGACAGAAGTGAAGTAGGTGATTGGCTGCTCTTTCTTACAATCTTAGTTTCATTTGTTTTCTTAGAAAAGCAACTATTTCATTAAGATTTTGAAGGCCATTGGAATCAATCTGTTATATAGTATTTTACTGTAAACCTGCATCTCCCTACATGTTGGCTGTTATGTCTTCTGTTATTCCTAATGATACTCACTTGTGTTTTCTCTTTTGATTGTTTTTAAATTAACCTTTCAACAGGCCAGCTTTTGGTTTTTCTAGTTAATTTTATTTAATATTTCATTGATTCAATTTTATTAAACTTCTGTTAATATATAGTATATACATAAAAAGGCAAAACATAATAGAGTTCAACGGATCTTGACAACATGAATGTGCACGCATGTAATAAATATTACATACATCAAGAAACAAAATGCTACCATGAGCTCTGCCATGAGCCTTCCAATCAACCTCCCACCAAAGGTAACATTATCCTCCCCATAGCATAAAGTCATTTTGTCTGTTTTCTACTTTTTATACAGTGTACTTATATAGAATGCATGTACTTTTATTATGTCTGGTTTTACTATTTTGGAAGGTTTCTCATCTGTAACCTACTTTGAAGAAAGCACTGGAGACAATGAATGTAAGTCACCTGGCAGAGGGTCTGGTTGTAGCAGATGTGCGTAAGTGGCAGTTAGTATCATGAAATGATGGCCTTATCTGCAGATGGATGAAGTGGGGATGAGAAGGAGAAGTGAAGAATGTGTATAGTGGGAAAAACCCAGCTAATTGATCCTGACAAGTTCCCAAACATGTCCTGGCCAGGACCAAGACAGGAAGACCTATGGTGGAGAGTGGGATTTTGGTACCTCCTTTCCAACTCGCCTGATGGAATGATAAACACCAGGTTTAATTATTTTCCTAATATTTTATTATAAACATTCTCAAATACATGGAAACACTGAATTTTGCAGCAAATTCCATTTACCTACCACGTGGATTCTACAATTAACATTTTGCTTTTTGTGTTTTATCACATATTTATATCTTTCCATTCATCAATCTCTCTTTATTTGTATGCATTTAAGAGGAAGTTGTAGGCTTTAGCAGAAGCTTTTTAAAATTGATATGAAATTCATGTAACATAAAACTAACCACTGTACAATGACTAATTCGGTGGCATTTTATACATTCTAAGGGTTGTATAACAACACCTATCTAGTTCCAAGACATCTTCATCAATCTACTCTAAAATAGAGCCCCTTACCAATTAAGCACTTAGCCACTTTTCCCTTTTCCTTTCAGCCCCTGGTGACTACCAGTCTGCTCATTGTTTGTTTTGGATTTACCCGTTCTGGATATTCCATGCAAATGGAATAATTCAATAAGCAACCTTTTGTGGCTGGATTCTTTCAGTTACCATAATGTTATAAAGTTCATCCACATTGTAGCACATATCAGTACTTCAGTCCTCTGAATGACCGAGTGACATTCCATTGTATGGGTACACTACAATTTGTATATCCATTCATTGGTTGGTGGACATTTGGTTTGCTTCACCTTTTGGCTATTGTGTACATGGATGTTTATGTATAAAGATTTGTTTAAGTACTTGTTTTCAGTTTGGGGGTTTATACCTAGGAGTGGAATTGCTAGGTCCTATGGTCATTCAACGTTTAACTTTTTGTGGAACCATCAAGCTGTCTTCTTGGTTTTTAAACCCCAAGAGCTAACTTGATTAAAATCGGCATTAGATTAGATGTTATCCTTTCATGGCCAGTTTTGAACAGTCACAGCCTCCAGCCTGGTGTTCCTTGATTAGTCTACATTCTGGATAAAATACACAGGGATTTCAGTGCACTTGAGAGGAGATGCTGATTGGGCAGTCTACAGTTACCTCTTGTCTCCTGTAGGGTATGTCAACTCACCTGGCATTGGAGGGGCTGGGTTATAATCCATCAGGACATAGACTCCTCAATTAATGGTTGCTGCGTTATGTGAGTCTCCATTCTAGAAAACTGTTTCAAGGAGTAAGACTCCTGTTTCAAGGAGTAAGACTCCTGTGAATGCCACATGAGCCCCAGATGGCCAAAGCAGCTCCAGACTCCCACATAATTTCCTGGGTTTTGCTAGGAGCTAAGTACAACAGATTTGGGTTGGAGAGAGAGGGATTTGACAAAGAGATGCATGGGAGTGGCAGCCTCTGGAACAGATGCTGACAGCTGGTGTGAGATTTCAGAGGATTGCCCCTACTCTGTTAGCCTGAGAAAACAGGAGAAATTCCAACTATTGCATGATATCATCTGTGCTTTAGTAGCATTTGTTTTTAAACTACAGATTTAATTGCTGTTCCTTTGGCTCCTATTTCTTCTTACCCCAAGAAAAAGGGAATCTTTGAAATTCCCATGAAAGCACATTCAATTGCTACTTCTGTTCCAACTCCAAGACAGAATCATCCCTAATAATGAAAACAAATCTGTTCTTGGCAAAGCAGACCCAAGTGTTGCTTTTGGAGAGTCAGGAAGAGGAAGCAACAAAGTGTCAGAGTGGCCCAGAGACTGCAACAGATTAACAAAGCCTGTTTATAAGCATGCCAGTGATCCACCAAATTTGTACAGCACATGATTAGGGGCAAACATCATTCACAAGAATTTGGTCAGGTAAGCAGAGTGGGCTCTGGTAGATTTTGTTTTGCAGCTAAAGAGCTCTAGATCGAAAAGCATGTGCAACTTATTCATGGCCATAGAGCTAGTAGGAAAATGGAGCCAGATTTCTTGTATATAAGAAAAATACAATGATTACCCAAGGTGCTGGGGAAATAAAACTTTGGAGTCATATAAAACCACATTTCTCAGTCACTGACCAGCCACATAACCACAAGCAAGTCATTTAGCTCTTCTCCCCAACCCCCAGCTTCATTTTCTTCATTTTCCTCCTCTGTACAATGGATCTGATGGTAATTCTAAGACTAATGTGAAGATAAAATGAAATATTATATATAAATACTCTACATTCTATTCTACATACTAGTAATTACATGTGCTCAAAAATTGTAGCTTTCCTGACCACAATATATTGTGCTAGGAAGTTTTAAAAAATCTGTTCCCACTACTTTTCCTTTTCTTTTTTTTTTTTTTAATTTTTTACTGTTTGTTTATTTTTTAGAGAGAGAGGGAGGGAAAGAGAGCATAAGCTCGAGCAGAGGATGGACAGAGGGAGAGAGGGAGACACAGAATCCAAAGCAGGCTCCAGGCTTCAAGCTGTCAGCACAAAGCTGGATGTGGGGCTTGGACCCACAAATTACAAGATCACAACCTGAGCCAAAGTTGGACACTTAACCAACTGAGCCACTCAAGCATCCCTGTTCCTACTACTTTTTCGACCCTTGCTCTTTTTCTTCAAAGTGTCCTAGACTGCACATGCTCTAGCCCCAAAGCAGAGTTCTTTCAAATGAGAAGATATCCTTGACATAAGAATGATGGGGGGTGCTTTGAGATGAGGGCACACTTTTCAGTAAGAGCGTAGAAAGAATAGATGTTCATTACTTAATTGAAATAAACATTCATTTATATGTACAGCTGTCAGGAAGCAAACTGATCAAAGGCCCATTAGTCACAAGGCTGGCTTTGGAAAGGGCCACTTAGTTAGGGTGGTGGATTTAACATGAAAGAGAAGAGCAAACTAGTACACTGTGGCCTGGTACATTGTGCATTAGTGACTATTAGGGTCCTCCTTCTGCAGTCTTTCCCTAACAGAGCTTAACCCAGATGCTGAAGGTGAACTATACCGGGTGTTAATGGCAGGTATGGGCAAGTGATGACTTTGCATCCCCTTATCAAATTTCTGAAGTGGTCAAAATTGAGAGCAAGACCGAAAGGCAGAAATGTCAAGTTTCTCAGAAAATATGAGTCCCCAAAGACAGAAACAAACCTCTCCAGACTGTTGTATGGCAGAATAGAGCTGACTACCCTGTGTCTGCTTCAGAATTTAGAACTTGCCCTACACTGGAAAGGTCATTAAGTCTGGACCTTTGCGCAGTCATGTTCCAATAGCACTTGCTTTTTAATATGGAATTCTTATTTTTGACAATTGTAATATTAATGATAATATTTATATCATTATGTTCTACAACCAGACAGTGTGAGCCACAAATTAATAAGCATTAGCTCAACACCCACAGGGCACCAGGTGCTGCTGCTACAATGGGGATAGATATTGCAGAAGTGCATGGAGAGATAAATGATTTAATTTATATTTCACATTTTGTAAGCACATTTGCATTATACAAGCACTAAGCACATTTACATAATCTGCTAGTTGAATGAATAGACAATGCATTGTGGAATTGCCTTTAGTGTGTGGTGAGGATATAATTGCTGTTATTGTTATAATTGCCTTCATTGGCTGAGTACCAAATATGGGAGGGTACCACGTGGGGACAGCAGAGGGCAGTGGTTCAGAGCACCAATGCTGAAACCATTTGATGTGTTTGAATCCTGACTCTGCTACTTACAAGCTGTGCATTCCTTCAAAAGCAGGTTGATTTCTTTGTGGTTCAGTATCTCCATCTGTAGAGTGAAATGGTAACAGTGGTACCTGCCTTATAATATTATAGAGACTAAATGAAGTAATAGTTATAATGTGATTGGAACAGTATTTGGCACAATGTAATAATAACAACAATAATAATACATACACATGCACATGTGCAAACACACACACATACACATATATATCTATTGAGCAATATACTCATTTTACAAATGAGGAAGCTGAGTCCTAAAGCCTCAGGAGCAAGGTAAACTTGAAACTCAGGTTCATCCTACTCCAAGTATATTCTCCTTCCACAGAGCCAGGTGTATCCTGGTAATGAACATAGTATGCTAACCCTGGAGGACCTAGAGATGATGCCCAGGGGTTGGCAGGGTCTTCTTTCTTCACTATATGTTTTAAAAATAAAGCAGAGCCTTCCCATGCCTCCTTACCCAGGAAAGACCATGTCTATAACATCTACACCATCCATCTTTCCTGTACATGGAGAGTATTACCATTTCCAAAATAACAGTCTCTGCATAAATGTGCAAGGACTCTGACAATGAAATTCAAAGAGAGTCTATTTCTAATGTACTTCTTCATTTACCACTCTAAGGAAAGAAATGGCAACCTCAGAGATGTGTTCTGAAAGGTCAGTATCTCTAGGTTTCAAGCCACAACCATTATGGAGATAGCATGGCTTTTGAGGGTCTGTGGTCCATAGAAGATACTAGGAACTGGACTAGACTGGACAAGATAAGAGTTTTAAATCAACACCCCCAAAGCCCGGACAGTCACTGTGGTGAGGAGAAATGCATTCAAAGAGGGAACCAGCAGTCAAGCTAGAGAAACAGCATAAAATGCCCATTCTGGGGAGTAAGGAAGTAAAATGGAACGCAGGCCACACTGAACCTGGGATAAATAGGCATCAGAGAGCAAAGCATGGGGCAGAGTGGGGTGGCAGCTCCAGATGGTCTTGAGCGTACTGCTCAGAAGTGGCACGTCCAGTTGCCTGTAGTGCCTGGAGGCTTACCTGTTTAAAAGGGGCTGTGCAAGGCTACCAACAAACAAGGTTCTCTTGGTTTATACAAGGAATCCCTAGAGTTTGAGTCTAGTGAGAGTTAATCTGGTGCAAAATTTTCTCGTGAGACTTATAACAATGGGGATACCTTGGGAAATGTTTGAGTCAATGCCACATATTGAAGTCATATCCCTGCTCAATTATACTAGACAGATAGTTTGATAGGATAGGAGAGAGCAGGGAAACAAGAAAAAACTAAAATCCTATTGACTAAACATCATCAGGTAACATCTCTCTTTAGTTTGTTACTAATCCATGATTACAATATTAAGAATCTCATTAGTCCCAAATGAGAGATTTGATTTCTGGGATGTCTCTAGGGTTGGGATGTCACCGTCAATGGAGACAAAAGGATCTTTACCAAGATTTTGTATTCTTTTGGTATTTCTTTCTTCTCAACACGCAAGTAAAACATTGATCTAACACTGATAGGGAATAAGCAAACAAGAAGATTCATCCACCCAGACCAAATTATTTCAGTGTATTTGTTGTTTGCTTCAATATGGGGTAGGTCATATTGGAGAGGTTAAACTTTGCCTTGTGCTGGATTTGATCTTGAATTGGACAGATGATCCTTCTCTACCTAAATTAATACATCGCCACTCAATTAGCCAACCATTGGATTTTTCCATTACCCACTGAGGGCAGTGGGAACTCTCAAATCAGCCTCTTTAGTGCTCTTCCTTTGAAAGGATGAAGGAATAAAGAACCTGTAGTTGCAGGACTAGGATGAGGCCTTTCATCAATAGGTAAAATGTGTCCCATTATCATAGGGGAAACCTGTGGGTCTACAGCCTGTGAATCTGCCCCAAACCTGTCTTCCAAATCTCTCAGATCCTTGTCTCTAGCCTGCTTCCTCATACCTGGCCCTGCTTTTGTATTTATTCTAGTTCTGCCATATACCTGTGTATGGTTTTTTACCTTCCTGGTATTCTTTGGACTGGCATCCTAATTCCTGTCATTTCCACATTTGGCTTATTTTATGAGCTTTCTTAAAAATTGTTTCCTCTCCTTCTCTGCCTAACTCACTGGAAACGTGGACAGCTAACTTAAATGCTAAACTTTTTCTTAATTTACACCTCTCCCCTAACCCTGGAGTTTTGGAGCCTAAATGTACTGGTAATGATAGATATGCCTTCTCTTCCAATGTAGAGTGTTTTCTACGTTTGTAAGCCTCTTGGTGGTGTTTCCTGTGATACCTCCTCCAGGTCCCAGGAGATCTGGATCATGATTCATTGTATGTAAGGCATTTTGCAAATAACACACTACATACATCATCTTGCTTAAATTTCACAACAACCCTCAAGCAATTAATATTTATCTCTATTTAATAGAAAAATTTTGGGTTGTGTTCTAGCCATTGTGTGGTTGTAGAGATTCTGGATTCTGTTATGTTTCTCTAAAGAGTGTTTTGTTGTTGTTTAATTTTAACTTTTTGTTTTTTAGCAGCAGTATCTTGCTTAGACTCAAGTTGCACACTCTGTTTTGACTGTGGTGCATAGCAGCTCGACTCTCATTCAACCTTTATTTCCTTTATCCAGGTGGTTTGTAGTCTGCCTCACACGTGTAGTTTTAGAGTGAACCAGAGGTTTGGGCAAAGTTAACACATAGAAATTGGGGCTTCTTTATTCTGTCATTCTTTCTGTGCTTCCCTTTCCAGAGGCTGTGGCCAAGTTGGGTTCTGTTTCTTATTTCTCAAACCAGAGAGATAGTGGGTTTTTCCTTATTCCTACAGCTGGCCTATGTCTACAATATGACTATGACCCACCCACCCATAGGACAGATTTGCAACAAAATGGGGAACTCATCCTCTGTCAATCTCTTCTGTCAAATTTCAGCTCCTGTCTGAAATCCATCTGCCTTGTAGACTCTCTAGAGCCCTTGGGTTTATTTTGGCTTTTTAATATTTTGTCCAGAGTCTATAGCTCTTGTTTGGAGATTGATCTGCTAGCTACTCACTCCATCACAACAAAAGCAGAGCTCCAGAAAATGTTCAGCAACTACTATTAATTATTACTATCTTTGCCATTTTTCTCATGATTGGTCTTCTCTTTCCAAATCACAGAATTACAGATATCCTGGGGAGGTGTTGTAGGCTGACAGACAAAAAATGGCCAAGGTAGATCTCTAGAATGTAGGGCTTATACCCCTGTGCAAGGATTTCAAACAGTGGTTCTTTCAGAACTATGTGGGACATCACCCTCCCCAAGTCCCCATATATATGTGGGGAGATGGAGGAAGAGTGATTTTCTTGAGTAAAGAATAGTTAGTGAGGTGTTAATTCCCCACTGATATCTCCCTCAAGGGACACATAGCAAACAGCTTTCACTTTGGAGATAGGAGGTTTGCCAAAGTATCCCAATCAGCAGGGCATGACAGAATTGTGGTTCAGAGTGAGTGAGGAGGCAGGAGCACCCCATTCCTTGTAGCGCTTAAGTACCTTGTAGCGCTTAAGGGGTGACGGAAGAGGGCCACCTCACTCTTACAACCCCTGCTGATGGAGCTTGGAGTCTCTCTGTGGGACAGGAGCCACAGGATATGTTTCCTCTAAGGGGCATGGCCTGTGCCCCTGGCAAGGGTCAAAACAAAATGTGGCTGCTGCTGAGGAGGTCCTCCATGCCAGAGGGCAGCAGAAACATGCCGCTCAACAACCACGAAGTCCTCAGACACCTCCGTACCAGCAGAAACCACTCACACTTTACTGCACCGATTTGAAAATATGAACGCTTCCTTTCTGCTTCTCTGTTGTGCAGGCCCCAGCACACAGAGCAAGGTGACCATGATCATTAGTTCCGGGGCTAATGGGAATGATGCAAGCAGTGGGAGCCAGCAAAGAAATGACCGCAAGCCAGATGATGGCATAGAGGACTGCCACTCCTGGAGGCTGATCTCTGCCCCAAGTCCTCCCCCACCCCAAAGATGGGCATAGTCAAAAGTGAAAAGAAGAAAGTGGAATTAGGTCAAGGAGGAGAAAGGTGCTATGGGATGGGATTGTGAACCAGATCTTGTCTAAGGTTTTACTGACCAGGGCTGGGCTAAAAAATAAACCAAAACATGAATGACACAAAAAGAAGCTGACTGCTCCAGGCAAATGGAGAGTTCAGGGGCAATAAAGGAGCTTGCAGTTCTGAGAATTAAGTGGCTTGTGTCTGAACCTGACCAAGTGGGGGCTCTCCTCTCATACCTCTTACAGGCATAGAACTCCTATTCTAAATGCTGAAGATTTGAATACATGGAAATTTAACCCCTGTAAGGTGAGAGCTACCTCAAAAGACAAGACAAGCAAGAGAGCTATAGAAACTATTTTTTAAATGTTTTTATTTATTTTTGAGAGAGAGAGAGTGAGCGAGCGAGCATGGGGGAGGGGCAGAGAAAGAGCGGGAGACACAGAATTCAAAGCAGGCTCCGGGCTCTGAGCTGTCAGCACAGAGCCTGACGCGGGGCTCGAACTCGTGAAGCAGATCATGACCTGAGCTGAAGTCGGATGCTTAACCAGCTAAGTCACCCAGGAGCCCCACAGAAACTATTGACAATATACAGATTGAAAAATACGTCCATAAAGATAACTCAGATGTAAAGGACAAAATTAGGCAAGTCTTAAACATGGATACATGCATGGCTAAGGAACATAAGAAAAAAAGACTTATTTCTCAAGGATTGATTGAAATGCAAATTAAAACAAGGAAATACAGGGGCACCTGGGTGGCTCAATCGGTTAAGCGTCTGGCTTCAGCTCAGGTCATGATCTCATAGCTTGTGGGTTTGAGCCCGGAGTTGGGCTCTGTGCTGACAGCTCGGAGCTTGGAACCTGCTTCAGATTCTGCATCTCCCTCTCTCTTTGCCCCTCCCTTGCTCATACTCTGTCTGTGTGTGTCTCTCTCTCCAAAAATAAATAAACATTAAAAAAGGAAATATTTGTGAAACAAGGAAATACGTTTTTTTTTTTTTAACCTATTAGACTGGCAAAAGTATAAATGATTTTTAATATCCAGTGTTGCTATCTGGTGGGTGAGGCAAGGGGGAGGACACTATCATATCCTGATGCTAACGTCCAAGTCAGAATTATACAGGCTTTTCAGAAGGCAATTAACAGTGTCTGTCTAAATTTAAATGTGCTTGCCCTTTGACAAACCACTCCACTCTCAGGAATCTATCTTACAACAGTCTACCAAGTGTATAACATAGATGTACAAGGATGTTCATGCTATGTGACTTGTAATTGGGAAAAAATCAGAGAAAACCCAAATGCCCACCAATAAGGACATTGTTAAAGAAATTATGACCTATGCACAGTATTCAGGAATACCATTCAGCTACTAAAAAGAATGAACTACATTTGTATGAGTAATGGAGAAGCTTCTCCAAGGTAATTGTTGACTGATACAAGCAAGTGGCTAAACCTTTCTGTGTTGCAGTCTCTGTTCTCAGAATTTTATATTAATTCACACATTCAGTTGTTTATGATTAAATCGCTCTATGATTGGTGCTGTTGTCACCATCCCACATTTTAGCCAAGGAAACAACCAAGGCCTAGAGAGACTAAGTAAATTTCCAAGATTGACTCCAAAATGCACGTCCTTAACTATCATGCTATGCTGCCCCTCGTGTGTCTCTGTGTGTGCGTGCGTGCATGTGTGCATGTTACGTTTTCATTAGAGACATAGAAAGTGTGTGGGGTATATAAAGATAATAAGCCTCTATTTATTTAGTGTGCCCCCCAGTTCTTGCTTGAAAAACAAATCATGTATTCTCCCACATGTCCAATGTGTTGGCTACTGGTGGCTCATATAGCTCAGTCCCTCTCCGGGAACTGCCTCCTTTCTGTTCACATCCCTTTCTGCATGGGGTGAGGGATAACTCACATCAGTGAATAGTAGAAAGAGTGGCATACAAAGGCCCTTTCCCCCTTTCAGGGCGATTGTGGTGGTCCATCTCAGCTCCCAAGGTTCCCTGTGTCTCAGCTGAAGCCTTTAGGGGAACTGTATCATAGCTCAGCTTCTCTCTCTGCCCAGTCCTGCTTCCTTCACTCTTCTGCAGCTCTGGTGGCCATGGGCACTTCTTAGTCACTGCCATGCCTGCCAATGTCCACCCCAGAGTCTATTCCTTGGGGGAACTGGAAGGTAGAGAGCAATGGGGAGAGGTGAGAAGGGGACTTTGACTTAACGTATATTTCTGTTTTGTGTGAATTTCCATGAACATATTGTTACATGGATGTAACAATTTCCAAAAGGCCAATAGAAAGCATACAACATAAAATTAACAAGTGTTGCCATAATCCTATAGCCAACATAGAACAACATTGGGACCTTAGAATCTGATTAGAGATGTGTATCCAAAAAAGAAAATATCAGGGCTCTCATTTATTTTTCAGTCCTCACCTGAAAAATAAAATGCCTTTCCACTGTGCCTGGGTTTTATTCTCCTGATACAACAACAACTACAACAACAACAACAACAACAAAAAGCATTTTCCCTCTGTTTCTTCAAATTTTGTCAGAAAGATTTGGTATTTTTGAGTCTCCATGGGCTCCATTGTCAGAGGGTGAAGGAAGCCTACTGCATTTTCTCTCAAATACCTGCCACAGAGAATGGGAGGCACTAAGCCTTGTCAGAGTTCCAAATTTATTGTATAAAAGCAAAACAGAGAATCTGTGCAGTTAGGTATTGAGAGAGAAGATATTTGTCAATGGAAAAGAGGTTGGTTTAATGGTTAGAACAAGAGCCCAGTAATTTTCAGGGGTCCACTTTACTTATAGGATTGGTGCCCAGTTTGTTCATTCATTCTCTACACATTCACTCATTTACTCATTCATTTATTTATTAAGAGTTTATTGAATTCCTATTTCATGCCACATATTATGCTTTTGGGAGTTGTATTGGCCTGATCATAGTCTGATGAAACAACACTGACTTATTGATTGGTGAGGTACACTGTGGAGGTGAGAAGGTACCATTCAGCAAACTTGGTTCAAAGGAGGACCACCTGCCATTGTACTTGTCCCAGAGAGCTCTCTAGGGCTTACGTAAAGTTGAGAGGATGTGAGTCACTCAAGCCTACAGAAAAAGCTACTGAAGAATTGCATTTCCTGGGTGATTGAAGAGATTCCATATTATGCCATGTGAAACAGAAGTAGGAGATTTCCTGTCAAATTTAGACATGAAATGACATTGTGATGACTGCTAACAGTAAGAGCAGCCCTTTGCTTTTGAAGACTATTTGGGTGAGTGATGAGATTATAAGTTGATAATCATAGAGCTGAAGTGACACATGTAAAGAGAAATTGCAGGAAAGCAATGTAGGAAATCAGGAAATCAATTGCAGGAAATCAATAAATGAATAAGCAAGTGAATGAAACTCTACCTAGAAAAATGCTTTACACATTGTAGGCACACAACAGAGGTCACCAAAACAAAAGGAGAGACTAAAGCACATATACTGTGTAGCTTACTGCATCTCTGTCTTCCTTCCAATGCGTGTTGAGCCCCTACTATGTGCTAAACGCTATGCCAGGCACTGATACCTTTGTACATGTTAATTCAAACCATGTTTGCTAATTCCAAGCAGAACAGTAGCCCACATTCCCTCCTACTCTTCTGCCAGACCTTCTAAAAAGTGCTTCCATGACCAGAGAGAGAGAGAGAAACAACGAAAGCTCAAAGTCATTTCACATGCAGGTTTTGAACTTAAACCTAACTGGCTCTTGAAACTACTCTTTTGACAGAGAACCTGCTCTTGGAACAACAGAAGCATTATGTCAATGCAGTGATGACTGAGATATTTTTAGATTCCCATATTCTGACTTGAAGCACAGCTTGAAAGTGGAGCTGTCCAGGATTAAGCAAAGACAGGCAGCCAGGGAGTAGGAACCTCTGGTATTATGAAAACTCAGAGCAGTGGGTTGCTAAAGGAAAATCTAGTCTGACGTTCAAACTCAACTGTATTATAAATTAGATGGGACCTCTGCTAGCACAGGTCACCTTAGAAAGTTTAAATGTACTTAGCTATGAATACCATTGCTTAGTCTCAGATTGTCACCTGACAGTGAATGCACTGGCACACTTGAATAAAACCTTGCTGATTTGATGCCAGTTGACAAGAAGAAGAGGATTCCAATTCCAGGTGTCCAGCCAGGTACCAGGAAGGAGGGGGGCAGTCAGCTGGAAGCAGTGGCAAGTTAGGGCACCTTGCTTGAAGAAAGGGATCATCAGATAATAAATTCAAGCCCATTATAGCCTTGTGGGAGGTCAGGCCCTATGGTGACATAACTTGTCAAGTTTCAAGAGAATCAGGAAATCTTGACTTTGAAATCCTCAAAAAATTTTTTTAACAGGCACCATCCAGAGACATGTACT
Source organism: Hyaena hyaena (assembly GCF_003009895.1). Lineage (NCBI taxonomy): Eukaryota > Metazoa > Chordata > Mammalia > Carnivora > Hyaenidae > Hyaena > Hyaena hyaena. Next base: position 788,233 of record NW_024080821.1, read on the forward strand.
GGTTAGGTTCCACATATAGGAGGCTCCTGAAGGCAAATGCCCCCCCTAGTCACCATTTCCCTGGGAAGAGGGAAACAGAAAACGAGGAGAATGGGCAGTGGTTAAGTATTGTCATGGCAACGAAGTACAGGGGGCAGGTACCAATAATACCAAGGAAGCGAAACTTCCTTCCTTCTTTCCTTTTTTCTTTTGTAAGTTGGCATTTAGAGAAAAACTAAGAAAGGTATTGTATGAATAAAGACCTTATTTTACCCATAAAACAAGTTTTGGTTTTTCTCTCATACTGCTCTTCCAGCTTTGGGGCATCTTTGAGAGTTCAGGAAAAACTCTCATGGTTCCAAGGTAGCTTTGCTTCCCCGCTTGTGGGAAGGCCATGTATTTGAACATATCAAGCAGTATGCTGGAAGGTTTTTCCACCAAGCAAGGACTTGGCCCTTCCTGATCTTGTAACAGTGTGTATTTGGAGAATTTATAGGAAAAGGTGGAGAAATAAAATAAGATCCTCCCACCCACCTTTTTTCGTTCTGATAAAATATACCCCATGCTATCCTTTGTCTTCTTTTAGCTTCTGGATCTCCATTTTTTTTTCTCAGATTCTTTTTAAGACTTGGTGACAGAAAGCCTTCAAGACTGTAGAATAAAGTGGAAATAGCTTGTCCTGAGAGACTGGAGACCCAGGCCAGTTGCAATCCAAGCTAACTGAGTGACTTTGGACAAGCCTCTCTGAACCTCAGTTACCCTCACTTGTAATGCAGCAATCATAAGGCAATAGATTACCATGGTTTCAGGAACCTCAGAGTGAGGCATAGAGGATCTAGACTCAGTTCAGGTTTGACATGATCTCTATGTGTGATCTTGGATGGATCACTTCTCCAGGTCTCAGTTTCCCAACTGGCAAAATAAAAGTGCTAATCAGTTCACTCATTCAACAAGGATTTGTTGAGCTCCTAACATGCATATCCTAATCCCCAGAACCTATGAATGTGACCTTATTTTAAAAACAAAGGTCTTTGTACATGTCACTGAGTTAAAGATTTTGAGATGAGATCATTTTGGATTATCTCAGTGGCTCCTAAATCTTGTAACAGGTATCCTTATAAGAGGTCTACAGAGAAGAGATCCATAGAGGAGGAAGCCACAAGAAGATGGAGGCAGACATTGAGTTATGCAGCCACAAGCCAAGGAACACCTGTAGCCACAAATAGCTGGAGAAGGCAAGGAGGGATTCTCCCCCAGAGCTGTTGGCTGGAGCATGGCCCTACCAACACCTTGATTTTAGACTTTGGCTTCTAGAACTGTGAGAAAATCAATTTCTGTTTTGTAACCTACCCTAATTTGTTATGGCAGCTTTTGGAAACTAATACAGATGGGTTCAGGCCAACTAGCTGCAAATTAATTATTTTTGTGAGACCACCATCTGTGGATGCTCACAGGGCTTTCATAAAGCATCAGCAGCATTTGATTCCACTCAAAGCTCCCTGCAAAGGGAGCAATCCAAGATAGGAAATATCTGGCTCAAGGTTGCAAGATGGCTGTGAGATAGACTGGAAGAATACTTTACCTAATAGGGCTATGAGTGAACATACTGCACTACTTTCCTCCACTTTGAGAGTTTGCATCTAAGGCACAAAGAAGGAGATATTAGTTTTTAGATGATGCAAAAGAAAGCAACATGAAGAGCCCATGAGAGAGTAGGAAATATGAACATATAGAATTAGGGGCCACAAAGGCTTCAGGTAAGCTGAAGCAATTGGGTACAGAAAGTATGCTTTTAAAAATCAATTTATTAGGAAATTGAAAGTGTATTGGTTTCCACTGGTAAAAACAGTTTCAGCTTCCAAGTTTGAATTTTCAATGTCTACTTACGTCTATCCCCATTTGTCAGTACATTTTTGGATTTCTCCATTTAAGATCCTTATCAGGCTAGCCAGGAACTATACCCAAAATCTTCTCTTTGGGCTTCTTACCTGGACCAGATGTTGGTGATGTCTGTGTCCTCGGCATTAGGCTTTGTGCCATGAAACAGCAGTGAGCATTGGTCCAGCCCCAACTGGGGAATGTACACGTTGTCTTAGAGAAACTTTATCAAGACTTGCAGTGCATGGCTCTCTGTTCTACCTCTGTGCCTAGTACCTGGTTCAGACTTTTCCTGAATGCTGGTAAATAAACAGGATACTAATGTAATGACTATCACTTAGTCAACTCCAGCATCATGTCAAATGCCATAGTGGGAATGTAGCATGAAGTACCACTGATCCTCACAATAATTCTGTCAAAGGGAATTAGGATCTCCCTTTTAAGAAATTATTAACAATATTTATCTGGCACAGTTTGTGGGCATCATAGATAATGTGTCTAAAATGGCACATAGAAAGTATTTCAATGTAAGTTGCTGCTGCTGCTACTACCAAGACTGAAGAGAAAGTTCAGGAGGCTGAGTGCCTTCTCCAAGGGTGACAGAGATGGTGCGAATGGGGCTAGGCCAGGTTTGATCCCTGGTCTGTTTAATTCTGTGTCTGTACTTCCTAGGTCTGTGATGAGGAGCACTGCTACTGCTAAGCCTTAGTCATGGCTGCATCTACAGATATGACATGAATTCCTCTAGAAGGGCCCACCATGGGCCACACAGGGCTCCTCACTATCAGTGGGGAAGTGACTAGCTCATTATGGAAAACACTGACTGACCATGACCCCTTTCCTGACCTTGTCAAGTAGAGTCCCTTGAAAGGCATTGTGCCACCTTGAGAAGCCGGTTTCTTTATCTTGCTGGTATCTGTCTGGTCAGGCTGCTGAAACCCCTGCCTTCACCTCTATATCTGTATTGCCCCTTTTGACTGTCAGTGCTGTTTCACACCAGTGGAATAACATGCTGGTTCCCCTGCACTAAGTAGTAACATTCATTTCCATTCTCATCCCCAAGAAAAGCTTTCAAAGGAGTCCCATTGACCCATTTGTTAATTGCCATTTTGGGGGAAGCATCCACCCACTTCTCAAAGGTGAACACTTTGATGGATATCATATCAATTCTTCTAGACAAAGGTTGGCAAACCATAGCTGTGAACCACGTCCAAGCCATTGCCTGTATTTATAAATAAAGGGTTTTTTTTTGGAACACCACTACACTCATCAGTGAGCATATAATCTGAGCCTGTTTTGGCACTACCATGGCAGAGGTGAGTAATTGTGACTCCCCTGGTATGGCCACAAAGCCCTTTACAGAAAGGTTTGCTAACCCCTGTCCTATACTATGAACTATTTGCTATGCACATACCTCTGTGTGTATGTGTGGGTGCACATGTGAAACTGGTTTATTGAGGACTCTTGACCCTTTAGGCATAGGCATGAAAGATTTTATTCCTTCTGGGAACCATCTCTAACTAAATTATGTTGTTCTTACTTCACCTCTGGGTAGAGGCTCCCTTAGTGATACATTGGTTCACTCCCATAATTTTCAGCCACTTTGAATTATTAAAAGTCTCAATCTGGTAAATGGATAAATGCAGTTCTGTTTCTGTTTGTTATCTTGAATTTTACTTTCAAACCCAATTTAAAACACTTCTCGGGGCACCTGTGTGGCTCAGTCAGTTAAGCATCTGACTTTGGCTCAGGTCATGATCTCACAGTCTGTGAGTTTGAGCTCCACATCGGGCTCTGTGCTGACAGCTAAGAGCCTGGAACCTGCTTCGATTTCTGTATATCCCTCTCTCTGCCCCTCCCTCCCTCCCTCAAAAATAAACATTCATAATAATAATAATAAAATAATAAATCACTTCTCCCTTCTCCTTACCAGTGGCCCTAGGTACTTGAGGAGAACACATAACCTGGCTGCAAGATGCTTCCCCATCTCAGTTTTCTCATCACGAAAGCTCCACAGTTTAGGAGAGAAGTTAAAGGGAGAGGGAAACAATCTAAAAACCCCTTGCCTTGCTTGTGTTCTTCATCTTGGTTGGACAAACTCACTGATGTAGTTCTGTTTCCATTAGCCCCCTGAGGACTAGTAGTGGTTCCAACAGGCAGAGTGGGCAATGGGTTGATTTCCCAGTACTGGCAGCCCCAAAGGCATCTGCTCATTTCTTCCAATTGATTCCCAGCTAGTGGCTGTCACCCCATATCTCTCTGATATGTCTTTCTTTGCATCTTTATCCCTGGATACTGCATAGGTCCTGTCTGTAGCCTTTACCCTCATCCATTCTCTCCAGCCCTTTCTAGGGACATCATTCCCTGAATCTGTCTCTCTTGCTCTCCTTTCTCCTCACTGATATTCAACAAGAGCAATCACCCCAGTCTCCCCCTTTTGCAGACATTAGTCACCTTGAGATGGGACTCTCTTGTTGAAGTTTCATCTTCCTTTGGGCACCCCTTGCCATTGGAGAGAGGAACCACAAAGTTCTCATTTCAACCCTTGTATATATCACAAAACTAATAATATCTTAGCAGTTCTTCTTAATCTGCCTGTGGGAGGGTAGAAAGGAGGCAAACAGCTAATGGTAGTAGGACATTCTGGCTGCTCCTTGCATGGCTTAGAGAGAGGTGGACATGACAAGTTGCTGATGGCTCTGATAAAATAAAGAGAACAGACTTTTTTTTCTTTTTGAGAAAAATAGGGCAATGCTCTATTCACTATGCTGAAACTTACTTTTGTTAATTCATCAATAGATTGTGAACACCTTTCCATTTGTGCAAATGCAGATCTATATTAACCTTTTTATTGAGGTATAACTGGCATATAACATACTAGTTTCAGGTATACAACATGATGATTCAATATTCGTATATGTTAACCTTCTTAATGTCTGTGTAATACATGATCATACACCATCCCCTAATATATTTTTCTATTCTCTATTTTTTGTATTAATTTTTAAAATTTACACTCAAGTTAGCATATTGGGCAATAATGATTTTGGGAGTAGAATCTAGTGATTTATAACCTACATATAACACCCAGTGCTCATCCCAACAAGTGTCCTACTCAATGCCCCTTGCCCATTTAGCCCATCCTCCCCCCCAAATCCCTCCAGCAACCCTCAGTTTTTTCTCTGTATTTAAGAGTCTCTCATAGTTTGTCCCCCTCCCTGTTTTTTATGTTACTTTTGCTTCCCTTCCCATATGTTCATTTGTTTTGTATCTCAAATTTCTCATGAGTGAGGTCATATGATAATTGCCTTTCCTGACTAATTTCCTTAGCATAATAGATTCTAGTTCCATCCATGTTGTTGCAAATGGCAAGATTTCATTCTTTTTGATTGCCAAGTAATACTCCATTGTAGATATATGCCACATCTTCTTTATCCATTCATTAGTCGATGGACGTTTGGAATCTTTCCATACTTTGGCTATTGTCAATAGCACTGCTATAAACATTGGGTTGCATATGCCTCTTCTAAACAGAACACCTGTATCTTTGGATAGATACCTAGTAGTGCAATTGCTGGGTTGTAGGGTAGTTCTATTTTTAGTTATTTGAGAAACCTCCATACTGTTTTCCAGAGTGGCTGCACCAGTTTGCATTCCCACCAGCAGTGCAAAAGGGTTCCTCTTTCTCCACATCCTCTCCAACATCTGTTGTTGCCTGAGTTGTTAATGTTTAGCTACTATGACAGGTGTGAGGTGGTATCTCATTGTGGTTTAGATTTGTATTTCCCTGATGATGAGTGATTTGAACATTTTTTCATCTGTCTGTTAGCCATCTGGATGTCTTCTTTGGAAAAGTGTCTATACATGTGTTTTGCCCATTTCTTCACTGGATTATTTGTTTTTTGGGTGTTGAGTTTGATAAGTTCTTTATAGATTTTTGGATACTAATCCTTTATCTGATATGTCATTTGCAAATATCTTCTCCCATTCCATCCATTAACTTTTAGTTTTACTGATTGTATTTACCATGCAGAAGCTTTTTATCTTGATGAAGTCCCAAAGTTAATTTTTGCTTTTGTTTCCCTTGCCTCTAGAGACACGTTCCCTAAAAAGTTGCTGTGGCTGAAGTCAAAGAGGTTTTTGCCTGCTACTTTCTCCTCTAGGATTTTGATGGCTTCCTGTCTCATGTTTAGGTCTTTCATCCATTTTGAGTTTATTTTTGTGTATGGTGTAAGAAAATGGTCCAAGTTCATTCTTTTGTATGTAGCTGTCCAGTTTTCCCAAAACCACTTACTGAAGAGACTGTCTTTATTCTATTGGGTATTCTTTCTTGCTTTGTCAGAGTTTAGTTGGCCATATGTTTGTGGGTCCATTCTGGGTTCTCTATTCTCTTCCATTGATCTATGTGTCTGTTTTTCTGCCAGTTCCATATAAGCTGGATGATTATAGCTTTGTAATACATCTTGACATCTGGAATTGTGATGCCTCCATCCTTGGTTTTCTTTTTCAGGATTGCTTTGGCTATTTGGGGTCTTTTCTGGTTCCATACAAATTTTAGGATTGTTCTAGCTCTTTGAAGAATGCTAGTGTTATTTTGACAGGGATTGCATTGAATATGTAGATTGCTTTGGGTAGTATCAACATTTTAACACTATTTGTTCTTCCAATCCATGAGTATGGAATGTTTTTCTATTTTTTGTGTGTGTCTTCTTCAATTTCTTTCATAAGATTTCTATAGTTTTCAGTGTATAGATTTTTGCCTCTTTGGTTAGGTTTATTCATAGGTATTTTATGGTTTTTGGGGTGATTATAAATGAGATCAATACCTTGATTTCTCTTTCTGCTGCTTCATTATTGGTATACAGAAATGCAGTTTTAGTGCATTGATTTTATATCCTGTGACTTTGCTGAATTTCTGGATCAGTTCTAGCAGGTTTTAATCTTTTGGATTTTTCACATAGAGTATTGTGTCATCTGTGAAGAGTGAAAATTTGACTTTCTTCTTGCTGATTTGGATGCCTTTTATTTCTTTGTGTTGTCTGATTGTTGAGGTTAGGACTTCCAACGTATGTTGAATAACAGTGGTGAGAGTGAACATCCTTGTCATGTTCCTCACCTTAGGGGAAAAGCTCTCAGTTTTTCCTTATTGAGGATGATATTAGCATTAGCAGTGGGTCTGCCATATACGGCTTTTATGATCTTGAGGTATGATCCCTCTGTCCCTACTTTCTTGAAGGTCTTTGTCAAGAAAGGATGTATTTTGTCAAATGCTTTCTCTGCATCTATTGAGAGGATCATGTGGTTCTTATACTTTCTTTAATTAATGTAATGTATCACATTGATTGATTTGTGGATAGTGAACCAGCCCTGCATCCCAGGTGTTAATCCCACTTGATCATGATGAATAATTCTTTTAATGTATTCATGGATCTTGTTGGCTAGTATCTTGTTGAGAATTTTTGTATCCATGTTCATCAGGGAAATTGGTCTATAGTTATTTGTAGTGGTGTCTTTGTCTGGTTTTGGAATCAAGGTAACAGTGGTCTCATAGAATGAGTTTGGAAGCTTTCCTTCCATTTCTATTTTTGGAACAGCTTCAAAAGAATAGGTGTTAACTCTTCTTTAAATGTTTGGCAGAATTCCCCTGGAAAGCCGTCTGGCCCTGGACTCTTATTTTTTGAGGGACTTTTGAATACTGATTCAGTTTCTTTACTGGTTATGGGTCTGTCCAAATTTTCTATTACTTCCTGTTTCAGTTTTGGTAGCTTATATAGCTTATATGTTTCTAGGAATTTGTCCATTTCTTCTAGATTGCCCAATCTATTGGCATGTAATTGCTCATAATATTCTCTTATTATTGTTTGTATTTCTGCAGTGTTGGTTGTGATCTCTCCTCTTTCATTATTTTATTTTTTTTTTGGGGGGGGTCCTATCTTTTTTCTCTTTGATCAGTTTGGCTAGGGGTTTATCAACTTTGTTATTTCTTTCAGAGAACCAGCTCTGGGTTTCATTGATCTCTTCTACAGTTTTTTTTTTTTTCTTCTTCTCTAAATTTACTATTTCCTGTCTTCTGCTGGTTTGGGACTTTATTTGCTGTTATTTTTCCAACTCTTGAAGGTATAAGGTTAGGTTGTATATCTGAGACCTCCCTTCCTTCTTTAGGAGTGCCTGGATTGCTATAGACTTCCCTCTTATGACTGTCTTTGCTGCATCTCAGAGGTTTGAGATTGTCATGTTATCATTTTCATTGGCTTCCATGTACTTTTTAATTTCCTCTTTAATTTCTTGGTTAACTCATTCATTCTTTAGTGGGATGTTCCTTAATCTCCAAGTATTCATGGTCTTTCCAAATTTTTTCTTGTGGTTGATTTTGAGTTTCATAGCATTGTGGTCTGAAAATATGCACGGTATGATATTGATCTTTTTTGTACTTGTTGAGGGCTGATTTGCATCCCTGTATGTGATCTATTCTGGAGAATGTTGGAATGTGTATTCTGCTGCTTTAGGATGAAATGTCCAAATATATCTGTTAAGTCCATCGAGTCCAGTGTGTCATTCAGAGCTTTTGTTTCTTTATTGATTTTCTGCCCAGGTGATCTATTCATTGCAGTAAGTGGGGCATTGAAGTCCCCTACTATTATGGTATTATTATCAATAATGTTTATGTTTGTGATTCATTTATTTGGGTGTTTACGTTGTGGGGCATAAATGTTTACAATTGTTAGCTCTTCTTGATGGATAGCCCCCTTAATTATGATATAATGCCCTTCTTCATCTCTTGTTATAGACTTTATTTTAAAATCTAATTTGTCTGATATAAGTATAGCTACTTCAGCTTTCTTTTGGCAACCATTAGCATAATAGATGGTCCTCCATTCCCTTACTTTCAATCTGAAGGTGTCTTTAGGTCTAAAGTGGGTCTCTTGTAAATAGCACATAGATGAATCTTGTTTTCTTATCCATTCTGATACCCTATATCTTTTGATTGGAGTGTTTAATCCATTGAAATTTAGAGTGAGTACTGAAAGATATGAATTTATTGCCATTGTATTGCCTGTAAAGTTGGAGTTTTTGGTGGTGTTCTCTGGTCCTTTTTAGTCTTTGTTGTTTTTGATAATTTTGGTTTTGTTTCTTTTCTCCCCTCAGAGAATTCCCTCTTAAATTTTCTTGCGGTGCTGGTTTAGTGGTTACAAACTCCTTTAGTTTTTGTTTGTCTGGGAAACTCTTTATTTCTTCTTCTATTTTGAATGACAGTCTTGCTGGAGAAAAAATTCTTGGCTGCCTATTTTTCCAATTCAGTACGTTGACTATATCCTGTCACTCTTTTCTGGCCTGCTCCGTTTCTGTGGATAGGTCTGCTGTGAACCTGACCTGTCTTCCCTTATAGGTTAAGGACTTTTTTCCCTTGCTACATTCATAATTCTTTCCTTGTCTGTATTTTGAGAATTTGAGTGTGATATGCCTTGTTGATGGTCAGGTTTTGTTGAATCTAATGGGAATTCCCTGTGCTTCTTGATTTTTGTGTCTGTCTTTACCCAGATTAGGAAAGTTTTTGCTATAATTTGCTCACATAGACCTTCTACACCTTTTTCTCTCTCTTCGTCTTATAGGACTCCTATGATTTGGATGTTATTCTTTTTTAATAAGTCACTGAGTTCTCTAACTCTTGTATTGTGCCTTTTTACCTTGGTGTCCCCCCCCCCCCCCCCCGCTTTATTATTCTCCATAATTTTATTTTCTTTATCGCTGATTTGTTGCTTTGCTTCATCCATCCTTGCCACCATGGCATCCATTCAAGATTGCATCTTGGTTATAGCATTTTTTATTTCGTCCTAACTAGATTTTACTTCTTTTATCTTTGCAGAAAGGGATTCTATGCTTTTTCAATTTGTGCTAGTATTCTTATTATTGTGATTCTAAATTCTAGGTCAGACATCTTGCTTATATCTGTGTCGATTAAGCCCCTGGCTGTCATTTCTTCCTGTCCTTTCCTTTGGGATGGATTCCTTCAATTTGTCATATTTGAGGAAGAAAAAAATTAATAAAATTAAATTAAAATAACAAAAAAATCAAATAAAGGAATCTAGATCCTAGGTATGTTTTGGTCTGGTTGTTGAAAGAAGATTGATAGAATAGGGAAAAAAGGAAAGATAAAAAAGAAAAAAGTAAGAAGCTTGAAATTTTTTTAAATGTATACAATAAAATATAATAAAATGAAGTGAAGTGAAATAGAATAAAAATTTTACAAAAACATAAAAAGCGTAGTAAAAAGAATTAAAAATTTTTAAAAAGGAAAATAAAAATAAATTTTTCTCTTTTTGTGTCCAAGAAAAAGAAAGGAGAAAAAGCAAAATATTATAAACAAAAGCAAAAAGAAACAAAAATCTGAATAATAAATCAGCAAACTGAATGAAACCTGAATGAAGTTACATCCAGTTTCCCCCAGAATCCAAGCTATGTAGCATTCTATAGTTTGTACACTAAGCAGGCAGAGAGACTTGTAATGGTCCTCTAGGGCATGTGCTTGGAGGGCGCACCTGGGCAGGGCTTGGTGAAATAGCTCTGTTCTCCACTAGGTGGCATTGCTTAGCTTACTGAGGTGGATTGGTGTGACACACGTGCATGTGTATGCACATGTGCAGGAGAGGTGAAAATGGTGTAATCCAGCTTCCTGGCTTCTGGCACAGGAACTCTGTGCTCTCACTCACCCACAGTTAAGTACTCTCAGGCTTCCATCCACTCCCCACTTCCATACTGTCTGTGTCCAATCCATCAGCCTGCCAGGCAGCACCTCCCTCCCAAATTTTGTCTCAGATGGGGCTGTGTTTCCAAACCCCTCACTTCTGAGAACCCTGTGGCTTGGACCAGCTCTGACTCTCTGGGGTAAGGTCTCGCTGAACAATGGCCCAGTGCCAGCTTGCCCCAGAAAAAGTCCCTTCGATCGCACAGTGGCAAAAGTTTAGAGATTATGGCAAATCAAAGCACAGAGCTGGCGCCAGGTTTCACTGCACTCTCACATCTTTGTTCTAGTACCAGCAAACGTGGCAGTTCTCTGGGATCTGCTGGGATCTTTGGCTGTGGGGAGGCCTTATGGCTTCCACCAAATGCCCTCCAAGCAGGGGAACCCCTTCTCCCTGTGTGGCCTATGGACCCCTCAGACCCCACTGTCTGCTCCTAGGGAGTCACCCTTCCTCCCACCAGAGCACCGCCAGTATTGAGCTTCAGAATTTTTGACTCTGCACTCTCCCATTTATATAGAGTCCTGATGCTATTGAAACTCTCACCTTTCTCCCTGTCAATGGTTTTGGGGAACAGATTTCTTGTTTAGTCCCTTGTGAGTATTTCCACTTTTTCTTTTTCTCTCCACCTACTTTCAGGGGTCGTGCTTTCCCTGTACTCTTCTGATGTGTCATTCTCTCTGTCTCTGTCCTCTTCCCACAAAAACAGCTCCCTACCCTCTGTGGCTTCTTTGTCCCCCAGTTCACCTCTCCGCACTGCATACCTGCCAAGTTCTGTGGCTCAAGTTATGCAGATGGTTGTGTTAATCCTCAGATCAATTTCCCAGGTGTGCAAAATGGTTTGGTGCTGATTGAGCTGCATTTCGGGGATGAAAAAAACAGAACTTCCATGCTGCTCCATCATCGTGGCCCCACCTGGATCTACCTTCTGTTCACTGTTATTAGACACTTAGATTGCTATAAGCTTTGCTGCAATAAATGGACTCATATACATATTCCTTGCCCTTGATTGTAATTATTTCCCTTCAAGAGATTTCTAAAAGTGGAGTTGCACATCAGGACATGTATGTTCTTATTCCAATAGATATTCCTGGGTGTATTAATGAGCATTCCCATTGACAATGAATTAAGGGGTTTAAAATATTTCTTTTACCTACCAATACTGAGTCCTTTTAAACTTTGCTAGTAAGAGCTGGGGAAAGTGGTATCATCTTTTTTTCTTTGCCCTAATGTAAATTCAATACAACAGATATATTTTGAGTAGCTTCCAGGCATAAGGTACAATGATAGGAAGAAGACACATTTCTGCCTCTATCCTCATAAAGATTAGACAGTGAAGGGAGTCTGTGGGGTATAATGCCAGCACTCTCTTTAGAAGCAGAAAGACTTGGAATCCAACTGTGTCTTTTCTATATGTCATCCAGGTTACCTCCAGCAGGACCTCTCTGAGCCTCTGCTTCTTCATCCTAATATGTATGTGATAATAGAGTTGTGCCTGGCACATATTGGCTAATAATTGGCATCTACTATCACTACTACAAGAGAGGATTTTATAAGTACTAACAACTAAATGTAAAATTAGAAATGAAAGGATTTACTCTGGTTGAGGGGGAAGGAAATCCAGTAAAGACTCATGGACTTGAGTTGGGCTTGCTCCTTGCTAAGATGGGGCTACCAGAGAAGGGCCATCACTGAAAAAAGCAGAGGGGAGAACACTGAACATGTTGGGGGTGGGAAGAGGTATCAGATGCAGTTATGTAGCTGGGACAGAGAATGAGAGGAGTGAAATTGGAGACTGGGTAGGGTGTGGGCCAGAATGTGGATGGCTGGATACCAGGTTGGAGGAAGCAGCTTGGTTTCTGACCTACCAGCAATAGAGAGGAACTTAAAATTTTGGAGGAGTAGAAAAACACAGGCAGAAAGCAGTGTTTCATTTGAAAGGTAAAGTTTGTGAAGGTTTCCAATAAGCCATATTCAACTTATTTACATACTACTCCTCAAATCCAAATAAACTAACATAGCAATGGCTCTTTTCCAATTTACAGGAAAAATTTCAGATGTACAGTTGTCCTTTATACTATTCTCTTTCTTTTGTTTTCTTTCTTTCAAGTTTTTGGTACCCACAGACACTTGTCTATACTAGACTCAAATATAAAATCATGTCTGGTTTATCATAAAATGTTATGGTGTTTGCTTTATTTCAATATACTATACCAATATTTCCTGGTGTTTGCAATGAGCATGAGGAATTCTGGGTCTCCATCCCTGGAATACATGGAGAACCATTGTTATAAATTACAAGCATCTTCAGGGCAGAGACTACATTATTCATCCCTACCCCCTGACAGCTGGTTCAGAGTTTGGAATGCAGTAGCTCCTCAGAAACATGTTTTTTCAAGTAAATAAAAAATTCTGTAGATGATAGTAGCACCAAAAAGAGGAAATGTAATTTAAAGAGTTGGCACACAGTCCAACAAAAATGACAGACACACAATGAAAATGTGTTAATTGAAGTCACAAAACAAAATGCAACCGTTGATATGCTACAGCAAAACCACTGAGTAAAATTGCACAAATGATTTTGCAGCATATATTTTAAATAAACAGGATTTACTTATGAATTAAATTTTATTTTTCAAACATAAAATTATTTGCATTTTTCTTCCAAACAAATGAAACACATAGACACACAGACACACAGAAAAACAGACACACACACACACACACACACACACTCACTCACTTTTCACTAACAACATGAATTACCCATAATACTCAACATTCTTTCTACTCTAATGTTTGACACAGGAATAGAAACAGATTGTTAAACCAGTTTTAACAAATCTGGAGCAGCAGGTTCTTTATTGAAAAAATATTTACATTTATCAAGAGATGTTTTTCCCTGAAGGGAAGTGAACACTGAGTTCAAAGCAATGACTTCCTTATAAAGCAAATTGTGAGCAAGGTCATTTTTCCATGTTGATAACATCCAGATTTGAATTATTTCAACCAGAGAGGGAGATGTTCAAGAGCAGTCTAAGCCAAAGCAGCCAGAGGATATGTGATTAATTTTCAAAAGAAAACCACTTATTTCAGAGTATTATGACTCCAACCAAGGCTTCAGAGGTAAACATATTAACCACCTTAATTGGGGGAACTGTCCTGCAGTGTATCTGTAACTTTCATGTGAGTACATGGATGAGTAGTTTCCTTGCTCCCTTCAGATAATTTCTGGAACTAAAATTAAAATACATCATTGATGACAACCAACTTTGTTTGATGACATTTCCAAATAGTGCTTACCTTTAAAGCTTGCAGCAAGATACACAAAAGAAGAAAAGATGACAAAAGCATATTGTTTACAAAAAAATAATGCAGCCTTTCTGTACAAATGCCCCAACCTGACTGGGAGAAAGGGTTGATATAAATTAGAAATGGTCTGTGCTGTTCCTCTGCCTGCCCAGAGGAACCAATAAGGGCTTCTTTCTTTCCTCTCCTTTTCCTTGTTGGCATCAAAGTATAGGCAGAGAACAAGGTAGCGTGTTGGTTGATAACAAATTAACATGAATGCAGCAGCTTAAAGCAGTGCCCACTTAGCATCTCACAGTTTCACTGGTCAGAAGCTGGGTAGGCTCGGCTGGGTTCTCTGTGTAGGGTCTCAAAGCCAATGTCAAGCTTTATTGGCCAGCTGGCATCTTGTCTGGAAGGTCTAGGGAAGAATCTGCTGCCAAGCTCATTCAGGCTGTTGGTAGATTTCAGATCCATGTGGTTGTAGATCTGAAGCTCCTGTTTCTTTGCTGGCTGTTAACTGAGGTTTCTTCTTAACTCCTAGATGCCCCTGTCCTTGTGTGTTGCCCTTCATGTTTAAAGCTAGCAAAGATACTTCAAATCTTGTCATGCTTTGAATCTCTCTGCCTCTAGTCAAAGAGAATCTTTAAAGTTTTTAAAGGACTTGCATGATTAAATTAGCTCTACCTGGATGACATCTGTTTTGATTACCTCAAAATTAACCAATTAGTAACCTTAATCACATTGCAAAATCCCTTTTATCACATAATGTAACATAATCACAGAATGAGAGCTCCATCCTATGCACTGTCCTAGGGGTCGGGGCAGGAAGTCTTGAGGTGGAGGGAGGCTGGGACTGTGCCTTCTGCTGGGGATATGATCACAAGGGCATGATATCAAGTCATTTAATTTCCATAATTCATTTCCAAGTCAAACAATTGGGTAGGCTAGTGGCTAAGAACTTGGGTTATGGCATCAATTACTTGGGCTGAAAACCCAGATCCTCAACTGTGGCTGTGACCTTGGGCAAGTTAAAGCCCCTTCTGCTAGAATGCTTATTTTAAGCATGCTTGTTGTTCCAAGGACATTGCTGTATTAAGGAGCAATTCAATCATAACACAAATTTCACATTTACTCACACACAATTTCTTCCTTAAGAAATACTAAGTGAATGCAAAAAACTGCACCCAGCAATGCAAACTTCCATGTAGGATGTGCACTTCTCAAACAATGGCTGCAATCCACTTAACACATGCGCATCCAAGAAGTGCTCAATTTTTTTCTCTGATTTCAGGTGACCCTCCGTCTACCACTTCATAAGCCACAACCCTTCCAACACTAACTTCCACTTAAACTTACAGTAAGTCTTTCCTAAGGCTAGGTGTCATCTTTATTGTAGCATTTATGTATTTCTTAACCATGGGATGTACATAAAACTGGGCTACTGTTTATATTACCTTCCTACCTTCATTTTAATATGTCCTATTGATTTTTTTTTGAGTGTTATGCCCTATTATTGCCCTTCTCTTAACCTGTAATACCCCAGAATGTGGCCTTATTTGGATATAAGGTCTTCTTAGAGGTAATCAATTTAAAATGAAGTCTTTAGGGTGGGCCCTAATCTAACATGACTGGTGTCTTTATAAAAAGGGGAAGTTTGGACACAGAGACAGGCATGAAGACAGAGACTATGTGAAGACACATGTGGGTGTGGAGGCAGAGATCAAGGTGAGGCAGCAACAAGCCAAGAAATGCCAAAGATTATCAACAAACCACAAGAATCTAGGACAGAGGCATGGAAGGTTCTACTTCACAGCCCTCAGAAGGAACCAGCCCTGTCAACACCTTGATTTCAGACTCTTAACCTCCAGAGCTGCAAGACCCAGTTTGTGGTACTTTGTTACAGAAGCGCTAGGAAACTAATGCATGTCCCAACCCACACTTTCACATAAGCTCCATGGTTTTTATTATACAATTTTGTATAGAAAAATTGTGATTTTAGCAGTGTAACAGTATACTGTATATAACATTGCAGCAGAAGTCACTTTATTTAAATGCCAAATCAGTTTTCTCTCCTTTTAGATGTCTTCATATGATTTTTGAGAGGACTAAATTTCAGAATGGAATAAGCACCAAAAAATGCAAGCTGTCATTACTACCACCATTAGACTGTCTAGTTCAAACCCGAATATTGGGCAACTCTACACAACAGAAGTGAGAGTAAAATGGTGCTCCAAGCTCTAAATATACCACCTAAAATCTACATGTGATGGTACACTATATCACCCACGTATGGAAATGGCCCCTTTAGAGAGATCCATGAACCAAGCTTGGGAGACAATACAAGTGATAAATAGAGGGACCATCCTCACTCAATCTGGATATTGATAAGGAATGTTGCTTTGCAGAAATAGGCCTTTTAAGAGAAGTGTCACTCTTTCCAATCTCCTTTATTAAATGTCAGGACAAGTCTAGAGATCAGCTTGTTGAATTCCTTCCTTTTGGCAGGTATCCTAGAGAGCTAGGAAGACCAGAGAGAAGGAAGCCAGGCAAGCTTTGCATCTGAGGGAGGGACCTGTGTCCTGAATGCAAAAGATGCTGAGTCCATTATGAGAGCCAGGGAAGGCCACCAGTATGGGCAGGTGTCTGAGATGGTTTATGAGCCACAGGAGACTCTATGTTGGAGGTGGGAGTCCAAAATGCTGGCTTTGTGCAATGTCTGGCATAAGTCACTACATGCCCAGAGAAGTGAAACATTCTTGAACCAGAATTTCTTAACGAGACTTCCGGAGTGCAGCCTGATATAAATGAAAGAATGTGGGCTTTTTGGAATCAGAAACGTCCAGTGCAAATCCCAACTATGCTGTTTATTAGCTATGTGATCTTGGAGAGCTTACATTATTTCCCCAGGCCTCAGTTTCCTTGACTGTAAAGTGGCCATAATATCAGTAGGCTTCTACGTTAGCCCTGAATTAAATAAAATTTATGGAAAGGATCTGACTCCATACTAAGTGCTCCCCAAAAGATGGGTTTACATGTGTCCCTTCTTCACAACTACTGCGAGCTACTTTTCTACCAGGCACAGCTCTTCCCATGCCAGCTGGAAAGTAGGATGTGGTCCTCCAATGAGAGAGGGATGTGAGGTTCTGCCCTATGACTAGGACTGTATTGTCCCATGCCCCACATGGCTGGTTACCATTCTCTTATGTATAACTCATTTCTTGGTATCTTCTGCCCTCCTGTACCCACCCCAAATGGTCCTGGAACTCAACTTTGAATTCAAATTGACCTGGCTTTGGTTCAGTTTCTAAACAATAATCCCAAAGTATAGTTAGAACTATTTTAATCCAATGGAACCTAACCCAGGGTTGGTATGTTTGGTAGCAGATCTTTACTAAAGGTTTGGGGTAATGGAAAGGGGGCATTATAAAAACCTTAAAATTGAAATGAGATCTCCCTGCCATGAAATTCCATAGGTTTTTGCCTACCATGAAGACTTTCTTGCTGGTTACATCCCCCAATCCCTACCCTGCCTACATCCCAGCTTGTCTTCTTCTTACCGTACTACTGTCTTCTGTCTTCCCCCTCCCCACTCACCCTCCCTTGTGACCAGCATGGAACCCCCCAAATGCCTGCTTCTTTCTTACTAGAGAATTTCAGTTTGTCACACCTCATAGCTTCCAAAGGCTCATTCTAGGCATATCTATGCATCTCTAAAAGTCCACTGATGGTCTGTTAAGTTGGAGCTTATGCCCATGCCCACACCCAAGCCAGATCATAGTATTCTTGTGCTCAAAATCTTCTGGTGACTTCTCATCTCAGCAGAAAGGCAGGAGTCCTTTCCAGCCCCACATGATCACACTACATATTCCTCGCCTTCCTCTAGTACCTTCTTAACCTTACTATCTCCAACCCAGCCACACTGGCTTGCTTGTCCTTCCTTTAGCAGGAGAGACATGCTCTAGGCTCAGAGCCCTCATGCTTGCTGTTCTCTCTGCTTGAAACACTGTTCCTCTAGATTTCCTATTTATTCCTTATATTATTTCCATCTGTATAGTGGGATAAATAATGCCCCCCCACCCCAGAGATACCCATGGCCTAATCCCCAGAATGTTCAAATGTTCCTGTTTTGGAGGAAAAAGATGTTTTTGTTAAGGATCTTGAAAAGAAGTGTTATCCTGGATTATCTGGGCAGACCCTAAATGCATCACGAGTATGTCATGAGAGACAGGCAGTGGGAAATTAGACACATAGAACAGGAGGTAATATGACTGTAGAGGCAGAGGTTGGAGTCATATAGTCACAAGTCAAAGAATAGTGACAGCCACCAGAAGCCAGAAAAGTACAAGTTTCCTGGAGCCTTGAGAGGCACGATGGCCCTCCAAAACCTAGATTTTTGATTTCTAGCTTCCAGAACTGTGAGAGAATAAATCTCTGTTGTATTAAGCCACCCACTTCGTGGTCATTTGCTTCAGCAGTGACAGGAAACTAATACAGTCCCTGATCAAATTTCATATACTCAGAGAGATGTCCTACATTCACCCCATAGAAAACAGTCCCTCCACCCATGTGCTCACATGCACACATACAATGACACCATACTTTATCCCTCTGACACCAGCCAGCTTCATTGTTTGTAGTACTTATCAGGTTCTGACATTATCATATAATTTCTAGTTTATTTATTTATTGTATGTCTACTAGTCTATAATGTAAATGCCATAAGATAAGGGCAGAGAATTGATTTTATTACTTAATGCATCTCCAGAGCCTAGAAAAGTACCTGGCTCAAAGTGAAAACTCTCTAAATATTTACTGGATAAATGAATGAAAGGCTTCAACTTTCATTGCATAAATAACCAGCAGAAGTTAGAATTTATATTCTAACATCTCATAGAAAAGCCCCAACCCTATCCCTATCTCTATAATCTTCTAGAGAAGTAGCAATAATAAATATATTCTGTTGCTGTTGAGAGCAAATCTCTAGAGGTCAGAGGTGTGTGTGTGTGTGTGTGTGTGTGTGTGTGTGTGTGTGTGTGTGTGTGTGTTGAGTGATGAGTGGGGGAAAGAGAAGGACAAAGTGTCTTTCCAGTTACATCTATATTAAGCAGCACCAAGCTCACATGCCCCAGAGGTGAAGAGGAAGGGGAACTGCTGCTTTCCAGTCTGTCCACACCTGCCAAGATGTTCTTTGCCATTTTGCAATTTGCCCAGCAGGTTTGGAAAAGGAACAGTAATGGATGGATAGTCTTACCTTGTCCCAGCTCAAAAGTGGCATGCTATTTTTCTGTGTACCAGTTTTCTACCCCAGGAGCATTTATGAGCAGTGAATTAAGCAGTTTCTATTTAAATGCTGAGGCTTGTTCGTCAAACAGGACATGACTGAACTGTTCACTTAAAGAATATGGAAAGGGGAGTGATGGATCAAATCGCTAGTTACTCAAGTGCTTAATTTTCTGGCTCTATTCCTTCACCAGTGCTTCATTTGGCACGTTTTAAAATCTTAAGTGAATAGTGATTTTCAATTTGGAGGTGTTGGTAATATTTGGAATTCCAAGCCTCTTATCTTTCCCTTCTTCTTGACCCAACAATCTGGCTCATAGTTCTTCCATAATGCTTCTGATGGTGTTGAACAAGTGTGGATTAACTGCCTTCTGGTGTTGTGCTACCTGGTGTTATACTCTGGGGATGCAAAGTTTGATTTAACCCAGTCTCCATTTGCCAGAAGGCTTTTTGTCACCTGAAGAAGGCAGAAATTTAGACAAATCACTACAAGAAATGTAATAAGTACACAGGAGGGGTCATTGGAATTCAGGCTTAAGGGATGAGTAGAAATTCACTAGTCGGAATAAAAGAAGAAGGAGATTTCTGGTAGAGGGTCAATGAGATTGAGATAAGTCTTTGCTCCATTTGTGCAAATAGCTCTGCATGGCTAGAGTGTGGTAGGATGAGAAGAGATAGGGGTACTGTTTAAGAGGCAGCACAAGGCCAGATCATGAAGGATCTCCCCATTCTAAGAGATTTGGATTCTCCCCTTCGGATTCTGTGTCTCCCTCTCTCTCCGCCCCTCCCCTTCTCTCACTTTGTCTTTTACTTCCTCAAAACAAATAAACATTAAAATTTTTTTAATTTTAAAAAACTTAAAATAATACAGATTCTGGGCCTTTACCTTATGATCTAATGCGTCAGAATCTCTGGGGGTGGGGCTATAAAATCTGCATTTTATTTTATTAATATCTGCATTTTATTTTAAAATTTTAAAGTTTATTTATTTATTTTGAGAGGGAGCACAACAGGGGAGAGGGAGAGAGAGAGAAAGAGAGAAGGAGAGAGAGAATGAATCCAAGCAGGCTCCACACTACCATCATAGAGCCCGACTCAGAGCTCGAATTCATGGCCTCAAGATCATGACCTGAGCGAAAGTGGTGGGATGCTTAACTGACTGAGCCACCCAGGCACCCCTAAAACCTGCATTTTAAAAAAGCAAACTGGTTGCTCTTTCATACTCAAGTTCGAGAAGCATCACAGACATGTAGCAATTACTTATGTTGATTAGAATATAGTTTTGAGGGATCCTATTACAGTGTCAGCCATTTATATTCCCATGTAGGCCAGTTATTGTCCTTTGGGACACAAGTTGCATTCATCACTAAGGAGTACCCCAGGGTATCTACCACCAGCACCTGAAAAATGCATCAAACTATATATTCCAGTGGAAGTTGTGTCATAGTGATGTATAAAAAAAGAACTCATTGAAGACAGTCTGTACAGATTAACACACCCTCCACCCCACCAAACCTGGAGATCCTACTTCTTTTAACATCAGCATGCTGGAACATAAACAGAGAAGAAAAATACTGAAAAGGTGTGAGAATCCAGATATCTGGAGCCACTTAGTAAAGGGGCAAACATGAATTTACATGAGCACATCACTAGATTACAGTGTAGGACTTAATATCCAAGAAACCATTGTCATAAATATAATGGCTAATTATATTTCTGCTTATACTTCACTACCTTCTGCTTATATTTAAAAAATTTTAGAACAACGTGGAAAGGGAGGGTAAATTGTTTAGATTTTGGGATTTGTAAATTCTGTTCATCTGGGGAGTTCATGAATATGAAACATCTTCTTTCCTGATGGATTAATATAAAGTGGCGACTCTCAAACACAGACATACATTAGAATCCCCCAGGGAGCTTCTGAAAAATAAGGATCTGAGCCCATCCGAGCTATCCTTAGGCACCTGGGAAATGATCTTCCAGGAATCGATCTTTTCAAATAGCCTCATGATTTGGGTGTGCAGGTGGAATCTTGGAATCACTGATTTAATGATAGTACTGCTATAATATTATAACCTGAGCATGGAAACCCTAAGGAGAAAATTGGGTTTAATTGGAGGAAAATCAAAGCTCTGGGGAAAGTGTTATGTTTGAGAATTAAATATTACATAAATTGTGCACAACAAAATATGTAAATGAGCATCTGCTATTTGATAATTAACAGTGTAGCCCCTTTAACATGGGCTGCTACATTGGTGATCCTGGGGACTGTATGCATCTGGACACCTGTAAAATGAGCAAAAATGCCAACTTCAGTAGCCTTGGTAAAGTCAATCAACACTGAAGGAGACAGTGAGGAAATTCAGGTAATGAGTGGCATAGAAAAGAATCTGGGGGCGCCTGTGTGGCTCAGTCGGTTAAGTGTCCGACTTCAGCTCAGGTCATGATCTCACAGTTCGTGAGTTCGAGCCCCACATCGGGCTCTGTGCTGACAGCTAGCTCAGAGCCTGGACCCTGTTTCAGAATCTGTATCTCCCTCTCTCTCTGACCCTCCCCTGCTTACTCTGTATCTTTCTCTCTCTCAGAAATAAATAAAACATTAAAAAAATTTTTTAAAAAGAAAAGAATCTGGTCCCTCACCATGCTGCATATTCTTGAGTGGAATTGTCTGCCTTTAAGTTGTGCAGGTTACATCCCTGGCTGACTGGGGAGGAGCAAAGCAGAGCAGGATGGAAGGCACAGGACCTAGTAGTCAGTGGCAGTTTCTAGTTATCAAGTCTGGAAAGGGCTGAAGCCAAAAAGTAGAGCCAGCCTCCCTGGAGAATCTGCTGGCAGAAGACCAGAGAGCACGCACAGCAAGGTGGAGGGAGTTCCTTCGGTGGCTTGCCCTCAGTAGTGTCAGCCAAGGGGTTCACTGAGCGATGGGCAGCAGGGCTCTGCCCAGTCCTATTGCAGGGGTTGGCTATTCCATAAGATGAAAGTGATTTCCTGAATTGCCCAGCGGATGTAGGATGTGCTGAAAAGAGAATTTAGTTTAACTCAACCAGTATAATCAAGTATCTGCTATGTTCCAAACCTGGTGTCCCAAGCTGAGCATACGGAAATGAAATAGGTCCTTCTCCCATAGAGTTCATGTCTAGAGAGAGAGGCAGACATGTAAACGGGCTGCCTAAAATAAAGCAAGAAGAGCTAGTGGAGGAGTGTGCACAAACTTGTAGGCCATACCCAGGAAACAGCAGCTCGCTCATTCTGCTTGGGTCCCCAGGGAAATTTGCAGCGAGAAAGTAATATTTGAACTGGGTCTTCAAGGATATGTGGGAATTTATCAGGTACACAAAGGAGACAGGGAGATTGGGGTGGAAAGGAGGGATATTCTTGGCAGAGGAAATAGGCCAGCTGTTCATGGCGTGCTCTGCAATTGTAAATATCTTTGACATGGCTTCAATATAAAATAGAGCTATGCACAGAACAGGCCCTTGAGATCCTCAGATAGGAGCCCTACTGGTTGTGAGGATGCCCCTTTTTCTTTCTCCTGGCTCATTAACAGAATAAAAGAGCTAGAGTTGAACCAGCATTTAAAAATCATATAACCTGATGCTGTTTAAAATTTACTACAACCCATAGTAAGATATGGATTTTATACACACACGCACAGGAAACATTTCTTGAAAATGTATTTCCCTTTATGAAGTGCAAAGCACTGTGAAAGTTTCTTTTCCATTCTATTTCCTTGTTTAAAAACTGACTTTATTTTTAGAGCTATTTTAGGTTCACAGCAATATTGGGAGGAAGATACAGAGATTTCCCACATCCCCATGGTCCTCACACATGCACAGCCTTCCCCATTATCAACATCCTGCACCAGAGTTGTACATTTGTTACAACTGATGACCCCACACTGACGCATCATAATCACCCAGAGGCCATAGTTTACGTTATGGTCCACTCTTGGTGGTGTACATTCTCTGGGTTTTTGACAAATGTATAATGACACGTATCCACCATTATAATATACAGAATAGTTTCACTGCCCTAAAAAGTCCTTTATGCCCACCTAGTCTTCCCCGCTCCCTTAACTCCTAGCAGCCACTGATCTTTTTACTGCCTCAATTGTATTGCCTTTTTATTTTTTTTTATTTTTTTATTTTTTTTTTAAATTTTTTTTTTTTAATGTTTTATTTATTTCTAGGAGAGAGAGAGACAGCGTGAGCAGGGGAGGGTCAGAGAGAGAGGGAGATACAGACTCTGAAACAGGCTCCAGGCTCTGAGCTGGCAGTCAGCACAGAGCCCGACGCGGGGCTCGAACCCACGAACCGCGAGATCATGACCTAAGCGAAAGTCGGATGCTTAACCGACTAAGCCACCCAGGCGCCCCTTGTATTGCCTTTTTAAAAATGTCATATTACTGAAATCATATAGTATTTCACCTTTCATATTGGCTTCTTTTATTTAGTAATATGCTATAAATATTCCTCCATGTCTTTTCATGGCTTGATAGTGCCTTTCTTTTTAGCAATGAATAATATTTCATTGTCTGGCTGGACCACAGTTTATTCATTCACTTACTGAAGGACATCTTGGTTGCTTCTAAGTTTTGACAATTTAAAGAAAGCTGCTATAAACATCATGTGCAGGTTTTGTGTGGATGTAAGTTTTCAACCCTTTTGGGAAAATACCCAGGAGCATGACTGATGAATCATAAGGCAAGAAACTGTCAAACTCTCTTCCTACATGGCTGTACCAGTTTGCATTTATTTTTTTAACTTTATTTATTTATTTTGGGGGTGGGAAGTATAGACAGAGAGGGAGAATCCCAAGCAGGCTCCACACTGCCAGCATGGAGCGCAATGTGGGGCTTGAACCCATGAACCATGAGAGCATGACTTGAGAGGAAACCAAGAGTCAGACACTTTACCGACTGCGCCACCCAGGGGGCCCCATTTGGCATTTATTCCCTCCACATTTTCACAAGCATTTGGTGGTGTTGATGTTCTGGGTTTTGGCTCCTCTAAGAGGTGTGTAGTGTTACTGCACTGTTGTTTTAATTTGCATTTTCCTTATGACCTATGATGTGGAGTCTCATGGACTGATTTAACTGCTAGATAAAGGATAACACCAAACGAATCTGTGGGTTCATTTTCTTTTTAGCAGCTTGGGTAGCTGGTTTGAATCTTTAATCTCAATTTCTGATTCTAAAACTAGTATAATTTAATCATGGGGGTTGAGCAAGCACTTTTTTTTTTTTTGTTCCTCAGTTTCCTCATTTCTCATTTAGGATTAATAATTTTTGTTTTTCCTCAAAAATCTTATTTGAAGGCCATCCAGTCCTACCAACTCCTCTGTCTGGATTTTGGAGAAGAGCAAATAGAAAATTTGAGGGAGAACACTTGAGAATGTATATAGTGAAACACAAATGTTGGTAACCATTGGAGGCCTGGTTGGGTCACTGAAGCAGTAGGTGTTTTCCCAGGAGTCCACTGGGAGGGATGAGGCTGAGAGAGGAAATACCACAGGGGAAATACCACTTCACTCTTGGGCTGTCCCGAGAACGTCACAGGAAACTTTGATTTTGCATGTGCCCCAGGCCCTGCTCCAAAGAAAATACCCAAAATAAAATCCACGGGCAAAGTTCTCCTTTTCTTCGATATCAGGGATCAAGTGCCTCATTTCTGGATCAAATTTGGAAGGTGTTGGTTTCCTCCCACCCCAGAAGCCTTGGCAGAGGGCACCTTAGCTGCGAGAGACTCTGGGGCCTGGGCACTGGCCATGCTGGTGGCATGGAGCAGGGAGGCTGGGCATGTAGGACCAGCCCTGGGTTGCGTGCAGTCCTAATGAAGACTCATGATGCCCAAGGATTTAGGAAATAAATGGAGACTGGGGATTTTCACCCTTCCTCACTGTAGCTTGGTGGTTTCAGATCTCATCAAAATTTCTCTGTCCATATTCCCAAAAAAAGGTAAATAGCTAACCATCAGATTTTTTTTTAAAAGAACCACACAATGAATCTTGCAAGGACAGGTCATGTAAAGGTGGTTTCTGTGTGAACTCAGAGTGATTATTCATTGCCAGCTCCAGTGCCAGGCTCTGTGTTTTCCATTTTTATCGGGCAACTTCTAAGCTACAGTCAAAATTCTTTATTATCAGATCTGCGGACAGCTTACTAGTGTTGTGTCTTACCACACCTCTGAGCTGGTCACCTGCATTGCCCAAATGTGCCCTTTGCGCTGTGTCCACCTGGACATATATATATATATATATATATATATATATATGTAATGGTGACTCCTACTCTTTCCCCAACACCTAGCCCAAGCAGTAGCTTCTTTGCGTGACATTCTCTGACTTTCCCACCCACCCACCAATAGATTGCAGCTGTGTTCCCACAGCACTTTGATTATATGCGTAGAACCCTGACTTGTCCTAAATGGCATCTAGGACTTCTCTTCCTTTAACTCTTCTTTTCAAAACCCTTCCATTTCTTTGCCCAAAACTCCGTGTTTAATAAATGCCTATGTTATGCTTACTATGTGCCAACCACTGCAAGTATTAGATGGTTAGATTCCCTGAGAACCCTGTGGGAGCAGTACTATTACCGCTCCATCTAAGTTTACAAGTGAGGAAACTGAGTCATGGAGAGGGTAAGTAACTTCATATCCAGCCTAGTACGTGGCAGAACTGACATTTGAACCCAAACTCTAGAGTCCTGGCAAATGGACGGTGGCCTCACAATCCTAATTTTTCTAGAAGTAATGAGAATCTCCAGGGCACCAAAACTGACTAGGAAAAAAAGTTCATGTATGTACAAGGAAGTATGGAGAACAAAAACAAAATATTAAAATTTGAGATGTTATCTTCCTCTCTAAGTTAAACCTGTTTTTCAACATCTGTCTGAGTTACCTCAACAAATAGCTATCAGATGAATAGGGCCATTTTGTAGGCCACCTTCTTCCCTTAGGAGGGGGTCAGTGGCTCTTGATTGAGGTTCCATTTTCCCGGGGGGGTCTGCAAACAGGATCCTTAATGACTAACATTGAGTTAATCATTAGTAGAGTGATTAATATATGTGTTTTGGAGTCTAAGTGATTGAGGTAGGATCCCCAGCTTTGTATAGCTGTGTGGCATCAGGCAGCCTCTGGGCATCTCTGGGTTCAGATTCCTGATTTATAAAATGGGAGTAATCATTGTATCTACTACTGTATGAGGCAGGATGCTGGAGTTAGGAGCTTATGCTGGAGTATTAACCATCTTGCATTGATCATTGGCTCGATGATACAACAAAGGTTTGTTTTTCACTCAAACTCATGTTCAATGTCGACCAGTAGAGGGGGGGTTTGTTCATTGTGGTCACTCAGAGACACAAGCTCTGTCGAGACCAAGATTTCTCCACTTCAGCACTGTTGACATTTGGGGATGGATAATTGTGTAAGAGCCATCCTGACTATTGTAGGATATTTAGTAGCATCCCTGGTCTTTAATTAAGTAGGTGCCCTCAGCCCTATGTTTATAGCCACTGACATGTCTGAGAAGCATGTTACCACTTCTGTACCCCTCCTTGAGAAGCCCTAAGACAGTGTCAACCTCTTCTCCCCTCTGTCATAGTTCCCAGAGCCATGGCCCAAGAGGATAGTGTGTGTGTGTCCATGGGGCATGAGAGACGTAGCTCTGCAACACCCTCCCTCAGCTCTTCCCCCTAAGACAAGAAACAGCCCTCTCTCTAAAATAAAAACAAAAACAAAACAAAGCAAAACAAACAAACAAAAAACGACAAACCAAAACCACCAAAAACAAAACACCCCCACTGTAACAACCAAAACTATCTGCAGACATTTCCAGATGTCACCTAATGAACAAAATTACTCCCAGTTGAAATTCACTGATCTTAGACACACATTTTCATAACCAGAAAAAAACAAATAATTTTATATGAAAATAATATATTCACTTTCCCTTATGTTTGATTGATTAAGGCTAGTCACATAGCCATACCTAACTTCAAAGAGGAAGGAAGTAGAATACTATCATTCAGTGCTGTCCCTACCAAGGGAAAGACCTGGAATATCTGTGAACAGGCCTAATAAACAACCCTGTAGGGTTGTTGAGAGGATTAAATGAAATAATGCATCCAAAGCACTTAACACAGTGCCTGGCTGATAAGTGCTGTAAATATTGGAAGACAAGTACGAAGCTGGATACCCTGGGGAGAATGGAGAGCTGTGGGCTGAATGGCTCTACCAACAACTCCTTTTTTGAAATATAGAATTTCCACCCCACATATTTGAACTTTCCTTTATCTAAAGGCTGGTAGACGTTGGTTAGTTTGTGGTGCTTTTTTGCAAGGAATTCTTTTATTAGCAATATTGTTGGCCAATTGAAGTTACCTTTTACTTAAAAAAAAAAAGGAGGGGGTAGATAAAAAAGTCAGACTGGCCCCTGCCTGTCACTCCAAGCTTGAATTAATCTAGTCTGCCTCTTACCCTCATGTTCTAATCTCTTGGGCGTTCTTCCCTAAACATCCCATACTATCTTTCCTACCCCACGATCTTTGTACATGCTATTCCTTCTGTATAAAATGTTCCCTTCCCATCCATTTAGTTAATTCTTACTAATGTCTTCACTTTCCAAGGAAACCTTCCTGGCTTCTGGTATCCCCTCCTCTGCTCCCTTCCTAATAAATGCTCATTGTCCTGTGGTCTTTCTGTCATCACACGTCGCAATTTGTGGTTATATATTTATTTCTGGACCTGGTTGATTAATGTCTGTCTTCACTACTGGGTTGAAAATTCAGTTGCAACTTTCTCTTTGCCCACCTTACAACCCCAGGGCCTGGGATCTGATGAATCACAGCCATTTAATAAATATATGTTGAATGAATGTGTGAGTGAGTGAGTGAATGATTGAGTGAGTGAATGAATGAATGAATGAATGAGTGAATAAAGGCCAAGACTAAAATCAGGGTCTGCTGATACTTGCTTTGAACTCTTTCCTTCAAACCATGATGTAGGCAACAAAGTGCTGGCCCAACACATTCCCCAGGAAGAGAAAAGGGAAAGAAATCTTAGCCTAAAATGTTGAGATTCCTCACCTCCTATCAGGAAACTCCTAGCAGAAGGTATGCCACCTGCACACAGTGACTGAGTGCCTCACGCTGGCCTGCCACAGCAGCAGTCGTGTTTGCAGAGGAAGCACAGAGCTCCCAGTTCCTGGTTGGGAACCATGGTGAAGAGTCTAAACAGAGCTGGGCAGCCTCAATCTGGAGCCTCGGGGAACAGCCTGGAGGCCTTGGCTCGCCAGCAGGCCACCCCTGAGCTGCTAGTGGTAAGTCTGGCCTTCCTCCTCAGGATTTGGGTTAGCTCTTGGTTTCATTCTTCTGGGCCCTCTCCCCCAACCCCTTGGCAGCCTGAACTCTGGCCTTTTGAACTTGAATGGGGATCCATTTTCTTCCTTCCTTTGACTTGGAGGGAATCCAAATCTCTGTGCTCATGGCTGGTTGCCCATTCCCACCCCCATGGTCTTCACCCCCCATTGGTTTTTTTTCTGGTTAGCTGGAGTCTGGTCTACAAAGAATCTGGTAGGCTGATCCCCTAAGTCTCTGCCAGGCATGTGTTCATCAGACCCATGCAGTCGCCACTCACTCATAGCTCACAGCCTCTCTGTGCACCTGCGAGTCTCCTCTCTTTGAAATACAATCATGTTACTTTTTGCTGAGGCCAGGCATGACATACCCAAAAGTAATGCAAGTAAGTATTTAAATCCAAATTCCTCATCATTAGCAAAAAAGATCTGTTGTTGAAAACCTGGATGATTAGGAACAAATCCCTCGATACAATTATGTACAGGAAGAAAAATAAAACAGATAAGCAAACAAAAATAGGTGAGGAGGAAAATGAGGAATCAGCCACCTCTAACAAACACAGAAACACCTCTTGGCTCTAATGGGGGTGCAGTGATAGCAGGCCCATGAGGCTTAAAAGATGGCAAAACACTGGTGGCATAATTCATCTAGTTTATTCCATTAAATCTGAAGAGCACTTGAAATCATTATAAGCAGAATGACTGCTACTCCACAGCACAGCCCACTGACCTAAGGATAAACATGGTGATTGGAGGGGAGTCTATGGTCTGAATCAAGGGTATGGTGTTGTGAGCTGTATATTCTGACTTAAATGCATGGCAGAACCCTTGGGCAGCAAACCACAGATGAAATTGTCTTTACCGCATAGGTTAAATTTGTTCATGCAGGGTTTTGTTGACAAAAATGGTTACAGTGTTATATAAATTATACAGACATTTAGAGAAATCACTATTACAATGCAGGCTAGTAGCAAGGAGTAATTTTTGCTAAGCGAGGAAGAGTTATGCATTGTATAATTCTAGAGCTTGTTCATGGGCTAAAGAACATTGCAAGCTCATTCCTGGGGGAGCTAACTTCCTGAAAGGTGGCCTCCCTCCAGAATGGCAAAGACAGAAGTTTAGCTGTGGTTGCTACTGTAATCTGATTTACTGTTTATATGAGTCACTAATATGAGGAGCTAGTCTGGTTTCCACAAAAATCAATTTTCTACAGCCTCTGGTCCTTTCTTTTTTCTCCCATTTTAATTTTTTTTTAATTACTAAAGTAATACATGATTGTAAAATAGCCAAGCAGAACAAATGTTCACAGAAGTGAAATTCTCTTTTTAACTTATACCCCCAAGCCAAATACATTCCCTTCCCTTTCCGGAAACAACCATCATTAATGGTGTATATCCTGCAGATAACTTTTTTCTAAAATGTACAGGAATATATACACAGGATACAGATTATACGTAAAAATAAATGCACATGATGGGGTTGTATTATTTCACTTTTACATAGAATCACATTAAATATTTTAGTCTGCAGCTAAGCTTTTTTTACTTAACAATATGTTGGGTCACTCTTTCTGTGCTGGTATGTATAGATAGATCTAATTCTTTTAAGCTATTGCATTGTTTCATTTGATAATTGCCATACTGTATTTCATTTTTCTCTTATTGCCTGAGTTTAGATTGTGCCCATTTCTGCACTGTGACAGACATGTGCCAGATGTATACACACATACGTGCAAATGTGTATGTATAATATATATGTTATATATATGTTTATATAATATTATATATGTGCACTTCTTTTTTTTTTTTTTTTTAATGTTTTTATCCATTTCTAGGAGAGAGAGAGAGAGAGAGACCGTGAGCAGGGGAGGGTCAGAGAGAGAGAGGGAGCCACAGACTCTGAAACAGGCTCCAGGCTCTGAGCTGGCAGTCAGCACAGAGCCCGACGCGGGGCTCGAACCCACGAACCGCGAGATCATGACCTAAGCGAAAGTCGGACGCTTAACCGACTAAGCCACCCAGGCGCCCCTATATATGTGCACTTCTATGGTATTTCTGTAGGTGATTTCCCAAAAGAGAAATCAGTTGAGCTAAGCTGTATGTGCAGTTGAAACTTTAACACTGTTCGAGCCACTCAGACATAGTCCTCGGAAAGTACTGTGCTAGATCACCCCAAGTGAGGGTGTGTGTGATGGTGCCCTTTCCATCATACCTTCACCATCACTGGATATTATCCATCATTTCATTTTTGCCAACTCTGTGAATAGAAAGTTATGTGCCATGGTTGATTTCATTTGCATTTTCCTGCAGTAGGGTGACCTTAACCTTTTCTTTAGGCATCTTGCATGATGAGTCTTTGGGGTAAGTCATGTGTACAAGTGAGAACTTGTGTTAAGCCCTCAAAACACAAGAAATTGAGGACATTTAAGCTCAGGTCTCCATGTGCAGTGAGAAGGAGCCCCAAGTTGATTTCTTTAAACAAGGTAGTGCAAATTATGCCAAAGGGTAACAAGATCGAGATATGGAAAGGGCTCTCGTTAGCTTGGCATATACTATGTAGAAATCGAGCTGGTAGGCTAGGTTGCACAAGCTTTAAGTGTTTGTGCAAATGTGTACTGTGGGACCTAAGACAAATTACACAGCCTCCATGTGTCTCAACATTCTCATTGGTCAAACGGGAACCCTAATGTTACCCTCCTCTATGAGGGTAATGAGACAGTGCGTACCTACTCTTAGGCACGGTGCCTAGAAAATAAATGTTTTCTTTGTTGGCTCTGTAAATGTTTGCCAAAATAATAGTAATGACAATAGTTATTGTTGTTATCATAAGTTAAAGAGAGATGGTCATATACCCTCAGGGAAAGACAGAGTCCCTGAGTAGTGACTAAGTGGCATTTCAGCTTGTTAGATAGATACAGGTCTGGGAGGGATGTGGGTGGGCAGCTCACTGACCCTTTGTAGAGCAAGATCCAGTTAACCAGAGAGAAATGATGAATTATTTCCTAATTTCAGAACAATTGGCTATCAGAACAGAAAGGGCGCTTAGAGGCTACTAAGTACAAATATCTCATTGTATGGATGAGAATCAGATCCAGAAAAAAGATACCTTACCTAAGATCACACAGCTGTCCAAGCAACAAAATCAAACCCAGGGCCTCCAACAGCAAGTCCATTTTTTCTCCATCTTCATATTTTCTGCAGTATTCTTCCCCTTTTAGTTGAACAGAGAAAACTATGAAGAATCAGTGTGTGGCGACAGATTTTTATTTTTTGTTCCTGATTTTGGATTATGACCTAAAAGAAAAATAACCAAATTAAGAACTCCTGGATATTAATAAGGGAGTGACACCTCCCAGGAAAAATGGGCAAAAGTGAATAGCAGGTAATTTACAGAAAAGGAAATACAAATGGCCAACATACATGTGAAAAAGAAATGCTCAGCTTGGCTAGTAATAGAGGAAGGAAAACTTTAAAAAAAAATTTTTTTAATTTATTTCTGAGAGAGAGAGAGAGAACAAGAGCAGGGGAGGGTCAGAGAGAGAGGGAGACACAGAATTGGAAGCAGGCTCCAGGCTCTGAGTTAGCTGTCAGCACAGAGCCCAATACAAGGGCTCAAACCCATGAACTGTGAGATCATGACCTGAGCCCAAGTCGGACACTCAACTGACTGAGCCATCCAGGTGCCCTGAGAGGAAGGAAAACTTAAAACAGCATTCATTCATTTATTCAGTCAAAAAGAAGTTTTTAGTGCCTACCATGGGGCAGCAGTGGTTCATCTACCTCATTGGTAGAGGAAGGAAAACTTAAAACAGCATTCATTCATTTATTCAGTCAAAAAGAAGTTTTTAGTGCCTACCATGGGGCAGCAGTGGTTCATCTACCATCATTGTTTATCTACCAGATTTGAAAAAAAAAAAAATTAAAGCATGATAATACCAAGTGTCGGTGAGTATGTAAGGAAATTGGTACTCTCATACACTGCATGGGGGGGCGGGATTAATACACACATTTGGAAAAGAATTTGGTATTTTTCAATTTGGTGGGTTTTTTTGTTTTGTTTTGTTTTGTTTTTTTTTGAGAGAGAGAGAGAGAGAAAGAGAGAGAATCTTAGACAGGTTCAGCACAGAGCCTGATGGGGGACTTGATCCCACAACACTGGGACCTTTACCTAAGCCCAAATCAAGGGTCGAATGTTCAACTGACTGAGCCACCCAGATGCCCCTGGAAAGCAATTTGAATAGTTTTTTGGCAAAATAATTCCCCCTCTTTAAAGATGCCTATACCCTAATCCCCAGAACCTGTGAATACGTTAGGTTACATAGCAAGGGGGAAATTAAGGTTGCAGATGGAGTTAACATTGCCAATCAGCTGATCTTAATAGAAGGAGAGAAGCCTGAATTATCCAGGTGGAGCCAGTGTAATCTCAAGGGTCTCTAAAAGCTGAAGAGAGGGGCAAAAGAGTGAGAGTCAGAGACGGAGAAATGACAACCTCACAGCACCAGGGTGAGGTGAGGAGGAGCCAGTTTGCTGTTTCTAGCTTTGGAGATGGAGGAAGGCAGCCTTAAGCCAAGGAGTGCAGGCAGGCTCTAGAAGCTGGAAAAGGTAAGGAAACTGATTATGCCCCCTCCCAGAGCCCCTAGAAAGGAATGCAGTCCTAGCAACACCTTGATTTGCCCCCTGTGAGACCAAGTCAGAGCTTAACAAAACTCCAAGATAGTAAGTTTGTATTGTTTTAAAGCACAGATTCCCTGTAATTTGTTACAGCAGCAATAGGAAATGGATAAACCTCTATTAAAATTTAAAACGTTGTGTTATTTGACTCAGCAATTCTCGTTATTACCTTGGAGGGCCACTAGTTTGAGTATATATACAAAGCCACAGACAAAGATGTCTGCTGCAGCACCTCTATAAATGATGAACAATCCTGGGGACTTGGGCATGTTCTCCATAAAAGGGGTTGGGAAGCAGAAGTTAAACAGAGTATAATAAAAAGCAAGTTACACTCTCACAGAACAAAATTATGTACTTTTAACAGTCCATGTATATGAATTGAAGGAAGCATGCCAAATAAAAACAGTTTTAACCACTAGGGAGACATTGAGTTTGAGAAGCTTATAATTTAAAAACAAAATTTAATTGAAAAGACCAGAGATCTGCTGAAGGCTCATCCCTCCCTCAGGTACAAACAATCCTTCTTTAGTTTGGTCCCCTTTAGAAAGGACCCAGTATCAATAAATATTCAGTGTCTGGGGAGTAAAGTAAATGCTCCAGCCTAAGAGAGGAAAGGATATTTCTTGAAAATCTGAATTCTCTTTGGGGCTAGTGGTCATAGGACTCAAAGTTTTCTTAGTTCTGGTGAGGAGGAGGGTCCTTGTTCACCCTAAGTTTTGGGTCCCTAGGCAGGAAGGTGGGAGTCAGAAGTACAATCTGGCTCTCTGCCATCTTTTCTGCTAACTACCCTATTGCATTTTTAAGGCCAAGGTGGAAAGTTCAGTTTCCCAAATATGTATCAACTCACTAACTACTTTGTTCAGAGTAAACAGTAGGTCCATAGGAGGAATAGAAATCTTTCAAAACTCAATTCAAACATCATCTCCTCTCTGAAGACTTTCTTGACATTGCTCAGCACCCATCCCTGGTAAAACTGACCACTCCTCTTTTTTTCAGCCTCATCAATCACATATATATTTGTGTTGAACATGAGATTTCATTTATTGTTATATGTATGTACTATATATTGTTATATAATACATATTGTTTGGGAGGATAGATATAATAATTATACTGTAAGTATCTTGAATTCAGTAATAATGTCTTATTCTTTGTGGTATTTAGTATCCAACACATATTGGGTCCTTCTTTAACACTCATTAGAGTTATGTGGAAAAGGCATACATTTTTGTACTCAAGGGATTCACAACTTAAAAGAAGACCTGAGTGTGCTTTAAATTAACACAGTCTACTATAGTAATCATAATATATTACACATTTTAACTCAAAATAGTATTGCCAGTTGAGGCAACATTGATTGTATTAAGTTAAAATGTCACCTTCTCCTAGTAGAGGTATGGCTACCTTTCTGGGGGTGAGTGACTCAGAGAGCCCAAAGGTGGCTTTGGGGATGCTGGTCATATTCTATTCCTTGATCTGAGAGCTAGTTATCCAGGTGTCCCTATTTTGTGAAAATTCATTAATTTTCTTTATATTCCACTTGAAAGAAAACCGTTTTTAAGTCCTCAGATGGGCTCGTCCTGACCACTATCTAAAATATTACCTTACCTTGCCTTATCTTCATCATTTTTTCTTGATTTGTAAACTTATAAGAACAGGATTTATGTCTGTCTGTCTTCACCACTGTGTCCCCTAGTCCTTCGGGATGGCCTGGCGCTAGTCAGTTTTACTCTCAATTTCTACTTGTCAGGTTTTAAATAACAAGATATGGTCATAAGGAATGAGATGAAATGAAAGCCAATCGGCTTTCAATAACATCACAAAAGGTGCCTGATTTTAGCTGCATCATTATGGGACTATTCTTATCTAATAGAACAGAGAGAGAATAAGGTAGATGGTGAGCTCTCAGGAATCATCAGTAGATAGCAGAAGTACTTGCAATGTACGACCTGAAGTTTTCCCTCAGTGGAGCAGGACAGACACACAATCACTACCCAAGGGGAGCCTGCGTGGCTCAGTTAGTTAAGCGTCTGACTTTGGCTCAGGTCATGATCTCACAGTTTGTGAGTTTGAGCCCCACATCGGGCTAAGGTCACGGTCCCAGAGTCATGGGATCAAGCCATACACATACCATCCGATTCACCTATTTAAAGGGTAATATCCAGTGGTTTTTAGTATTTTCACAAATTTATGCAGCCATCACCACAGTCCATTTTAAATCATTTTATCACCCTCAAAGAACCCCATCCCCGTTGGCAGTCACTTCCCATTTACCCCAATTCCCCCATCTTTGGCAACCTGCCTAATCTACTTTCTGTCCCTCTAGATTTGCCTATTTGGCACATTTCCTTTAAATGGGATCATACAATATGTGGTCTTTTGTGACTGGCTTCTTTCATTTAGCATAATGTTTTCAGGATTCATTCATTCATGTCATTGCCTGTGTCAGTACCTTTTATTTTTGAACAACATTTCATTGTGTGGATATATCACATAGTTTTTATCCATCCACCAACTACTGGACATTTGTATTATTGATACTTACTGGCTATTATAAATAATACTACAATGAACATTCATGCATAAGTTTTTGTGAGACTATATGTTTTCGTTTCTTTTGGATATATACCTAGGAATGGAATTGCTAGATCATATAGTAACTCTGTGTTTAATCCTTTGAGAAACTGTTTCCCAAACTCCTTTCCCAAATGGCCATACCAGTGTTCCTAACCAACAGTGTATGAGGATTTCAGTTTTCCCACAAAGCCCTTTACTTTTCAAATGCTTTTTTCAATGCTGGTTTGCATGGAAATATCTTTGTTATAAAATCAAATACATGCTATATTTATATATTAGAATCTGTAACAACACATTAACTTCTGTTCATTATTAGTATCTGCACCACTACAGCTACTGCTATGACTCTTGATGATGACAGCCAGCATTTGCTGATACTGTCCAAGTATTAGTGTGCAAACACTGTCCAAGTGTTTTTCATGTATTCACATACATATAATCC
This sequence comes from Hyaena hyaena, assembly GCF_003009895.1. Classification (NCBI taxonomy): domain Eukaryota; kingdom Metazoa; phylum Chordata; class Mammalia; order Carnivora; family Hyaenidae; genus Hyaena; species Hyaena hyaena. Next base: position 824,439 of record NW_024080821.1, read on the forward strand.
TCCAAGCAACCCTATGAGATGGTTGAAATAACCATAATGGCAGAAATAATGGCAGTTTGTATTGGAAGAGCAGTAGTGGAAATGTTAAGAAGTGACAACATTATACCATTTATTCACCTATTTATATAGTCCATCTGCTAAGTACCATGTGATGTATTAAGTTTACTACAGTGGGCAAAAGAGATTTCATTTATGTTCTCAAGGAACTTATAATCTATTGATTTGAGAGACATTTAAGAAATAAAATCAAGAGAACTTATTAATTGACTTGATACAGAAAGTGGTGCAGATAAAGGTTTCAGCTGGAGGAGATGAGATGAGGAGCATGGAGGTTGGGGAGGCGGAAGAAGTAGGTATGAGACAGGAAAAGATTTCAGTTTTGAATATGGATCTGTAAAACATATAATAAACAGTTGGGTATATGGATCTGGAGTGGAAAATAGATCTCTGAATTAAAGATATAAACTTGAGGGTGACATAGATCATAATTGAAATCATGAATACAATTGCCTACGGGAAGAGTTTTAAAAAGTGATACGAGAAGACCATCTAGGACTGAACCTTGAGAAAATTTGACATTTAAAGGCAAAATAAAGAGAGCTGAGACTGCAAAGGAGCAGCCAAGTAAGTAAGAAGAAAACCAAGAGTTTGTAAAGTTTCTGAAGCCAGAAGTGCATTTCAAGAAAGGGAGCAGTTGGCAATTTTGAATGCCACTCAGAGGTCAGGGAGGGTGAAGGTGCTTTGGATTGAGAGTCTTGGTGGGCATTGATAACTTTCTAGCTCTGTGGTGCAGTGGTGTGGAGAAGTGCACCAGGCCAGTGGAAAATAATGGAGTGGAGTCAGAAAGGGTCCAACTTTTTACAGAAACTTGGTAGAGAAGAATTCAGAGTAGGGCATCAACAAGCAGGGAAAGGGCATGTGGGATATGTTTTGTTTTGTCTTTGATAGAGAAAGCTAAAGCCTATCTAAGTGACGTTGGTGTGAATTCAGTAAAATACAAGTGTAAGGACTTATGTTCTAAGTTCAACCACACTTTAATAACTTAGCTCACACCCTCTGTACATAGATTTGAACAAAGGAACATTTTACTAAGCATGGAGGAATAGAAAAACCTGAACTATATCCTGGACCTGTCACTGAGAGTTCAGTTTTTTGTTTTCAGCATCCATTTCCACATCTTCCTTTTCAGGATTATTGCAATTATGAGAAATAATAGATGAAAAGGCATCATCATCATACTTGGCATTTAGCTCCCAATAAATAGTCACACTTACTATTTTACTCCACACAGCTGTGCCATTGGTTTGTAATAGTCAAATCCTTATGTTTTCATTGCTGGGAGGGTTGTGCCCATTAATTGAAGCTTCAAATAGCTACCTGGGTTTCCTGTGCCAAAGCCTAATGCTCACATGATACTGCACCCTTCTGTCATCAACACACATTCATTCTTTCAAGACAGATTTACCATCTCTATCCCATTGTTCAGCTGTAGTTTTAATTGCTTCCTGTTGTCATCTTGCCAGTGCCATTCCATAAAAAGGAGTTCTCCAGCATCAACCTGCCATTCACACACAGCCTTGGGCTTACACTGCTCATCTTAATCTACTTGTACATCTCTCTCCATACTGCTCTTCCACAAACCAAGTTTTTCCACCCTCCTTTCTTTTTGGGCGGGGGGTAAGGGTTGGGGTAGGTGGGCAAGACTTTACTCGTGACATTTTCTTCCTGGTGTTGACCTTGATTCCTATCAGACTGCTTCTAATGGCCTTTGGCAGTCTTAGGATCTTCCATTTACAGTTGAATCCAATCCTTGGGACACTCCTCACTCAGGAATCATGCCCAGTTGCTTATCCCAACTCTGTCTGGTAACATCTGGACAAGCATGAAAATAAAAGAAAATCAGAGAGGCTAATTTATAAAATGAGTAATTTTCTCTGATAGGGAACTTTCTAGAAGGTACTACTTGTTTCATAATTCCAATGGTCTTCTCGATGCCTCCATAGAGGTTTGTACTGTCACATGGAATTTAGATTTGTGTATTAATTTGCCATTACCAGACTCCCTTCTTAAATGTCCTGCCCTTCTTGGTGCAATTTATTCTTCTGGTCTGCTGCTCTCAAATGTATAGTATTTTCTTTATTCCTGCAACCTTTGCCCCGCCCACTCCCTCTACTATACTCCTATTTGGTCATCCATCCACACTTATTCCAACTTTTTCATGCTTTTTAAAAATTTTTTTAAATGTTTTATTTCTGAGAGAGAGTGAGAGAGACAGAGTGAGCAGGGGAGGGTCAGAGAGAGAGGGAGATACAGAATCTGAAACAGGCTCCAGGCTCTGAGCTAGCTGTCTGCACAGAGCCCGATGCGGGGCTCGAACCCATGAACTGTGAGATCATGACCTGAGCTGAAGTCGGACGCCTAACCGACTGAGCCACCCAGGAGCCCCCCCATTTTTAAAAAAATTTTAATGTCATGCTTTTTTAATGTATCTCTTTATTTCCCATTCCCCTGACATTTAAACCTGTGTCCTTGACTCTGTAGTTTCTTTCTTTGTCATAGCACTGTGTGATTATTCTTCTTAAATCTGCACTTTGACCAATGCCCTACCCAGCTAAAATTTTCTGATGCCATTACTTGCAAAATAGTGTTCAGGCCCCCAACCCACCCAAACCCTTCACCTTTTCCATTTATCCTTACGTGTTTTAGGAAGATCTTATTTCAGAATATTCTACTCACTTTTACCCTGGAGATGTTCTTGCTTTCTCTCCTTCGGTGATATAGTTGTATCCACCTGTAACTATTTTCATCTGCTCCTCCTCAAGATACTCAGGTTGAACATCCTCCAGAGAATCAGCACTTTAACTATTAATGATCACCACTCCTATGAGCTGAGAGCATTCAGTAGTAGCTTAATCCTGAACTGGACATTTGTCTTGTAATGCCCTGTGTTTGGCTGTCTTTGGTGTCTTCGAATTTTATATGGTTAAACCTCTTAAAGGTAACATTATCTATGGCTGTATTGCTAGAGGTAATGTATCGATCACAAGGGCAATGAATCACCTGCTACGTTCTTTATGGTTCAGCATCCACCAAGAATACCATGCCAAGGAGGGTTTGTGGCCACATGGAATGCATTCAGAGGGAGAGTGACAGAAAAGAAAGGGGAATCTGAGAATGGAATATTCAGAGTTAGTAAATTAGACAGTTATCTCCAAATAATTATAGAAAGATATTTAGGTTTAATCCATTTGGCACAGAGACCAAAGACATCAATCACAGGGGTGATGTGAAAATATTAGCAATCAGTTTGGTGCAAGCATGGACCAATTAGAAGGGATGTTGGCTGTCAGGCTCTCCTAAAACTCTAGAGGAACTCCTTGCTGTACTAGGCATTAAGACTTTGGTTACTGGATCATGGGAAGGTTAAGGAGGTTTGGGGGAAGGTGTTGAGATATTGGGGTCATAGTGGGGACTCGAGGTAAGTAGGGCAGTGGTTATCTGTCATTGGTACAAAAGTGCTTTAACAACTGACACAGCCTTACTGGAGGCTGCCAATGGAAGATCAGGCCTGGACATTTAACAGACTGGCTTTCTGGAAATTGGCATAGAAGGCATCCACCATTAGGAGATTTGGCCACTCTGAGTACTGGCTTTCTGAGAATTGGCCAGCTTTCAGAAATAATACCAACATGAGGAAATTACAGGGAGATAGAGTTTCAGTAAAATACAATCTAAATAGGATTATGAGCGATCTCTTGAGGTAGTAGGAGTCCTGTCTCTCTGGAGGTGTGTCAGCCTCTGATAGGCCATTATTTTATGAAAGAAAATTAATGTTGGCATAGAAGACCTCTATGGTTGGTTTCAAACTGGAAAGTCTGTGATTTTACTATAGTCTAAATTCTTCATTTTATAGATGAGGGAATAAACTCCAAGAGGAAATGTAAGCAAGATCTGCTTTGTTATTGCTGTTTTACTTCCATATCCTGGATTTGTTTTTCTATGTGTATTTGCTATTGTCTCCTAGTGTACTTTGCTCTTCTACCTGCTACCATGACTAGAAGCATACTATGCACACAGCAGGGGTTTAATAAGCTTGTAATGCATGCATGGATAATTGCTCACCTCTATCCACATCTCAAACTCAGGATCCCAGAGAGAAAACTTAATTCATCCTCTGCTTCTTTCTCCTGCTTCAGACTATTGGAACTTACCAGTGCTTCTTCCTTCCCTGACCAAATGCTAATGGAGGTGCTAATGAGGCCCTCTGGCCATCAGAAAGAAAGAGAAAGAAAATCAAATAGTCTAATTAATCCACAAATTATAGTTGCTGAAAAAAAGTGGTCATATTTCCTATAGAAAGCCAGACGAGGACTAATGGGCACTAAAGCATTGGTCTTGGCTCCTTTGGGTGTGTAGTTTGGAGGTTACCTGTTGTTTTTTCAGGGATTATGAGGCACCACTTGGCTTCCATTTGGGTGGAGCTCACCAGAACTCTGTTCCAAGTCTGAGCTGTCTGTTTGCTTATTAAATGGGAAAAGGAGGGCAGAGAGTAACCTCTTTGTATAAGGTGAGCCTAATATTAATAGCAAACATTTATGGAGTGCTCATTATGTGCCAGGAACTATACTAAGCATTTTACATGGATGATCTCATTGAATCCTGCACATTTATTCCCCCACTTTATACACAGGGAAACTGAGGCTTGGGTAGGATAAGTAACTTACTCAAGGTCACAAAATAAGTGGCTGCATATGTGGTCTAAGACCTTTTAGTTTGTACTAAACCTGTCAGTTGCATTCTGTAGCCCATGTTTTAACTCTTGCCACCTGCACTGTATGGTCTAAGTGGCTGCCTCTTCAATCAGTGAACTCTGGGAATGCAGCACAGGGAGAGTGGAGCTAATACTGAACAAAATGGGTATTTTAATGGATTGGTTTGAGGATTATTGTGGGAGAGGGTTATGAGGAGGTGATATGCCAGAACCATCTGGTGGGCCAGAGCAGAAAGGGAAGAAGGATGCCCAGTGACCTACGTTCTTCTGGTTTAGAGCAGAGCCTCTCGCAGGCTTCCCAACAGGACACAGAGGATTTTCACTGTAACAGAGAATGTGGGCCTTTATCCAATGAGAATCAAGACAGCCGTGTTTAATAGCTACCAGTACAGTGAGTGGAAAGCAAATTTATAAGTGTGAAATTGCAAGGTGTGCTAGGTTGGAAACCAAAGGAATGAGGCAAGAAGCTAGGAGTAATTAGGCATAAAGAGAGAGACCTCACTGCTCATGGATTAACAGATTTTGTGTTTGGCTTTTCCAGAAAGCCTAGTGTGCCTTACGTGTGTGTGAGTGCGTGCATGTTGCACAGGGTATTGTGCAAGTCACTGCAAGCCTACAAGAATTTTTTTACTTCCCTGGTGGGGTCAGTCCTCCTCAGACCTTTAACCAGTATGAACCCTGCTGAAAATATCTCTTCTTCTCTGAATCTAAGCTGGAATTAGTCACACCTGGTGAAAACAGCAGCCGGGGCACCCACTTTGAGCATCTACCTTAGCCATACACTCTACTAGTCCAGTGTTTAACAAACTCTAACTGCATATGAATCACCTGGGGGTCTACTTAAAATTCTCATTCTGACTCAGTGGGTCTGGAGTGGGACCCAAAGACTCTGAATTTCTAACAGGTTCCCAGATGGGGCCAATACTGCTGCTCTGTGAACAACACTCTAGACCCTTTACATAGTGGCCTCTTTTGACCCTAATATAATGTGTAAGATGCCATATTTGAGAAATGAAAGCAAGAAGCTGAGAGTATTGGACGATTTGCTCAGCCACAGAGCTAATGGGCTCAGTCCAGGTTTGATTACTCCAAACTCCGTACTTCTAACGCTAGAGTTCTCACATACATTCAAGCTGCAGCTTCCCTGAGACTCAACACGGTGGCCTACAAATACTGCCATAACACTAGGGCACAGGAGCGGCCCAGGCATCCCTGCCTGCAAGGAGCTGGTTTACTCAGCCCACTATCTTCCAAGGCACCTGGGGCTGGTGTATTCTGGGCCTAGAGTGTTAAGCCCTCCTTACTTACTCCTCTTGTTCAGGACCTCTGCCAGCTCCTGACCCAGGGCAGAGGCCACCTTCTCTTCCAACTAGAGGCTCAGGAAAACTCCCTTTACTTCTGCTTGACTAGCCAGTCAAGAATATATACTCACTGTGCCCCTTGGATTGGACTACATGTGTTGATATACCAAGTGGAATGTTCTAGAGCACCACGTTCTCCACCAGGATTAATGTGTTGCCCTTCCCAGTCTGATCCCCCAGAGGCTATCTATTTTCTCCTCATCTTGTCCAGTCTCCCTGGCCTTTACCCCATGCTGCTCTTGGTTCCCTTTCCTGGCCTGGCTATGACCTCTTCATATGCTTAATGTCAAGGTGGTATAGTTTCTGAAATGGTCCCTGGTTTCTTGGGGCTAACACCTTAGCTGGAGTGACAGATGCAAATAATCAGTCACTTCTCTCTCTACCTTAGGCCCTCCCTTTCCTATCTTTAAATACTCAAAGCCTGAAAGATCTACTGCAAACACTATCTTTTCCATAAGCATTTCCTGATCACCTCAGTTTACATGGATTCCTCCTTCCTCTATACACCCCCCGCCTAAAGGCATCTGTTTTGCACATGCCTCACAGCACCCAGCACTTTCAACCTCACACCAAAATCAGCCTTGGCCATGACTTACCTTGTATTTTTGCCTCCGTGGAAGGAACTTCTGTGTTAGGCCCACCATTATATCTTCTGTGATATGCTCTGCACATTATATGTGTTCAATAAATAGCTACTAACTGAATGAAATTACTTCAAGTCAGACTCAAACACAATAAAGGAATGAAAACCCATGAGGTAGAACAATTGAATAAAAGGAACCTGGAAAGGGAGGGGAACCTCCCTGTGGGGTCTCATGGAGGAAATGAGGTTGATATGCCTCTTGAAGAGTGAGTCAGATTTTCATAGTGGGGTTAATAATCATTGTGCTAATAACTGACAGTTACTGAGCGCTTAGTATATGCCAGATACTGGCTAAACCATCTGCTTATTTCATCCTCAGTAGCCCTGTAAAGTGAGTTGGTCCTTGTTTACTCTTCATTTTATAGATGAAGAAACACACAGAGAGGCACCAAGAGGCCAGCTTACTTTCTCTAGAACATATAGATAGTAAAACAATGAAGTCAGGATTTGAATCCATCACTTCAACTCCATACCACAGTTTTTTAAACCTTTTAATATTTATTTATTTATGAGAGACTGCATGAGCGGGGTAGGGGCAGAGGGGGGAGACACAGAATCCAAAGCAGGCTCTACAGGGCCCGACATGGGGCTCGAACTCATGAACTGCGAAATCATGACCTGAGCTGAAGTCGGACACTTAACTGACTGAGCCACCCAGGTGCCCCCATAACACATGTTTTAAAACCTAATGCAGTTGGTAGAGATGGGGGTGCAGCAGACAGAGGTGATGGCACAGCAAGAGCAAAAAGCAGGAAGAGAAGGGGAAGCATCACTTTATCCCACATGACGGGACAGAACGGGCCCACCGTAGTGTCAGGCAAGGCTGGGAAGGTGGTCTGGGGACAGACTGGGGTCATGTTTTCCCATCCTGGGAATGAAGAGGACGAGCCACAGAGAAGAAATACCAAGTGAAAGTTGCACTAAGAAGCATTATTTATGTGCTGTCTCTGGCCTAGTCCCAGGGGCTGCTGTTGTGAGGGGAGTGAGGATCGCAGCCAGCGCCCCTGGACAGCTCTGTGGGCCGTGGAGCTCCCTGCAAAGTCACACTTTGGAGAATAAAGCCGCTGGTGATGCCCAGAGTGGCCCAAATAAAAGTCAAATACCACATTCAGCCCTCTAGGGGTGTTTTTGCTATTAAATTAAGTCTGGAAAATAAATAATTGTCTTTGGATTTGATTTGAAAGATTTTTGGGAGTTGAACACTCAAGTCAGAAGAAAAAAAAAAAGCTATTTCTTGAAAGATTCTTTGACTGGCTCCCCCTGCCAGAGGACAGCAGATCACAATGAAGTCTTGATGTCTGCAAAGAGCTGCTTTCCGCCACCCCCACTCCTTGACACAATTATCCCAGAAAAATAGAGGGGGGAGGGGAGGCTCCGTCATATGTTCCAATTTTTATTGCCACATTCCTTGGATGGCTCCATATGTTTACCTTTAGCTGACTTTAGACTTGGTGTTCTCTGTGGCTGCTGGCGTCAGCCACAGAATTCTTTCATGTCTATTACTTTATTAAGGAATGTAAAAGCCACATACAGACCGACCGGGGGGACACAACAGTACGAGACACAAATAACCCTGAATGCGCTTGCAAAGAGCCTAAAGAGGCTTCACACCTAATTCTCCCAGATGGGCTGTAATGCTCTCAAGGACCAAAAGGGGGCACTCTTAGCACTCGCTCCCAAGCCCAGTGAATAATACCATTCTGGTGAATAAATAGTGCAGAAACCGTGTAGGACTTTAAGACCAGTCTTGATGGCAGCAGAATAGAGTGAAAGAAACCACTCTCATCACCAGGGATTTATTTTTTTTTTTAATCTTTGACTTTCATTGACTAGAAATGGAATCTCCAAATCTTAGGGAGGTTGTTGAGATTACATAGGGGAAATGGATAAAACAATTGCTTGCACAAAGCCTTGGCACATCTATTGTAAATGCTCAGAAAGACCAGCTTCAATTTAAACATAAACTCAGAGATTTGTCTCCCTCCTCTACCTAGGTCCAGAGTGGCTCCTAGCCTAGAGTGTAGTTGGAGATTGCATCTTTATATTAGGCAGCATTAGACAGGGAGTGAGGGGTAACCGTTATCTAGTCAACTCCTACTATGTGCTGGGCACTTTACATGCACTATCTTGTTCTCACGACTTTGTATATGAGGAACTTGAGGCTCAGAGAGGGTAATTATTCTGCCCTGGTATCTGGCAGAGGCACCATTTGAATCCGTGTCAGTTTGATTGATTCTATGCCCAAGCTTTTTCCACTAAACAAGGGAATATAACTCAAGACCAACTTCTCACAATACCTTATTTTCTCACATAGTCTCAGACTCCCACAACACTTTATAAAAGCTTGAAGTCCAGCACTGAGAACTTCTAATCGCCTTTGGTACAATTCCAATCTTACTCAAGGACACAAACTAAAATTCTTAAAAATTTCAGGAAAACGTGTTTGTGGAGAGATGCAGAGGGAAGAAATGAGGAACTAGGTGATGGAGATAATTTCAGCCTCCAAAGGGTATTTGTTGGTATGGGCAGGATCCATATTTATTCTCCTTCCAGTGGGTCACTCCAGGCTCTTCCACCAGCCTCCAAGTCCCTGAACTTCATAGAACCAAGTCTGGAGCTTGTTTAAACACCAGTGTTCTTCAATTTTCCCTTCCAAGATCTTCACTCAATGTGCTCAAGATTTCTGCTTTCACAGTAGTTTTTGGTCTGGGTTCTAGCCACCCAATATATTGTGAGGTCAAAAAGAGACCTCTTGCTCAAAAAGGCAACTCTCACACATCAAGCCAAGATATGAGGATGGGTTGAACTAGAAAGACTGTGTAGAGTGAAGTGTGTTTTCACCTCCCTCACGAAAGCTAATGGCCACCCACATGCTCCTTCCTGGTAGGTGCTCAGTGATCAAGAATAGAAATGTTTTAGGGGCACCTGGGTGGCTCAGTCAGTTAAGCATCCAACTTCGGCTCAGGTCATGATCTCAGGGTTCGTGGGTTCAAGCCCCACGTCGGATTCTGTGCTGACAGCTAGCTCAGAGCCTCCCCTGCTCACACTCTTTCTCTCAGAAATAAATATAACATTAAAATTTTTTTTAAAAAAGTCCTCAGCCCCACTTAGGGTTAGGTGTTCTCTCATTGCATATAGGTACCATCCTTCTGTCCACCAGGTCCTTCAGGGAGTCTTCAGAATCAGCATCTCTCTGCATCATTGGGAAACTTTTTGTAATAGGATACTCTTTCCAGTGAGGACTGACTATGTGTGCATCTAACATTTACACTGAGCTAGTATTTCCCAAGGTGGCAGTAAAGGCTCTGAGAAGTCCTATAGTAAAGAAACCTATGTCACTTTACTTAATCCAGAGATTCTCATATATATCTAACCACAGAACCTCTTTAGCATAACAACTATTACTATCCCATGGAACCAATTTAGATATAAACACATAAACTCTTGAGACTGCTTAGACAGGATAACCTCAACTTATTGATGGGTTTGGATAGACTATTTAAAGCAGAACTATTGGTCACATATTTGGGATAAAATCTGAAGCTGCCTTAGCGGTCTGTCTGGATTATTTTTAGATCTGTGTAAGTATGTGTGCATGTGTATATATATATACTACATGTAAATATACATTTTAACTGTGAGGTTAGAAGATGAGGGAGGAGGGGGGAAGAAAGAATATCACCTTTTATAAAAAAGCAATCGGTGTGCTGCAGGACAAGGGGAAAATCTGTAAATCTGAAAGCATTATTGCCATCTCCTCTCCTGGCAGCCTCTGCTCACTGCTTCCTACAATAGTGGAAGCACCTGGATTCCCGTTCTCACTGAATGCCCTGGTGATTGGAGATGACACCCCTTCTCAGCACCCTCCCAGGGCCCAGCCAGTCCAGCACCCAAAACACTCCTTTCCCAGTCTTTCATCCCCATTACCTGTACTCATATGCATCCTTTTGGACAATGAATTAATTCAGAAATCACTGGGATTCTTTTTCAGTGTTGTGACTTAATTTTCATTTGCAGCCCATGTTTGAAATTTTCTAAAGAAAATTCTCAGAAAACAGCTCTGTAAAAAATGATGCAATTATATATATTTTTTCATTGTTGCAAAGTTATGGGGGTTGCTTTTAACTTATTTTAAATGAAATATAACGTTGTTTTCTGAAATAGACCTTTAGCCATGGGTTTTTTTTTTCTTTTTAATTGTCACATATAGGGTGATTTTAAAGTAAATAAGAGCACAAGGTTCATATTATTTTAAATGTATATTGTATTTGTCTTCTCAACGCTGTGGTTTTTAGGTTTGTGAATAGCATCATAGTGTGGACCCAGTCTATTAAGCAGCCTGTTTGGGTAAGGAAACCCTTAGACCAGCACAATGTTGTATTACTCACTGTGTCCTTCCAATATGGTTAGAATCCCACAACCTAAATGATCATTTGTTGAACAAATTCATGCTTTTATTAGTCAAAATACAGAGAAAACAGAGCCTCCCTGTTTCAAGATATTTGCTAATGCATGGTTAATTATCACATATAGCTTACTATAATTCATTTTACAGGAGAGGCCTCCTGCAGGTAACATACTAGCAGTTTATGAACCGAAATAACCTCACTATAGATTAGAGCCGTTCCAGGGCCGGTCAGACAGTTGGTGCTTCTAGACCTTCTCACTTCACATTGCTAATTCGAACAAGGCTTTATTTTTATATTTGTCAGCAGCAAGACTGTAGGATGGTTGTTAAACTTCTCCCAGGCCTAATTAGAGCGGCAATGCTTGCATTCATAATGAAGCTCGTGTCTTGCTCCGGAGTTAGTGAGCAGCACTGTTACAGTAGCTTCCTGGCAGGCTGTCGCTGGCAGTTTTAAGGTAGCTAGTGGCTGCAATATTAAGTGACTGTTGAAATTCATTGACTCCACCACGGCTAATGTGTCTAGATGACAACAAGTTTACACGGTTCTTTTATAGTTACAGCAAATGGGTCCATTTAAATATTTATTAGGTGATTATGGTGATGTGAAACGGAAAAAAAATGCAAAGTGCAATCTCACAAGTATGGCTGTTTTTAACTGTTTATGTGGGGCCAGGATCATGGTATCGCTCAAAATTGCCGCATCTTTCCCTTATAAATATTTATACTAGATCAGCAGCGATGAATGCTAATTTATTTGCATTTTGTTTCTTTATTGACTTCTCCCTGGGCAGAGGGTAGCTATGAAAAGGTGTGCAGGCTTACCGGGTTGGAGGATATTTCGGTCAGCGTACCAAGTGGCATTTTGATTAGCCGGGGGAAAGTTCATCTCGCCGAAACTGAAGAGCTCTTTCTGCTCTTGGAGATGCAGCCTGAGAGAGTATTCAGGCAGCTGCTGTTCGCCTTCTCCCAAAGTTGATGTGCATGCTGGCAAGCAGTGTCGCCTCTAAAAGACTGCTTTTCTGTAGAACGACTTGTCAAACCTTGGATTGAATTGGGTGAGGCTGGCCGATCTGGGTGTTTGTCAGGCTTCTAACTCCATTTTTTTTTTCTTATTCTGTGAGCCACTTAAAAGGACTGCATTTTTGCAGAAGTGGAAAGGCATCTTTTTGAAATTGAATGGAGCATCTGAGACAGTGGTGGAGGTTAAAATGAACTCAGCTCTGTTCTATAAAGGATAAATCTACACAATGCCAGAGAACTCAAGGAGCCTGTAGAGGGAACTGTCAAAAAAAAATTCTTTTGAAAGGACAGAAGGACATTTTCACTTTGCACTTGACTATTTTAACTGTGTACATAGCTAGGGCGTAAGACACTGATTCCCAATTCACCATCCATAATGTTACTTACTGGTTTGTTCCCTATGTCTTGAAATAAGCAGCATTTGTGTAGCCTTGGCATGTAGAATTTTTAGGAGGTTTCTAGAAGTAGCTTTTGAAGCAGTCCGTTACTACATTTAGGATGGCCTAGAGGTCTGAGGATATCCAAATAAAAATTTGCGTGGAACACGTAGGCCACTGAATCAGAAGTCTCTGAAGTTACTGCAGATGCTTCAGTTAACAAAAACAAAACAAAACAAAACAACAAAAATGTCAATCTCTGACTCTAGCTGTGTGTATATGTATATACTGGATTTGTTGCACTGGATTCTCATCTTAGACCTGTTCCAAGGGCACTGATTACTAAAGGGGTTTTTAGAACTGCCTCATTATATGATTGATAGTATGTTTCTCTAGGACAGGGATGTAGCAAGAGTTCGCTGCACTGGTGGTTCTCAAACCCATGTGATGTAGAGATAAAAAGTTGGGCGGGAAACTTACCTTTAAGTAAATGCTATGGTGACTCTGTGTTCATGTGAAGACTCCTCTGATAATGCAAATTATTATCCTCAAATCTACCAACCTGTATTCTAACTTTTGAGAATCCAACTATGTGGACCCCCACCCTTCCAGATTCAAAAATGTAACTGTGGATCCCTGTTGATATGGATTTGTGGCTTCCATTACTGTCCACAGTCAGGGCTCTTTGCGGGAAACCCATGATGGGTAGCATGTCATATCTTGTCAGTTGGAGTCTTCTAAGATGTGGGGATAGTATGCAGAAACTGCTTACTCTGTGCAGTCAGAAACCCATGCCTCAGTCCGGTCTTGTCTTTCCCAGTTAACAAAAAGATATCTTTTAATCCTCTTACCTCAGTGAGAAAATATTTGCTCTCCCCACTTGACAAATGAGAAAACATGAAATTAGAGACATGTTAAGGTTTTCTGGAGATCTCAGGATGGGCTGCCTCCCTGTCCCACACCATCATGAGGTCTTGGTGAGGATGCGTCCTCGCAGTGGGCTGTGCTCTTCTGTGCAGCCATCTCTGGCCACCTGCTCTCAAGGGTACACCTCTTGCACCCAGGAAGGCTCCACTGTAATGAGTTTCCTAGTGCATTTCATAAAAGATTCAATCAAGCAATATTTACTCCTAAGTTTTCAATTTTATAAAGCAATTTTGTAAAGCAAGGCCTCTCTCTAATGGGTTTTCCTAAAATCAAAACACATCAACATACCAGAAGTAGAGAAGGTCACTGGGAAAGGTCATGAGGATGCCAGTTTAGAATTGTTTCCTTTAAAATCATTATGTCGTTGCAAGGGCCAGGCACAAAATGAGGAAGCAAATTCTACTTCTATGTGAGAGATCATTCAAAAAGAGTTATTTGGGCTTACCTTTCTAGCTGTCAGCCCAGGAAAGCAAAACTCTTCATGACACCCGCTGAGGGAAGTAAAGAAAATATGGGGCACCTCAGTGGCTCAGTCATTTAAGCGTCTGACTTTGGTTCAGGTCATGATCTCATGGTTTGTGAGCTTGAGCCTCTCATCCAGCTCTGTGCTGACAGCTCAGAGCCTAGAGCCTGCTTCAGATTCTGTCTCCCTCTCTCTCTGCCCCTCCGCAGCTCATACTCTGTCTCTCTCTCAAAAATAAATACACATTAAAAAATAATAATAATTCATTTCTGTCATTGTCATTAAGTCTGTGTATCTTTGAGTTGGCTGGTTAATTTGTTTCAAGTGAGAAAATAATAGTCTTTTTCCAAGTACATGAGCTCATAGATTTTCACATGGTGAAAGGTAATTTCTGAGTGTCCCAGCTTGCAGATGTTCTATGACCCCCAAAGTAACTAACCCCACATTTAAATTTAAATCAAATTCACCATGGATGACTTTGAATAAAAGCAATAAACCATTGTTGCCCTTTCTTCTCCTCACAAGTTTTGCTTTTGTTCTGGTCTACTGAAAAATGACAGCCTTAAAAATGAAACAGCACAGCAATATTTGTTCTCAGCCTTGTTTTGTTTTGTTTTGTTTTTTGTTTTTTTAATGTTTTATTTAATTTTTTTTGTTTTGTTTTGTTTTGTTTTTTTTGTTATTTGTTCTCAGCCTTGATGCTATTTTGGATGTGTTCACCTGTGTGTGTGTGTGTGTGTGTGTGTGTGTACATATATCTGCATTCCCTCCTTTGTGTTCATGAATTTGGGTTCCGGGTTCCATAGCATTGCTATGTATCCTAATGTCATGGACCTGAATCTATACCCATCAGTGTTCTTTTCTCCTTGACTCTCAAGCCATGTCAGTGTGGCTCATGGTTGAATCTATAGTCCTGGCTAAACTGTATAGTAGAATTGTAGGTAGGAAATCAATTAATTGATAAGTGATGGTATGGCTTTCTAAGCTGAAAGTATATTAGGTTCTACTTCAAGTTATTGTATACCCTATTATAAAGTGCTAGAGTATCAAATTGTATATCCCATGGTAAAAATACCCTAGTGTAAGGAAATGCCAACTCCTCCTACCCCTACCTCAATCAACTATTATACAAGGTATGTCTTGCCTAGGTATTGGTGTTACTGTTTTATGTTCTTATGTGTTGTCTGGATGGACTCTTAGGATAAGCAGTGAGTCGAAACGTGGGCAGGGTGCTATTTGCTCCCTGAAATCTCCTTGGTATTATTTCTTTAGGTGAAGAGGTAGAGCCTCAGGCAGACAACAAAACTTTTTGGAGGAAGGCCAGGAATTCTCATCATCCCTATTTCTTATAATGGAATTTTTAAACCAGTTTGAATGACTTGCTCAATTTCACATAGCCAGCTGTGTTAGGAAGATCAGAGTCCAGGACTGTTCAGTCTAGTTTGTTCCTTTTATAAGAGCTCTAGGATACCAAGCTAACTTTAAAATGCAATGATGGGGCACCTGGCTGGCTTGGTCTGAAGGGCATGTGACTCTTGATCTTGGGGTTGTAAGTTTGAGCCCCACATTAGGTATAGAGATTACTTAAATTAAAAAAAAAATAGTAAAATGATAATTGCCTAAAATGTAGTATTTGTGCAGTACTATGCAGTTTGGAAAATATACATGTGTTTACATGTATATATACGTGTGTGTGTGTGGCCTTTACAGTACCCCGTGAAAAAACAGGGACCGTCTTCTGCTTCAGTTTAGTAGATCAGGAAATGAGATTCAGAGACCAAAACCACACAGTGATGGAGTTTGAATTAGAACCCAGTTCTCTAGATTCCTTGTCTGGTGTTCATTCTATAACATCACAAAGCTATTATTGGCCTTCTTATATCTTGGTGTCATCTATTGAAAAGCTGTCTGGAGATTCTCAAGTACAGAGATAATTTTTAGGAGAAAATAAATAAAAGGAGATTAACTTGTTTTAGTTAGCAAGACTTGAAAACAGTTATTCCCTGTGACCCACAGATGCTTTTGTTCTGAAGGCTGGGAAGTGACTCACACTGATTAGAAGAACATTCTGACCTTCAGAATCTATTTTGTTTTCTCTTTCCCTGAGGTTATTGATTAAGAGTTCTATCTGCTCTACTTTCAAGCTTCAGTGAGTGCTGCAAATGAAGGGAAAAGAAGAGGATCACCTTGTTACATTCCACTTTATTAGACAATGGACATAATAGGAAGTACAAAAATAATTCAGGAATAAAGCCACCAGGTTGAAAAATAAGCTGAGGTTATAAATGGAAATAGTTGTCAAAAGTTATATAAATGAGAAAAAAGGGAGCCCCCCCCCAAAAGATTCTTGTGGTAAAGCATGCTATGAGACATTCTGATAAAAAGGCATGGCCTTACACTGTAAGAGCAATACAAGAGATTTGCAGGAACCTTCATGTAGAAGAACCCTATTACCACGCTCAGAGAAAATGATCTGTTGAGTAGAGTTTGGATGTTGCCTTTTAGAGGCACCTACATATGAACAGCTGGTTGTATGGCACTATTCACTGAACCCCACTATTCACTGCCCTCTTCTCCTGGCTCCAGTGAGAAGGAATTATGGGATGGGTCCCCAGAGACACTGAAGATCTGGATGAAAAACTATAGAGGGACTGTCAGGACACAGCTCATGCTTTCATCTCTTCTTCCAGCTGAAGGTCTTTGGAAAAGGAAGGAGAATAAGGGATGGGAAGTGCCAAAGATGGTGTGGAAGAGAAGATGTTAGGTTCCTAGACTGTGGCCTATGATACCAGAACAAAGGGTCCTGGCTAGGATCTGGGTACTCTGCACAGAGACTGGAAAGTATGTATTTGGCAGGCCATTCTGAGCTGACCAACAGAGTTGACACAGGACTTTTGTCAGAGAGAGGATGGAAAAGTGCAAATAAACTGCAAAATAGGATTATGTGGATAATGCTATGTCAGACATGGCAAGAAGTAACAGAGCAAGGGAAAGGTTCCTAGTGTTTCTTAGGCAATGACAAATGGCATTTATATGTCAAACCTACAGGGCCATGCATTTAGACTTAAGATGCTAAGATGAATGAAGGGCATATGCAGTCTCTAGATATTCATCTGCTTCCATAGGGAAGTCTATGGATAAAACGAACAATAAGTTAACCTTTGGAGAAAGGCAAAATAAAAATACTAACCTTATACAAATAAGCGTATTTAAATGTCAGATCCTTGTGACCAGAATTCTAAGTCACCAAAGATAAGAATTCTGTTGTTCTGAAAGAGTAGAGTCACTCTTACTAAATCCAGACACCCTTACTGGGGATCTACCACAACTGTGCTCACAAAGGAAACCAGACCATTTATTTAAGAATCATTGACGATGTGGTAGATGGCGGAAATGAACAGATGAATCAGACACAGTCTGCCCTCCAAGAGGTTACAATCTGATAGGGAAGAGAGATGTAAAAATGAAATATTGAAAATTCAGCAGGCTGGATGTATTTGTACTATGGTATAAGTGTAAAAAAAATCCTGGAGAGTTGAGAAGGGAGTAGGTTTTCCAGCAAAAGATAGAGCCCTCTCTTTGAATGCATAGCATGGAGGTTTGTGGCTGAATTTATTTCTATAGGGCACAATAACTTAAAAACATAGGTGGCTGTATGCTTAAACAAGATCAGTTTCAGCACTGTTGAAGTTTCTCATGAGGCCAATGCCTTTCCAGAGCTTCTCTTCTGTTACTACAGCCTTGACGAGCCCTTCCAGAAACCTCTATCTACCCATCTCAAGCTTTTCTTGATTCTGACTTGTAGTTAGTCCTGCTTATGTGTTGTAAATATTTTTTTAAAGCCCAGTTGGAAGAACTGGGTGGCATGTTGCCTTCAGGACAGGAAAAGGAGAGAAATTTAGGCCTGTATATAATGGAATCATACATCTGTACAAAAAGTTATAGATCTGAGAGGGGGAAGTAAAGTAAAAGCATTTCTTTCAGCTTCAATAAAGGAAAAGAATCCAAACTTCTATTTTGGTGGCATTATACTGCAGGCTACCTAGCCAGATAGTGTTTTATTAAAAAATACAGAGCCATCTGGATGTCTCAGTCAGTTAAGTGTCTGACTCTTGGTTTTGGCTCAGGTCATGATCTCATGGTTCATGAGTTAAAACCCCTCATCCAGCTCTGTGCTAACAGTGTAGAGCCTGCTTGGGATTCTCTCTCTCTCTCTCTCTCTCTCTCTCTGTCTGTCCCTCCCCTACATGTACACTTGCTCTCTCCCTCCCTCTCTCTCTCTCTGTCTCTCAAAATAAATAAGTAAACATTTATATTTTTAAAAATACAGAGGTGATCTCAGTATGATGAGGGACTTTATCTCCTCATAAAATCACCAGAAGTCTGATTCCATTAAAAGTAGAATATCTCACAATCCTTTACCTCATTGACAAAGTCATTTCTTAGAAAGTAGAAGGAAAAGAATAAAATTGCCCTTTTACTTAAGGACATCAAAGTGATGTTGAATTAGCAGGAATTTTGAAAGAACCATCGCAGAAAGGTTAAACATACAATGCTTCTGTAAACATTGTTAAAGGTAAAGTTTTCTGGACATGCACCAAGGCTTCAAGGAATTCAGAGAATTAATAGAAATAAGTCTATATCTAGAAGATTCCTAAAGTAAATGGGGATTTCTCAATTTGAAGAATGCCAACAGTTGATATTCTATTTATTCAGTTTGAAATGATCCCAATTAAAACAAAAGCGAGACTCCTGGGTGGCTCAGTCAGTTGAGTGTCCGACTTTTGATTTCGGCTCAGGTCATGATCTTATGGTTCATGACATCAAGCCCTGCACTGGTCTCTGTGCTGATAGTGTGGAGCCTGCTTGGGATACTCTCTCTCCCTCCCTCTCTCTCTGACCCTCCCCTACTCGCATTGGCACTCACGCTCTCTCTCTCACTCTCGCTCTCTCAAAAATAAATAAATAAACATTAAAAAAAAAAACCAAAAAAACAAAAGAGGATGAGTCAGCTTGTGAAACCTGTGTGGATACATTGGTGGGGTGTCAGTGGTTAGGGGGCACTTTCTGCATTTAGATATCAGAAGATCCATTCAGAAGATGGATTTGAATCAGAAGATGCAATATTAGTGCCATTTAATTTCTGGCTGCTGGGAAAGCTGAAAATCTGAATGAAGTAAATCTTGAGGATGATCCTCATGTCACCAAAGCCTACAATAGAACCCACACAGAGTAGGCATTTAATAAACAATTGACAAAATGAACTGCACTGCTGAATAGCAGAGAGAAGGAAGAACACTCAACCTCTTTTAGGTTTTCAGATTTGCTAGCAAGAATTGAAAAGAACAGAGTAAACAATGTAAAGAAAGTAATTCCAGGTCAAGATTGAGAGAGAATGATTAGGCATCGTTGAGTTCATGTTCAAGTTTTTAGGCCTTGAAAAGTTTTATTTGAAAAGCTTTTATGCTGAAAAAACATATCCATATATCACCTTAGCAATCATATTGTTTATCTTTGGATGATATATAATGAATGGAAGCATTCTCAGAAGACTAGTGATCAGTAGATATCCAAATTCACTAAAATTTAATTCCTTAAACTTAAATTTTTATTAAAATCCTTGATAAAGTTCTAGAAAAGATGATTCAGTTGTAGGTTCAAAAATTTTGAAAAAAATAAACTGATCATCAAGAACCCACATTTGTTCATTACAACAAATCATGGCATGTAATTTCATTCAAGTTTGAGCTAAAATGTACTATGTTGATAAGATACCACCCAAAACAGAGTACTTATTAACTACAACCAGACATTCAACAAAGTCTCTACAGTGGATCCACAATGAGTTAAATAACTGTGCTCAAAGACTATGACATCCTGGAGGAAATTTTCTAGCATGAGAAACCAGGGCTCTACCCTTGGCTATGACCTGCTCTGTTGGCTGCCAAATCTGTGTTTATCAGCAGAGCCTTTGAATTTGAGTCCATGCCATCTTCTTCTCATTATGCTGTGTTGCTGAAGATGAAAGGTTTAAAATCATCCTGTATCAGGAAATGTTGACAGAACAGGCAACACTCAGCCTAGAGAAGGAAGAAAAGAACCACCCCATTTATACTGGCTGCTCAGAAGTCACCATGTTTGTTTTTTTTTTTTTCTTGTCTCACTCTCCATTCTCCATTACTTCATTGCCACATTACACATTACTATCCCCTTCTCTTATAATATCTTCTCTTGATTTCCACAGTTGTACATTATCCTTGTTTTGTAACTTTCTTCTTTATTCACCTTTATCTATCTCATTATTAATTACCTTACTTCCTCTGGCAACTGGATTGGAAAGTTAAGTTTTTCCCCTCTGCTCTTATATTCTTCTTTCCTTGGAGAACCTGTATGCACCCACCTCTGCACTAATGGTTGCTAAGTCTATGAACCCAAGCCTGACCACTTTTCTAAGTTCAAGTCCCACTTGAGCAAATGCTTGACATGTGTCAATCATCTCAAACTCAAAATGTCTAAAACATCGCTGATCTTTGTAAAACTCATGCTTTGTCTTGGATTCCCTTATTCTACTAATGGTACCACCATTTTTTATGCCAAAATTTGAGAGAAGTCTTTGACTTTCTATATTCTTTTCTCTCTCTCATATCCATATCATCAATTTGTGTCAGTTCATCATTTGTAGATTCTTTTGAATTTGTCCATTCATTTCCATTTTCACAACCAATACCTAAGCCAGGTGTTGCCAAATCATTGCAGTCTTTTATCTTGTTTCTCTGCCTCTCTTTCTAACATCCCCTAAATTCTACTATAATACAAATCATCCAGAAGTGAGGAGAATGAGTCTTTCATCATGCCACTTCTTTCTGGAATGACCTGTCATTACAACCAACTGGAAGGCCTTCTTTACCTCTTGCTTTCCAAATCCTAACCTACCTTTAAAGTCCAATATAAGTTTTTTTTTTCCTCCTGTGTTGGAAATTTTGAATCCCAACTCTGCCATTTATGAGCTGTGTGACCTTGGGCAGGCTACTTATCTATGTCAGTTTCTTCATCTAAAAAGAGTGAGTATGCTAATAGTACCTACATCACAGGACCATGAGAGAGATTAAATGAGTTAGTATCATTACAGTGCTCAGAACTAATAAGTGCTATGTAAGACATTAAATAAATTAAAATTTGTATATTCTCCAGCTATTCCAAATTGAAAGTTATGTCTCCCCTTATTCTCACCATTAATATATTACAGATATAGCCCTTAATCTGCCCTATTTATTAAATTATGTTGTCACTTTATGCTCCCACACATGATGTCCATCAGCTACCCACATTGACTGAAAGCTTGAGGACAAAGAGGCCCCATGATGTATTTTTTCATATCTCCACAATCCCTAGTTTTAGCTTACCTATTGGGATATGCGAGTAATGATCATGAACTGATATGCCCCTGATTTTCCACAGCGATCCTCTGGATGCTCTGATTCTCAATCTACCATCTCTGCTTTATTTCTAATTCTGGCCTCACTGACGTTCTCCAAAGAGTTGATTTAAATGGTACAATCTACCTCTCTTGTTGGCCATCTTTGAGTGCTACATTTATCAGGGACATTGGGTCTTGGCAGGCAGACAAGAAACATAATCTGTAGACAGAGCCACCACAAGCCAATCTTGCCAGTCTAATTCCTGCAGTTTGCTGACAGTCATGTGGTTGTTTTCCAAGCCTCTAATGGAATACCATAGGGTCTTTAAAAAGGAGTAGCTGAAGATTGGAGGCCACTGGCTATTTTTCTTCCATTGTTTTCTTTGGGAGGTCATGTGCCTGTTGTTTTACTCTAAAATGACCTGGGATGCTAAGGCTGTCACATAAAGAATGGTCCGGTAAAAGGGTGGAGTTTTGGATTGGTGTGGATGCTTCAAAATATCTTCTGAAGAGTATCCAAAGCCACACATAAATAATGAAGTTTGGAATGGCAACAAGAAAGCATGGGATGTGGCCTTCTGAGTCAGCCATATAGTGTTCCTAGGTGGGGGGCTAGTTAGAATACAGGACCATTTGAAAAACATTTATCAGGGTGTGGTGGGGGAAAAGACTGTCTTTGAGTAAATAGTTCCAGTGCAGTTTGCATTCCACACCAACTTCCCGCCCCTGTGCTGTGATATCTGTCTAGGCACAGCACTCAGCGTAGAGGTATTTAGTATCCACAAATTTATGAACTGCCTCATACCAACGAAACCTCTGATACTCTTATCCAAAAAGCAGTTGACCCCCTGTCTCCCCATTTTCTTATAACCAGGGTGTTCCTGGGTCCAATTTTATGGTCTAGGCAATTTCTTGGGAGTGAAAAATTAAAAAGGCTAGACAGATGCAGCACTGATAATTTCATTGACTGGATGGAAATGATAAGTTGAAAATATCCTTACTAGGTTATTGTCCCTTATAGCTTACATCAAAGGTTAGCTCCAAGTTCACTCTATGAAGAGTAAATCATTCCTCTGGCCAAATAGGAGATGCTATTGGAAGCACATAGCCTTTATATACCTGTAATGGGTTCAAAGGACAATGCATAGGAACCTTATTCATTTGTGTCTTATGCCTGAAAGCTTAACCCACCTGCAGACAGGTTTCCAGAATGAAAGTCAGACCCTGGAAAATTCTACCTTCAAGGACAGCCAGCCACACCTCAGAAAGGCTCTCTGTCCTTCAGGTTTTCCATTTGTCCATCCATCCTTCCCTGTATTTCCTGATGCTGATGTCTTAACTCCTTGAGAATCAGAATGGTCCCCAAACAGCACATACTTGCTGATTTTTACCAGTGGACAAGAGCTATTTGTCTTTGTCATGCTTTTTCCAGTTTATGTTTCACTGTAGCAAATCTGCTTTCTCAGACTTTCTGTGATCTGTCTCTTTCTCTACATCTCCAGCACAAAGTTACTTCCCCTCCAGCCTGCTCACACTCCACATACCCCATCCATACAAACTGTGTGATTCCCCAATCCCACCATTTTTTTCTGTTTGATCAGCCTGCCCAGAGGCCCTGATCACCAATCCTGGAATGCATTTAGTTGTTGAGACAGATGACATTCACCAATGAGTATGGATGAATGTTTACCTAGTATAACAAGCTGGGATTCCCAGGAAGAGAATAAGACACACAAGAGTCTGAAGATGAGGAGAGCAAAAGAGAGTGAGGCAAAGGTGGCTTTGGTCTTTTTTGGTGGTTAGAATGTAGAGCCAAGGTGAGGAGTTCTCTGTACTATGGGCTAGCGGCTGCATTATTTGAAAATCCAGCTCCTGCACCTCTGCACACTGAGCTTCATTTTGGGTCACACAGACAGCAGAAGAGAGAAGGGATAAGCAGCGGGGGGCAGGGGGGATCTGAGGAACCCATCAACATACAAATGCCAAAAATAGAGCCGTCTCCTTCATGGCACTTTCAAGCCTCCAAGCCTTCACACAAGTGGCTCTTCCAGTAGAGAGATTCCAGCCTAGCCTTGAAATCCCCCTTGAAGATCACCTCCTCCAGAAATTCTTCCTGATGCTCCCCGCAGCAGCATTAGACTCTCTTCTTTCTGTTGCAGATGTGTCCTGTACTTGCCTCTATTTTTATAGCACTTATTACATGCAGTCTTTGTGGTGAATTCAAATGTGCCCCCAAAAAGATATGATTGGGGCCCCTGAGTGGCTCAGTCAGTTAAGCGTCTGACTTTGGCCCAGGTCACAATCTCGCGGTTCGTGGGTTCGAGCCCTGCACCGGGCTCTGTGCTGACAGCTCAGATCCTGGAGCCTGCTTCAGATTCTGTGTCTCCCTCTCTCTCTCTCTGCCTCTCCCCTGTTCATGTTCTGTCTCTGTCTCAAAAAGAAATGAATATTAAAATTTTTTTAAAAAGATATGATTAAGTCCTAACACCCAGTACCTGTGAAACATGACTATTTGGAAATACGGCCTATGCAGATGTAGTTTAATTAAGGATCCTCAGGATGAGGCCATCCTGGTTTTAGAGGGGGACCCCAAATCCAGTGGACTTAGAAAGGAGAGATTTGACACAGAGACATGGCAAGAAGGCCATGTGAAGGTGCTGGCAGGGAATGGAGCTCTGTGGCTATGAGCCAAAGACCACCACAGATTTCCAGTGGCCACCAGAAGCTAGGAGAAAGACAGGAATAGATGTGCCTTCAAAGCCCCACAAGGAATAACTTTCCTGACACCTGCTTTTCAGAATTCTAGCCTTCAGAACTGTGAGAGAAAAAAATTCTATTATTTTAAGTACCCAGTTTATGATAATTTGCTATGGCAACCCTAGGAAATAATGGATATTTTAATAATTGTGTATCTGGATTTTTATCTTCATTACAAGAGCTATGAGCTAGAGGGCAGAGGTTGTGTTTTGTGTATCTTTAGAACCCCACAGCCTAGCATAGGACCTGGTACAAAGAGAAATTTTTTCATCTTTCAGAAATGTTTTCTGGGAAAAAAAAACCAACTACTGAGCTTAACCCAATTGAATGCAGAAGGAAAAGAGCTCCTGAAATTAGCTCTAAGCAGGAGGATTTCCACTGAAGCTGCTAGCTAAGTAGAAATCATGAAGGGCTCAATCTTTCTTTCTTCTTCTTATTTGTTTTTGAGAGAGAGAGAGGGAGGGATCATGAGTGGGGGAGGGGCAGAGAGAGAGGGAAACACAGAATCTGAAGCAGGCTCCAGGCTCTCCGCTGTCAGCACAGAGGCTGTCACGGGGCTCGATCTCACAAACTGTGAGATCATGACCTTAGCCAAACTTGGACATTAAACTGACTGAGCCACCCAGGCTCCCCAGGTCTCAATCTTTCTGTACAGTCAAGGATGCAGTATTGTTTCCACTCTAGGTTATACTGTTTCTTTATGTTTTGCTTGCAGGTGGATTTCTAGAATTATTGGGTGGTGGTGAGAGTCCCCAAGCCAATCTGAAAAGGCACTAAAGGACTCTGGCACACATCCCAGCTTTCTCTCCAGGTCCATGTTAACCAGACCCATCTAGAAGATGGACAAGTAGCCTGGACAGTCTGATTTAAACCACATGCCCTCCCGGGAGCCCCTGGAATGAGGGTTTCAGTGGTGCAGATAATCTGCTGTTTGGTTTGGGTGCTTTCTTCTCTAACTGAGCAAAGAGATGATTTTTATTTTTCCTCAGGAAGAGGTGAGTGAGTGAGGATGAAAATATTTACTTAGAGACCACCTAGGCCAGGTCTGAAAACTCCTGAGCCAGGTGGGAAACTTCAGCCCAGGGAGAATTCTCTGTTTTTGTTAAAGAAAAAGAAATTGCAGATGGACAGCCCAGGCATGTTAGAGCAGATGTCTGAGGCACGAATCCCTGAAGCAGACCCAGTGACCACTGCCCTTCCGTGCTTTTCCATCGCCTCATTTTACAGATGACAAACAGCCTGGCCACTTGTTTAAGGCTCAAAGTTTTTTCTTTTTCCTCCTTCTTCTCTCTTACTCTTTTTTCTAAAAGCCACAAGAATGTTAGGTGATTTTTCCCTCCCTGCCTAGAGAACATTTATTACAGATGCTTAATCTTTCCCCTCTCCTTGGGGCAGTTCAGGCCCTCAGACCTAGGAGCTGAATCTTTGCCTTGGCAGAAATGCTGCCCACACATAGGGGTAGGTGCTTTTATTTGAGCCTGTTCTACAGGACAGGCATGGATGAAGAGTAAGCACTGACTGGGTACAGAGCAGGCAACAGAATTAGAGTAGAAACCATGGGATGGGTACAAAAGAAGTGGAAGCATCCCTTCCTACCTTTGAGGACCTGACACACACACACACACACGCACGCACACATGAGAAGTTGAAAATAAATAACTTTTTTGCTGGCAGATGTGTAAAACTGGTGCTTTTCATTTTTCACAGAATCTTCAGATCTATGACATTATTTCATGTTTATGAAATTCCTGGGATATAAGGCAGGTAGCATGACTTTCATCTTCTAGATCTGAAAACCAGTTATACAAATGGACCAAGATCATACAACTTCTTTGTGTCAAGATAGGACCCAAATCCCATCCTGCTACTTCCCACTTCTGGTACTTTCCACCTTAGTAAAAGCAGCTACCCTCTGTTGGATCCTCTCTGTTAGTTGGGTCCTGTTCTAAACACTTTACTGCATTATCTCCTTGAATCTTTATGAGGATCCTCTACAGGAAGGACAATGCTTTCTATCTTACAGAAAAAGACACTGAGACATATCTATGTAACAGGGCTTGTGAGTAGTAAAACTAGAATTTAAAAACCAAGTCTGTCTTACTCAGAAACTCATCTTTGTAACTCTACAAATTTAAAATTCCATTTTGCTAAGAGGACACAGATAAAGCAGCAGTTACTATCAGAACACATTGATCAAGGGAATTTCTTTAAAGGGTGTGAATGTTGGGTCCCCTCAAGAGAATAAGAGGAAACATATATCACACAGCTAAAACAGGGGAAGCCCTTTGGAAGAGCTGCAAATCTAATTAGCTCCCCACACGGACAGTATGGTTCTCTTAATTTTATTGGTAAGAGGATGAAGCTTGGAGAGATCAGGTATCCTGCTTACAGTTGCACAGCTAGGACTTTGATGGAGTCAGGATTCACATTCTGGTTTGTCCGATCTCAGATGATTCATGGGTCTCCACTCCACCATGCTTAATGATGCTATGAAGATGGACAGTGACCACAAACCATGCACACCTCTTACAAAATTCATAAGGTTGGGCATCATCTATCTGTTTCTGGGGAACTTGCAGGGGCTTGGATTGCAGCCATGTATTTGCATTGGAGAACATAAGTAACGTAGCTAAGATATACAGGGGACAAAACTGCTGGGGCCTAGTAGCATTACCGTTCCCTTTTCTCTCTGATAATTTTTTAAAATTTTCTTTAATGTTTGTTTTTGAGGTAGAGAGAACAGGGGACGTGCAGAGAGAGAGGGGGACAGAGGATCCGAACCAGGCTCTACACTGTCAGCGCAGAGCCCAATGAAGGGTTCACAAACCATGAGACCATGACCTGAGCCAAAGTCTGGACGCTTAGTCAACTCAGCCACCCAGGAGCTCCTCTCTTCATATGTATTTTTAAAAAGTGTCTTCTGCACTATAGCGGAGCACATAGGACTGTACAAATTTCCATAATTTCTTTAGTTTGATTCAGATTATTTTGACATATCTGTCATCTTGCTTACAGATGCAAACAGCCTCTTACTTTCCCCTTTTAATGCTAGATTCGTAAATAATACTAATGATCACCGCCATTTTTTGACTATGTATACAAGGAGGTAGCCTACATTAGCTTATATAATCCTCTCCAAAATTGTGCAGGGTAGGTATTATTTATCCCAATTTTAAGATGAGGAAACTGAAGCCAAGAGGGTTACATAATTTGTTCAGATCACACAAGGAGTAAATGGCAAAGCCAGGATGTGAACTTGGGTTCGTGTGACTCCAAGATTCATGCTCTTTCCATTGCCTGAAGGTAATTGGATAGGCTCTACACGGAGGCAGTGGGGGAAAAGTCTTTTAAGGTCATGTTTGTGTATTTTAATTTAAGATAATAAATAATAGGGAAGGGGATGACATGATGGAAATGGTGCTTAGGGCAGGTGGGGAAAATCTGGAGGCAAGAAAAACCTTCTTCAGAGGCCCCGGTAGCAACAGGAATTGGGAATGTTGAGCACCTGGATAAGGATGGTGGCTATAGATAGAGGAAATGGTAGTTTGGGACCAGCGGACTTTATAGAAAAATAATTGGTGAGATTTGAATCATAACCAAAGGGAAGGGAAGAGCGAAAAGTGATACAGAGGGCAAATTCTTGAGAAGTACGGATACATTATCGTAACACTGAGAAGGAAGGAGACTGGTGATGATGTAAAGGGATTCAAAGGGCAGGGGTGGTCTCCTCCTCAGGATTAAACGGAGAAAGCTAGAAGCAGGGCAGCCATTGTGAATAGTTGGGTCCCTTGCCACCATGCCAGTATCTCTGCACATGTTCATGGGTGAAGAAAATTCTTCCTTGAAGAGGAATATCTCACTATTGCCAGTCCTTCCCCAGAAGCAATGCTTCTTGAGTTTATACTGGCTAAGACCTGGAGAAAGTATATGCTTGAGGCCAGTGAGAAAAGGGACTTGTGTTGAGTCATGCATATGCCTACCCTCTGGCATGGCATTCTGTTTGCCATGGTGACACACACACCTCACCCCTTTTCTGCCAGAATGCCAGCTCAGCCTTCTGGCACCATAGGAGGATTAGGGAGGACTGCCTCTTGGAGCTGTCCAGCTCCCCGAGTTGGATGGGAGCACTGACCACATTCATCGCCACAACTCCTGAGAAAGAGGTAGGGTTTCCATTCTTTTTTCCTCATTCTTTTATATTCTATCACTGGGCACCCTCTACTTCATGAAGTGACATGTTGAGATCATTTATGTTTCTACCTTGTTACCCTCTGGATGTCTTCACATAAGTTTTGTGATCTGGATTGTTGATGACAGCTCTACGCCCCTCCCTACAGATGCCTGTGCCCATACTCTGGAAAGATCCAAGTAGGGCAGAAGTCATGAAATAGCAGACTGTGAACTATATATATTTTGTTTGCCCTATGCAGTGTTTGTGAGCATTTTGAATCAACACTGTTAAATTGGGGGATTTCATATATTTTCACATTTTTGGCTTTTCTTTAAAAAGTAAAAAGTGCTGGCAGTCCTGGGCTTCAGTCCCACATGTCAGGCAGTGGTTGGAGTTACTACCATGCCCTTTACACATAGAATTTGGTCTCTATTTTACCACAATCTCCACCACTCCATATTACCTGACACAAGTCCAGCTGCCCTCATTTACCTCAGACTGTAATGTATGACAAGGGTATTAGTCCAAACAAGAGTTGGTTCATGACCAGAAAATGTGAATGCCCTTGAGTGGTAGGTATGGCTGAATTCAAATTTCTTCCCCCTTTCTCCAGCTCCTCCTCTTCATCTTCTTCCTCCTCCTCCTTCTTCACTCTCTCCCCAAAATGCACAGCACACCATGATGAATGCTGAATGTAAAATGTTGCTCCTTCCTTCCAGTGAAGCACAGCATAACTCCAAGTGAAACCCTCCTTCCACAGCACCTTACCAAGGGCTCCCCAGCACAGGCAGAGAGGTCTGACATGTTAATTTGGGGTGCTATCTGAGACAGTGTCATTGTTTGTATTACATGTCAGCAGAGTAAAATGCAAGAGAAAGAATGTGGTAACATAAAATGACCTGAGTATTTCAGAGAAGAGATAAGACACTGGGTGAGTGAATACAGTTTCTGAGATAAAGTTGGGAAGTGCAGATGACAGAAAGCCTCAGATATTGGACACGGTCTAAGAATAGTGGACAGACATGGCAGTATCTTACTCTGAAGAGTGACATGACCAGACAGGAAAGTTAGTATGGGAAGCACGCCCCACCTGAGATCAGAGGCCGCTCAGGAAGATGTGAGGGGGTACTTCCAGACATGGAGTCCAGTCTTACCTCTGCCCACTAGGTATGTAACTCTGGACCTCAGTCTTCATCTCTGACCTTCAGATGACCTGAAGGCATTAGTCTGTCTTTTTGGCAAAGACTCTGGCACTTAGCACTCTCTACCTGCTGTTTCCATCGTGAAGGTGCAGTGAGGACAGGACCCTCATCCCTTTGGCTGGAATCTTCCCCTAGTTGGTAAGTTAGGGCTGTGGGCCATGCAAAGTAGGTCCTGTGTCAGCATCCCCTGGAGAGAATGAGAGGGAAACCTGGGCCCACAAATCCCAACTGATAAGAATGTCTAGAATGCTATTTGCTTGTGGTTATGCACCAGTTGTAACTTGTGTATTTTTGGTAGTAGGTTTTGGTAGATTTAGATTAGTCTTTTTGTAAAAGAGAAGCAACATCATAGACTACAGAATGTGCCATGATGGTGCTATCTCCAGCTCTTCTACCACCAAGTCATGTGCCTTACCCAGGATTTCTTCCGAGGAGGCAGGCTGAAAAAGCCAAGGGTATTGACACAAGAAATAAGCATGGACCCTGCCAGCCTAACTGGGCCTGTTTGCAGCTCAGAGCTCCTGGGATTTTACAGCCACAGTCTGACAGACAAAACCACTGAGAGAGCTGGTTTTCATTCATTAAATAAATGCATTACTTCTATTACTCTCTGCTACACTTACTGCAATAGACTTAAGTAATATTTAAGGACTGAGTCCTTCATTTTACATAAATCTTAAATTTCACAGGCACAGATACTGTGCCTTCAACATCTCCTGAGTCCTCCCTGGGGCCTAATGTAGTTGACACTCAATAAAACATTCACAAATGGACTCATTGATCTTCGATCCTTGAGTATATGTATCATGCACCTTCTATGTAGTAAGCATATTACTAGGTATTTAAGAGGCAAAAAAAAAAAAAAAAAAAAAAAAGAAGGGAAAGAAGGGAAGGGAAGGGAGGAAGGGAGGAAGGAGGGAAGGAGGGAAGGAAAAGAAAAGGAATGAAGCATGGCAGTTTCCCTCATGGAGATTATTTTCTGGTAGGGGAAATCCCTATGATCATATACACAGCCACCAATGACAATGTCATTGTGCTATTATAAGGAGGATCTTTAAAAAGTGCTATGGAAGCTGAGCTTGGGGATAGTGATGGAAAAGTTCACAGAGCAACTATTCCCCGAGCTGAGACCTAGAAGATGAGTAATAGAAGAGTGTCACCATCTTGCAGGGAAATACATGCATGCATATATATGGGCACGTGTGTGTGTGTATCGGTTCTGCTTGGTACTTCACTATCAGTGAGAATAACTTCACCCCATGTTTAGCCCATACCAGATACAGAGGTGTCCAGTTCCTGTTTTTCTTTATTTATATGCCTTTTTTGTGCTTAAAATTGTACAGCAACATATGGATAGAGAAATCCTTTGAGTTCTCCATTCTAAAAAAGCAATTAGACATCATGGTCAGAGGTAATGGGCCTTGGGCTTGAGTCCCTCTACTACCATTCAGTCAGGGGTTGTCAGGTAAGCCACGTCCTTGAGCCTCAACTGCTCCATTTATTGTGCATTTATCCTCCAACCTTGCCAGAAAGATAAGATGCTAGAACAAGTCGTCCTTCAACAACCATTCAGGCTGATGTTTTATTGAGCACTTGCCCTGTGCCAGGCACTAGGCTTGTAATTGAAGTCCATCCAGACTTTCCAAACTACTGTTCAGTCTGGTCTAGCCTTGACATATTGGTTTCAAAATAAGCATGTACAAAATGTTCCTCCTTTGGCATCTTCCTAAGAGAATTTATTCTGAAAAAGAAAGCCAACCCAGGTCCCTAAAGTGCAGGACAAATGAGAAGGTGCTTCACAGTCAAAATGATACTCCCATCTCCAGGCCAGGCCCCACCAGGCTCCCAGAAAACAGGCAGATAGCTACTCCAACCAGTCCAGGAACAAAAATAATCCAGCACAAATCCTCAACTAAGCATCTTAACTAGTTAATTGTGTATCTGATCAGTGTTCAGCCTCTGCTGAAGGATGCTGGGACATACCCTTTGCAACTTTCCCATCCGTCTTCCCTGCGATACAGATTTGAATCCTTCTCCTTTCAGGGGCAGGAAAGGCAACTCAAATCTGATCGCAGCACCATAGATAAACTTACTCCCTCACCACTGGGTGCCTCTTCAAACTATATTTTCACTGTTTCTTTCATTCTTTGAAAGTGATTTCTTTGTGAGAAGCATGTGTGAAGCTTCCCCTCCCTCTGCTCTTGACCCTGTGCAGAGATTTGGCCACTGCTGGAGCCAGGCCGTGGGAGAGGCGGCCATTCTTCGCCTCCCAGGACAAAGAGGGTTCCCTTGGCAACGGGAATCGCGTGGAGGTTCGAGAAGGGGTTTCCCTCCACCCCCCAGGTTCTCTTTCAACTCAAAAGCTCACCCCGGGTCTTTCATGGAGGCGTCTCTAACCAGGGTAGGAAAACTGCAGTTTTGAATATCAGTAATTGGTGTTTGGAGACAATTGCTTTGCATGCAACAGGCAGGAAAATGTGGGGAGAGTGGGTGAGTGAACTCAGCGAGCGGGTAAGCATCCTGGGTCAGACGGAGGGAAAGCTGGTTTCGTTTCTGTACGCTGGCAAGTCTTGATCCCAAGTAGTTTGGGGCTGTAATAAAGTGTGTCTTTATCTTTTGGGAGGTGGGAGAATGGGGAAGGATGGAAGGAGAGAAGCTTCTAGAGGCAAGTATGTACCTTGTTTTCTGGTTTCTCTTTTATCCTTGGCTTTTTATTTCTATAAATACCAGGCAATCAGGAATGGCACGTTTCCTTGTTAATGTCAACTCTTGCTCATTATTTCTGCCAGGGTACTTGCAGCTCGCTCTTGCTCACTCTGTCTCCCTCTCTCTCTTACCCTTTGACTGTTTTGCACTTTATTGTCTGGCTGATGGAGAAGAAAGATTTGTTCTAAAGTCAAGGGTGAACTTTTCTTGTAGGAGGTCATCTCTGAACGACTGAGCCAGGGCTTGGTACAGTTGGGACTGCCTGACCTTAAGTCTCCTTACTGATCTCACAGGTAGTATGGGTACTTGAATCCCTGTCACTGACCCAGGTTGTTCCAGAAGACCTCAAATATGCCATTGATTGATGGAGGGAATGTCTGTTATTGACTGGGTTTGTAGTAATTAAAAGTTGCTACAGTAATGCAGAAGATTATCTTTGAAATCTGAGCTGAGGGCTGGGTCTGAGACACTGAGTGGAAGAAATAATTCTTCCATGTCATCCCAGGACTTTAGAGTAGATGAAGACTGTGCATAAAGGACTTCTGGAGAGTGATACTGGAGAGTGAGGGATTGAAGGAAGAAGGCACAGAACCATCCAATTCTCCTTTCCTCTCCTCTCCTCTCCCCTCTCCTCTCCTTTCCTTTCCTCTTCCTTCCCCTCTCTCTATCCCTCTCTCTCTCCCTCATTCCCTCCCTCTCTCCCTCCCTTTCTCCCTCTTTTTAAGAATCATATGCAGAGGGAGACCTAAGCATAACTGAGGAAGCTTTGGAAGGTGCTTTAAGACTCTCTTTGAGATTAAACTGATTTCTACATTCACCTATTAATCAACATTTAAATGCCAAAAAAATACGATTTCTTTCATTCTTTGTTCAGACTTCCAGTAAACTCTTTGGGTACAGGGACTCTATCGTTTTCATTGTTGTACCCCCAAACTCCCAACAATTACAGGACCAGCCATATTGGATGCTCAATCTCTGTTTGTAGAATTGAATTTATTCTTCAGTGAGCAACTTGGGATGTTATTGCTTGTGTACTTCTACCATTTCGCATGGAGTGTAGAGCTAGGACCAGTCTTGTGATCAGGAAACTCAGGCTATAGACTCAAATGTGACATTAATAAGCAGTAGGAACTTGGCCAAGCTACTTTGGTTGTCTGGCTCTTGGTTTCTCTATCCATTAAGTGACAGTGTTTGGATAAGAATAGTGTTTTCCCACCAAAAGTGCTTACCTGAAGTTTTCATCCTGCCCTTAAGCCTAGGGAGAAGAAGATTTAGCAGAGGTGGCAGTCTGATTGGGAACAGCCCCTGAAGAAAAGGATGGTACAGACAGTGGAGGAGGTAGAACAAGTGGCTCAGAGGTTGGCAGCTGATGACCTCTGACATTCAGTCCTGAGACTAATCTTTCCCAGTTTGTTGGCAACTCTCCTGTATTAGATACTTTCTAAGGATGAGATGAAGTAATACCCTGATTTTTTTTTTCCTGGCAAAGGCAAGCAAGCTATCCTTCCTAGAAGGGGACTAGGGGACAAAATTTCACACTGCTGATAGATTTGAATCACTGCCCTCAGAGTAGTGATCAACTTGTTCTGAGCCAGTCACACTGTTGCCTTATTCCAATATATTCTCTCATTTATTCAACAATCAACAGATAGTCATTGAAAGCCTATGAGATTAGACAACATTTATCAGTTGAACAAGACAAATCCCTTGCCTTCACAATGGAAGAGAGAAGAAGAAGAAATGTAAATGTGATTATTGCCTAGTTGATAGGAACTACAAAGAAAACAAAAGCACCATCAGGAGACAGAATGATGGGTGGTGTTTTTATAGATAAGGTGGTCAGGAAGGTTCTCTTTGAAGAGGTGACATTTAAACTGAGGCATCAATTAAGTGAGGGGATAAACCATTCTGATCTGGAAAGCATAGTGTTCCAGACTGGAGAGCCACAATGGTGAAAATCTTTACATGGGAGTCTGTTTGATGTGTGTAAGGCAAAGCAAAGTATGTGGGGCTAGAACAGAGTAAGTGAAGCGTTGAAGAATGGTCAGAGAGGGTGGAGCGAGATAGCAGAAACCATAGGGGCCTCATAATATGGAAAGGATTTGGGATCTACACCATTGTGCTCACTTAATTGGAATGGCTTTATTCTATTCAGCATGGAAGCCCATGGGAAGATTTTCGCATGGAAACAACAATATCTGATCACTCCTGCAACTGTAGAAAGAACAGAACATGAGACAACATCTGAAAAATGGTTAGAGTGAAGGGATTGAAAACTAAACAGCCTACACAGGAGGCTACATGGTGAACTGTAAATTTGGTTAGACAGACCTGGATTTGAATTTCGACCTTGTAACTTGGTCATTAGGTAGCTAGGGCAAGTCATTAACAGCCCGGATCTCTATTTCCTCATCTATTAAAGAGGGAAGATATTATCTACCTTGGTGAACTATGAAGAAGAAAGGGGAGTATGTATGTTATCTCATAGAAGATGCTCACAGTTATACCCTTTCTGTAAAACAAAGTCTATGGCCTTTGCTTTGTTGGCCATCAGCAACTCCATGAATGTGCATGACAACTGAAGATGTCAGGCACATGGCCAGGCACATGTCACCCTCTCTACTACATGCTTCCTTTGGGAGGAGTGAGTGGTGAGAAAGGAAGAAGTGACTTGCCTAAAGTCACGCAGGTGGTGAAGGTTAGGGCTGTGACTGGGGGCCAGGTCTTTATTCCCATGTAGTGTTCTTTTTTTCTATGCCAGAGGTCAGCAAACTAAGGCCCCACAGGCCAGATCCAACTTGTTACCTGTTTTAATAAAAAACATTTTATTGGAACACAGCCATACTCCTTCATTTACAAACTGACTATGGCTGCTTTAGTACCCGGTCAGCAGAGATGACTTTTTGCAACCAAGCCTGCATGGCCTATAAAGGCTAAAACATTTACTTACTGGCTCTTTTACAAAGTTTGCCAATTCCCGTCCTATGCCATTCTGTTCCCCAAATTGGAATGGCTGTATTGTATTTAGCTTATGTATCATCAACTAGGAAGGGGGCACCATCTCTAGATCTCCCAAATTGCACGACTGAGGGAGGGCTGGGTTTTGGTGGAATAACACAGCAGGTGATGTCAGGCCACTGGGAGCCTGCAGAGGAGCACTGGTCACCTAGAGAGGGCAGCAAAGGAGGAGGATAAGGACTATGGCCAAAGGGGCATG
Source organism: Hyaena hyaena (assembly GCF_003009895.1). NCBI lineage: Eukaryota > Metazoa > Chordata > Mammalia > Carnivora > Hyaenidae > Hyaena > Hyaena hyaena. The sequence continues at coordinate 859,879 of NW_024080821.1, forward strand.
GATGGGGAGAAAGGACCTAAATCTTTGCCATTAGCTATCTCAAACCACAAAGACAGCTATCTAAACCTGAGGTGAGGAGGAAGCTCGACAGCTCAGGAAACAGGCAGATGCAGCAGGTTTATTTGACCATCTGAGCTTGAATGTGCACTGAACTCAGGCTATCTGGGAGACATGTACCAGGGAGCAGGCAGACTCCAGAGCACATCACCTTATACTCCCAGATGACCATCACCATCACTGGAAACTATGCTTGCTTTTTCTCAGACACCACGGCTCAAAATCTTAATGGCTACTTGGAGGGTTTTCCTTCTTCTCAAGACTTTAGGACTGTATAGGGACTATGGTGTCTTCTTTGGGACTCTCTTCTTTGCCTGGCACTCGGGAAGGCTGTAGATTGACTTCATTCTCTTTAGCCTCCAAGTTCCTACTGATGTACTTAGGTAGACCCTTCTACTAGGACTCTGATCCATTCATGATTATTTACCTACACATGATTATTTACCTACTTCAAGGTTTTAATCTTGTGTTTGAGGGTACATTTATAGGTGTGAACCTACTGGTCAGAAAGCAGTGATTGCTTCACTTAGTTAGATGTGTGGAATCCGAGTTTGACCTTCATCCTTAGGTATTCCTCTTGGTTTCAGACTTCATTTGTTGCCATAAGCAGTGGAAACTGGGTTACACAGTTCTTCAACTCCAGGTAATATAAATACAGTACCATGTATTTCTTGGCACTTTTAAGTTTCCAACTAGCCTACAAGGAGAACACCCCAGCTTTTTGGAATGCTAAATAATTCACCAGACCCATCGGCCATGGTGTTTCAGAGCTCAGTAGGCTCATTCCACTGATCCAATGAACAGATGTGCTAATTTTTTGCTTGATCAAAATGCTTCAGTCATTTGAACATCATGGACTCAGGGCTTGGGTCAGCCATACGGTGTCCTGACACACTCAGTAACTCAGACCAAGCAACTCCCATCACATATGCCTCAAAGGCTATCTTGCCTAATTCCTAGAACCAGGTCAATAATTATGAGATCAAGTAGCATAATGGCCCAGTTCCAACATGGGCCCTCCCTACCCAAGACCATTTTAAGAAGAAAAGGAAGAAAAAAAACTTCCTACATCCAATCAGCTATTCCCTTCCAGTGTCTTCTTCCACTCTAGTGCTTAGATAAGATTAGGACCATTGCAGAAATGGCTAATGAAACTACAGGTTTCCCCATCTATCCAAAACCTTTTGTGAGCCTAACTGGCATAAAGCAAAGAAGCAATTACCGTTCATTTATGTGGGAAATTTTTGGCACTATCCTAGAGTCCCAAATAATTTTTCTTAAGCTTTTCTGAAAAAAAGCAAAAGTCTTCTTTGGATTTCTTTCAGTTAGCAAAAACAGGGACTGATATAGGTCTTTGGTAAAAGCAAAGTGGCATAAGGCAAACTTTGGAAAAGCAGGAGATGGCAGTAAAACAAAAAGGCCAGCAAATCCCAAACACTGTAGGCTGGTAGCAGAGCTGATAGCTTTCATGAAGTCACTGGGAGCTCCAGGCAAAGCAAGCGGGACTACAACAGCCTCTGCCTTCTTAGTACTTGCCGTTGAAATAAGGAACTGTTGGGCTGACATAAGCAGGCCAGGGCAAGGGGGTGAAGACAGACAACTAACCAGCATGTGGAGACGAAGGGAATGCTACAGAAGGAGCCCACGCTAAAAATAAGTGATTTTTTACAAGTGTGGTTAACTTTACGGAGACTTAAAATTATGAAACACAGCATGCATTTTCCCCCTAAAAGAAAAGCTTTGAGAAAGTTTGAGCTGCCTCACATGAAAAGCTACAGAAAAGGAAAGTATCTGTGAAAGCTTTTAAAATTATGACCATATTTCAAGTATGATAATCATCAGGAATAGTTAATGCTCTCAGAATTAGACTGATGTGGAATTACTTTATTTGAATCAATCTAGTCATTTTTGTTGCCCCATTGAAAAAGACTCCCTCGCACTCTTATTTATGGAAAATATCTACCGTCATCTCGGAGCAATGCAGGCCAGGAAAAGAAAAAAAAAAAAAAAAGAAGAGAAAGAAATGGGCCAATTTCATTGAATTCTGTCTAGTGTGACAATTTTCCTGTCTCCCAAGTGAAAGTAATCATTCATTTTGTATTTAATCTGTAGCCAGAAAAATGATATTCGATGCTAAATATGACATTTTGTGTTGTGTTTAATTGGGATTGCAACCAGCTGATTGACCCAACCAGTTAAGATGGCGCCCTTATGAATCAGCCTTTGCAATGTAACCACCTAATGTTCATAATTTGGAATTGGGCCTCTATCACACAGCCCTGCCCTGTCTCTAGTTCACTTTTTATTTCAGCCTATCACAGTTGGCCTGAGCAGATGGTGCTTCTGTGGGTTTTCAACATTCTTCCAGCAATATGAGATTTATAGCGTTATCTTTGTCCAGCCAGCATTTATTTCCCCAGATATAATTTTGTTCCCATTTTATATGATGTTGACAAGTAGTAACTGCTGGGTATTTTGGTGCCATGTGATTAAAGCTAGTGGTGCCTGAGAGTGTCCTCCGGCGTGAGTCCTCTCTAATCCCCTTTTCCAAGACACACATTAATAATTCCTTAGCACCAGTAGTTACTGTTTTTCCTGAACACTGTCAGTCTTACAGTCTGATGAAAAGCTTTTGTGTTTGAGATTTGGGTTGTGTTTTTGTTTATTGTACAGAAAGGTAGAGGTGCAGAGAGAAATGGGGGACTGTCAACTCGGCATGCTGTCAGTGCAAGGATGGTAATGGAAAGAGAATTTTAAAATTATGGCATATAAAATGGGGACCAGAGGGGAGGAGTAATTAGAGGATTTGGCCAGAGGAGGTGGGGGTGGGGTGGAGGGCAGGGCAAGGAAATGGGAGGGGTGGGCCATCTGGTGTTAATCTCCTGCTGTGTGTTTGCAGGGCAAAATAGTCAGAGTACTTTGTCAAGGTACAGTCTGCTTTTGCAGACACAGATGGAGCAAAAGGGAGATTAATACATGTGGTTCAAACCACCTTTCATATCTTTACAGCTAAACATTATTTATAGAAATCAATTAGTCCTCTGTCTGTGCAATTTTATTATGAGGCTCTGTCGAAGTTTCTGGCAAGCTCTTTAAGAGGATGATTGATGGTAAACTTTCAGAATGAATAAAAAACGAACCCTCCCCTAGGAATTGGTGTAGTGGGGAGAAAGGTAAATGATAAAAATTACAAACTCTGCAAGTCACTAGAAAACTAATGTAGAATCAGTGTGGTCCTTGTTATACTATTTTTTTTTCCTTGCAGATTTCTTTATTCTTTATTCTTCATTCTTCTTTCTTTTCTTTTTTTTCCTTTCTTTCTCACTCTCTCTCTCTCTGTTTCTTTGTTTCTGTCTTTCTGTCTTTGTTTCCTTGCCTTTCTGTCTTTCTTCTTCCTTTTCCACACTCAACTGACTATTTGCTATGGAAACTTTAGGAGAGTCTAATGCCTACAACTGAGCTTGTGGGAAAGTAAAGGTTTATTCATTTGCCAAGCTAGTAAATGCCACTTTGATTACTGATGCTCATACAAGATAAAAGAATCCCAAGAAAAAATGGAACAGAGCTTTCATGTTTTGTCTTCTGGAAACTTTTATAAGAGATGGGAGCTGCCAGTTGGCCTCTCTTAAATGAGTCTAGGAGCCAAGTAATGATAAGTATAAACTCCCATTGCAATGAATTCCATAGAAGATGCATATTGATTTATTTTGAAATTCTAGCCTTGGTAGTCTGCTACCAAAGCTCATGCCCCCAGGCTTAGAAACGAATTTGGGGCAAAGCTCACACTCCCAAGGTTTAGACATGAAGTAGCTGTAATACCCTAGATGTGAGGACAGAATTATCAGATCAAACAAAGTTCTAAATCCAGCAGAGGACAGGAGACAGTGGCAAGGATGCAGAGGTCCTAACTTCAGCTCCTTGAATGTTGGCATGTTAAGTTTTTCTGTTTTGTTAACTATTTTGAGAGGAGAAGGGGGTTTCTTTGGCCTCTAGTATTAGATTTGTGTGCAAATTGAAAAACTATGAAAGATGCAGGGGGTGCTCCAGGAAAGTTTCCCAACCTCATTCGGTCTCAGTTTCTATCTGAGTAAAATGGGATGATAACAGTGCCCGGGTCACAGGTCTGCTATGAGTATTAAATGAGATCTGGCATTAAAGTATGTAACATAATGAAAACACAACAAATTCTTTTGTGGTAGCATTGTCAGAAGATTCAGATGGACTTTTCTCATTTTCTTAAAGTTTGGTATTCAGTATAGAACTTGTTCCTATTTCTTAACTGTTAAGTATATCTGAGGAGCCCCAAGTAAGTGCCTTTAGGGTGGGCAAGCTTTACCTTTTTTTTGTACCCCACTCTGTATTACTTGATATGAACCTTTATACACAGTAGGTGCTAAATGCATTCTGATATAAAATTCCCTAAGTTTAGATGGGGCTTTCCACCTACTTAATTTAAGCTCTTGATATAAATGTATATAGGATCTATGTAAATGCAGTTTAATAATATGTGAAGTATCTATTTTCTAAATGTTCGATATTACCCCACGTTGCACAGAACAACTTCCAGTTCCCAGTTTGAGGAAAACACCCCATGCAAAATCTGACACATAATAGGTACTTAGTGCACATTTATTGAGTGATAAATGAATGCATAAAACCTACATGGAAGAATATAAGAGAACTAAGCAAGGAAAGAGTTTTAAAGAAAAAAATTAGTAAATTTTCTTTTAGATTTAAATAGAAAATAATGGAACAAACAGGATTAAAAATAATTGCTTGCAAGCTATAAAAAATATCATCTTTCTAATCTAAGATAAAGCAGTTTATTAGAAAATGTGGGGCAGCTCTTAGAATCCATGAGAATGCCAGACAAGCATACTCGCAAAAAAGCAGGACCCTGGCAACAACGGTGATTTGTGTAACACACTATTTAGCAGGCTGTTGTCAGCACCATGAATAAGGTTCTACTGTCATTTTCATCCTAGTTCCTTTTAAGAGTCAAAGCCCCCGGAGAGAGTCTCATTGGCTTAATTCACGTCACATGTCCACCCACACCCAAATATCTTATTTACAATCCCATCAAGAATGCATAAAATGAGGAGAGGTCATTCTCCTGAAAGAAATCAGAATGCTGCGGCCAAACTGAAAAGAAACAGATGGCAGAAAATAAATGTTCATGTTATAAACTTAACTAATATCTAGATAGAATAAATATGCATGTTGTATTGCATTTCCTAGGGCCGCCATAATGGAGCACCACAGACTGGTTAGCATCAACAACAGAAATGTATGTCTCACAGTTCTGGAGGCTGGAAGTCCAAGATGTGGGCAGGGTTGGTTCCTTCTGAGAGCCATGAGGGAAGCATCTGTTCCAGATCTCTCTCCTTGGCTTCTCAATGGTCATCTTCTCCCTATATCTTCACATTGTTCTCCCCTCTGTACATATCTGTATCCAAATTTCCTCTTCTTATAAGGATACCAGTTTTATTGGATTAGAGCCTATGCTAATGACTCCATTTTAATTGCCTCCTTAAATACTGTCTCTCCAGGGGTCCCTGGGTGCCTCAGTAGGTCAAGTGTCCAACTCTTGATCTCAGCTCAGGTCTTTATCTCAAGGTTTTGACTTGAAGCCTCACACTGGGCCCCATGCTGGGTGAAAAGCCTACTTAAAAAAATAAAATAAAATAAAGACCCCATCTCCAAATACAATTACATTCTGAAGTACTGAGGATTAGGGAGTTAGGACTTTAGCACATGAATGTGGTGGGGTGGGATGGGGTGGGTGACATAATTCAGCCTATAACTGCATCCCATAAACACACTAATTTATTGAATTAATCAAATGAGTGTATATATCAGTGGACAAACACCCAACTGTGTCTGTAGTATTTTTTTAGTGAAAATGGAGCAATAATTTAGCAAAGTCTACAAAGATCTTTGATGTTCCAAATTTGCTGATTGAGCTAATTAGAACAAAGATAAACAGTTTAATCCCATCCATTATTTTTCTTTTAAAACACATTTGATCCTCAACTACAGAGTTGCTATTGGGTACCACTATAATACAATACATATTTATTTGGGAAAAAATTAAAAGCAGCAGTAATAAAGTTTAGATTTCTGATACTGAAAAGTATAAAATTGAAATAAAGAGACATTTGAACCTTGAAAACAAGAACTGGTAACCACTTTATACCTGAGATGCCAATTTTGCCTATAAAATTTTTCAGAAGTTTTTCTGAGAGCAGAGCCAAGCAGAAATGGCTCAAATTACCTCCACCACACATACAGATTTTCTCTTTGACTCTGGCCACTGTTCAGATTTGACTCTGTCCAGCCTTGAGCAATACATGAAGTAAACAATGTTCATATAGTGGTGCAGAAAGCCCTGGCTGGATCCTGGGCTCTTTAACTTGCTTTTTAAAACTCCCAGCTCTCAGAATTTATGGTCCTATGATTCACATTTTCCCAAAACACACACTTATGGTCTTCCATGACCAATCTCCACTTCTGTTAGACCTCATCCTCCTTACCTATCTTTCCTTTGAAAGCTGTACTCCCCTAGCCAAGGAACCCGAGAGGTAGTTTTGTGTTGAAAGTTTAAAGATAGTCCATATTGTTTATGTCTTTGTGGGAGTGAGATGGCACCTCAGATGCCACCAAGGCCTGGGCATTGATGGGACTTTGTCCACTCAGCTCTGCCAAACATTGTCTGCCCTGCTTCTCCTTCACTTCCAGTGTGTGTGAATATTAACCCACTGAATTTAGATGGCAAGCCAAACAAACAGGCTACATGATTGAAAGCTCCAACTCCCATCTCTGAGGAAGGAATCATCTAGAAACTGAAAACAGCTTTGTTTATAATCTTCACTTAGCATATCAGCATAACGGGATGTGTTTTGTGGAATGTATGTGTGTTGGTGTTTATACACATAATCACAGAATTTGGATGAACCTTCACCAGCATTAGCTGGGATGACTTTGGTATAAAAAGTACTCCCCGTGCGGAGGCACCCGGGTGGCTTGGTCAGTTACGCATTGGACTTCAGCTCAGGTTATGATCTTATGGTTTGTAAGTTCAAGACCCGCATGAGGCTTTCTGCTGTCAGCATAGAGTCTGCTTCGGATCTTCTATCTCCCTCTCTCTCTGCCCCTCCCCCATTCGTGCTCATTCCCTCTCTCTCTCACTCTCTCGCTCTCTCGCTCTCTCTCTTTCAAAAATAAATAAACATTAAAAATATTTTTAAAAAGGACCTCCTATGTATATTAAGCAGTAAACATTTGGACTTAGATGCTTCTCATAATTTGTCCCCCACCGACATCTTATTATTCCTCTCCATTATGGCCACACACTCTGTTTAATGTGTTTTCCCACCCTTCTGCTGATGAAGACCTCCATCATGTCTTATGCACTTCTAGATCCTCATAACTTCAGATGGTGTTTTCCACCCCAGCCCAGACAGCATATCCTCTGGGAATCCTTCCCTGCTTCTTAGTCTCAGTCAGATGCCTGTCCTCAACATCCCATAGTGCCCTGTGCATTTACACTGCCTCTGTTCTCATGCTGTATCATAGAACACATTTTTACTTTATCTGTTTCTACCCAAACTGTGGACTCCTTGAGGGTGGGGACTATGTAGGCCTCTTATTCTCCAGCCTCTAGCACTATTCCTGGCATATGATAAATGCTTAATGGTAGATGAATGAATAAATGAATTAATTAAAGTTTAAAAAGAAATGAACAATTGGAGACACAGCTTTCTTATTATCAACAATCTAGAAGTTCTAAAATCCTCTTTATTTGAAAGTAGTACCCAAGTTCCTTTAATGTAGACCAGTGCCCCAAGATTCCCCAATTATTCCCAATAATCCCTGAATTATTCTTGGGTCCTCACCTTACAACATTCAGCCCATTTCTCAGGATAATGCATAAATTTGCTTCTCAGTAGAAATCTGTTCTGTCAGTTAAAAATACTCAGTGGTGGTAACTATTGCACAAGCCACAGTGGAAAATAAGACCCAGTATGGACTGCCAAAATTATAGCCTGCTAAGAAGAAATGGTAATGTACATAATATGTTCATTATTATGGTGTAGTGAAAAGTACACTGGACCTCAAGCCAAAAGGCAGGGAATCAAACCTGGTCCTCACCATTTGCTCGTTGGGTGGCACTGGGCAAAGATTGTTCAAGTTTCAGGGCCCAACTAAATTGATTTTAATCAAATGAAATGAGGTTCACATGAGTTGATTTACGAATTTCAAATTCTGTGTCCATGAAATGGAACAAAAATTTATATTGCTTAAGTACCTACTCCTGTCACTCGGTTAAGCATTTTAGAGATGAGGAAACCCAAATACAGATCTCCTTCAAAGTCACATGGGATCTGTTTATTTCTATTCCATCACATATTACCTTTCTCAAGTTGGTGGTTTAATAATTACAGATATTTTTTAGAAAATATTTCAAAATTACCCAGAGAGGAAGCATTTCATGCCATTGCAATTTGCTGTTATGTAGACTATTTTCTTACAGAATACAGACCAATATTATATAGACCACTCACTACTCTTAGCAGGAGTTTACTGGAAAGAGATAGGATAGCTCCTATGTCTCATCCCCTTGTCAAGTGAAGTCGATTTGCCAAGAAAAATACAAACGAGTGCTGTCTGGGTAATGCGTTCTCCATACCCACACTTTCCGAGTCCTAGTGGAATCTACAAAATGCACTGCCAGCAGTCAGCACCATATGCCCTCTTGTTGCCTCTGAATCAGCTGTGTGGGACGCTTGGCGTCATATAGCCCAAACATTCAGATGTTGGACTCATTTTTTAAATTTTCATATGGGTATTTGGCACTCAGAGAAACAGCTCACTTCAGCCTGGAATACAACATCCAAGGATTGTTTAAACATGGGATTAGTCTGGGCTTTCTCCAGGGAAATGTTCTTTTCAACATCACTTTCTAGAACAGTGATCTGATCCTGTTTATGAACAGCATCGTCAGCATTGTTAATAACAAGAATTCTTTCTCCTGTGTCAAGGTCATGCTCTTCTACCCTTTTTCCCTTCCATCACCCTAATTCAGGTGTGATTACACAACTCCTTATTCTACCCTGGAATTCACCTAACCCCTTCCCTGCCTCTGCCTTCTACATGTCCCTCTGCATGGTACACTCTCACTGCCATTTCAGCACAATTGACATGCTGAAAAACGTGCAGAGCCTCCCTCTCACCTACACAGTAGTTCAAATAAATACATTAGGGTCTTCCAGAATCTGATGCCTAGTGTGGAGGGGAAAAAGCACAAGAGAACAAATCGGGTGGTCTTTGTTCTAGTTCCAGCTGTGCCACAAGTGGAGCTCTGTGACCTTGGAAGAGTTGCTTTCCCTCTCAGATCATAGTTCCCTTAACTATGAAGTCAAGGTGATTACACAGGATTTGAGGTGCTAGATGCTTTTAGGCACCATTCTTTCCTAAGGTGCCCTTGTAATTCACAGTTCATCAGCCCTTGGCTCTTTCCCACTGAGCACCAGTGAGCTTCAGAATCATCAATGCTGTCTCACCCAGCAGACGAAAGTTAACTCTTGAGATCAGGATCCTTTGACCTCCCTGAATGGGTTGATCTCTGAGGTTGCTTCCCTTTGTAAACTTTCCACAATCCTACCCTCTTCTTTCCATCTCACCCACTTATTGCTCTGATGCAAAGCTCATAGTATGGCCAACTGCACTCTGAATATTTCCCCCAAATGCATTTGCAATATTTTAGGTCACTGGAATGTCCTTTTGCTTCACAGTCCTCAGTCAAAATCCTATCCATTCCATGAAGTTCAGGTGAGCCTCCATGAAAACTTTGCTAGTAACCCCAACTGGTTTTGTTTTTTTTCATTCAGTCATAAGAACACTATACTACCTTTCTGACCTCTTGACTACTATATTTAATGATACTTATGTAGCTCTCTTGGCCTTCTACAAGACTATAAACTCGATAGTTAAAAAACAGACAAGTTCTGGGGCACCTGGTGTAGCTCAGTTGGTTAAGTGTGTGACTTCAGCTCAGGTCATGATCACATGGTTCGTGAATTTGAGCCCTGCATCGGGCTCTGTGCTGACAGCTCAGAGCCTGGAGCCTGCTTCGGACTCTGTGTCTCCCTCTCTCTCTGCCCCTCTGCTGATCACTCAGTCTCTCTTAAAAATAAAATACATGAACACTGAGTGTTATGTGGAAACTAATTTGACAATAAACTATTTGTAAAAAAAAAATAATAAATAAATAAATAATAAAAAAATAAATAAAATAAAATACAAAAACATAAAAAATTTTAAAAAGAAAAAATAAACAGACAAGCTCTTATTAAATTTAGTTCTTCATATTGTAAGTGTGCAGACAAGTCATTGAATCTAATCCATAGACAGCATCTGCCATACTGCCAGCAATGGATACTATACTGGCTCGTCCTGGAACATCAATAATTATTTGTTTAGCAGGAAGAAGAAACAGACAAACAGAGAAATTTACTAAGGCCTATCTGATAAGCTTACTGTAAGGGCTAAATGAGAGGGAAAAAATATGTATGTATCTTTGAAAACCTTGGCTCAAATTTTAAAAACACATGTAATAAAAACATGTAAGTTATCATTAATAATAGTAATAGTAATAATAAAAATAATAGATAAAACATTCATTGGGGACCAATTTTGTGATAAGAACTATACCTACTTTGGAAACTGGCATGCGGTGGTAGAGTAGATAAAAGCATTGGAGCCCTACTAATAAGCCTGTATTCTCATAGCCCTATGTTGCCACTTTTGGTGACTTTGGGTGAGTTACCTAATTCTTCTGGACCTTCATTTTCTATATTAGGATAAACTGTCGGGACACTTGGGTGGCCTAGTCGAGAAGTCAGGTCATGATCTTGCAGTTCGTGGGTTCCAACACTGTTCAGCTCTGTGCTGACAGCCCAGAGCCTGGAGCCTGCTTCCGATTCTGTTTCCCTCGCTCTCTGCCCCTCCCCTGCTCATTCTCTCTCTCTCTCTCTCTCTCTCAAAAATGAATATACATTATTTTTTTTTTTAAAAAAAGGATAAACTATATTAGGACTAACTATCCTGCACTGTCACGCAATAACAACTCCCAAATCTCCCTGTGGCAGAACCTGACAAAAGTGTCTTCCCCACACTACACATCCATCACAGATGAATGGGAAGCTGTACTTTTCTAGTTATTCAGGGACTCAGAAGGATGGAGGCTGGCTTCACCATCTTGCAGCTATGCCATCCTGGACACATGGCATTCCAGGTGCTAGAGCAGTAGAAGAGAATGGCAGTTTTCACACTGGCGATTAATGCCAACACAGAAGTGACCTATGAGACTTCTTGTCACAGAGCCAACCTCAGTGGGCTTGGGAAGTACAGCCTTCCATCATCTCAGAAGGAGAGGTGAACCAGACATTGGTGACCATTAGAAATGTCTGATGACTACTTTGTAGGACTCTTAGGAGAATTAAAGGTAATAACCTCATCAACATATAGGACAGGTCTTCAGCAACTGTTGCTGCCTACTTCTTTTCCTCCTGATGAACTGGGACGAGTTATGTATTTTTATTCCTTTTCTATTTCTAACTCAAGTCTTTGCACATAGTGCTCAAGAAATACTTACTAAATAACTTTAACAAGAAATTTGAAGTCATTTTTCATAAGCTATCTCAAGTTCGTAGGAAATGTGGTTTTGTGGTTATAGAGTGATAAACAATTACAAGACTAATTTAACATTTTGGATAATTGTTATATGCAGAATATCCATAGGCATCACCAAAGCAGTTGGTTTTGTCATGCTTTGTTTTTTTAACAAACGCTTTCAGAATTCACATGACGTCTTCATAAGCCTACATTTCATTATTATTATAAGGCATCTTGTCAGCATTTGGCAACATTGGTTTCATACTGGTTCCAATTTCCCTCTTCTTCCTTTCCAACAAAATCCAGACTTGGTTCAGGTATCCTCCTAACCATATTGCAGCCAGGGGCTTGGGGCAAGCATGTTCCCCTCCCCCACCCTACCCCCCAGCTTCAGAGGAAGATGTGAGTGACTTAAACATGCTTCCTTTGCATGATTGGTTCAGGAAGAATGCTGTGCCCCCATTTGCCCCCATGAAACAACAGGAGTAGTGTGCTGGGTGGCTTGTGGGGAAAGTTTTCTCAATCTTGAGACAGACAGAGGGATGGGGTACAGAGAGAGAGAAGGAAGGAGAGCGAGAAAGAGAGAGAGGGAGAAAGACACTGCCTCTTTTTTCTGTAGTTGTGTTGGATGTGACCCTGGAAACTGCCACACACCAGCCTGAGGAGGAGTCTGAGGCTGAGGTCCACAGAACAGAGATGCAGTGATGAATCAGGCCCAGGGCTGGCTCTTGCTGTTTTGTGAGATGATCAACTGCTTATGCTTTAAACTAATTTGAATCCAAGTTTTCCATTACTTGCAGCTGAAAATGTCCTAAGACTAATACCATTATATATTAGCATTTTATTCATTAAAAAAATAAGTAAGAGCCCACTGAGTTGGGTGTTTGGGAAATAGTAGTAACTATGTGAGAAACAGCAGCCACCCTCGTGGAGCTTGTTGTACTGAAGGGACACAATCTTGTGCCCTCCATAGTCTTTCATGGTTCAGTAAATGACAGCAACATCTTTGCAAAGAACTGCCTAGAACATCACGGACTTCTCTTTTTCTTACATTATTTATCCAGTCTTTCAATAAGTGCATTTGACCACACCTTCAAAATGTATTCTGACTTAAACCACTTCTCAAGTCCCCTTTATTATACACCCCTTTGTCCACACCACCTCATTTCTCCAAAGTCTTAACTGCAGACTGCTTCTTAATTTGTGTATAAATGACTCTTACCTGTCAAAGGAGCCAGAGATGCTGCTTTAAGAGGCTGGAGGACTATTGGGAGAGGTTGAGGAGTAAATGGATAGTGGAGATAGCAGGCATTAGAGATCTGTTTCTAGAATTTTGACTATGAAGAAAAATAAAAGTAGACTTTCACTCTACCTTTATAGATAGTGGTCCCAAGGGAGTATGCTTTTGTTTTTTGTCTTATGAAGATGCTAAAAGAGCCTGCTTGAATACAGAGCATATTATCTGGGAGAAGGTGGGGGGTTTGGAGATGCAAAAGAAAGTGGGAATAAGTAATGGCTCCTGAAGACAGACAAAGGGATGACATTCAGAATCTGTGTGGGACCTGGGTGTGCTCACCTCTGTAACTAAAGGAAAGGGACAGAAGAAGAGTTCAGAGGTCAGGAGATGTGTAGGAACTTTGGGAGTTTCTGTTTCCTTTATGACATGTGAAGAGGGGCATCCATGAAGAGTGAGGAGGAAAAGGAGGGGAGATTATAGGGTACACGGGAGATCGGAGGAAAGCAGACAAGTGAAATAGTCATTAGCTGGAGTGGTAGAGCGAGCTTCCCCCAGAGTTCCCTGGAGACATTGTCAAGCCATGCTGAGGGCTCAGCTTGAAGGTAACGATAACAAATCAACAGCTGCCCTATTGTCCCTGCTTCAGTGACAAGTGTGTGCCCTGTTGGCAGCCACAGTGGTAAACCCTGAGGATGCTGATGCTGGGTGGCAGCAGGGAGGCAGCCCTGCAAAATTCTAATGGTGCCACTCATCAATTTTGGTCCATCTAACAATCTATCAGGAAGCTGAGACTGCAGGGATTGTGTTAATCAGAGAGAGGACCCAATCAGGCCAGTCTGGAGAATCCATGCACATCAGTGTCTGCCATGCTGAGCAGAAGAAGCTTTTCAGGACCCCCATTCTCAGTTCTGAGCATTTACTTCTCTTCCAAGATTCAGGCATTCACATACCTTCCTTGTTCCATCTTGAAAAGCAAAAATGGAAGTATCTTCAAAAAATGATCTTGGAGGCCAAAGAAAATAATGATTAGTGAAATCACCCACCCATTCAGTTAGCCAACATTTATTGAGCTCCTACTATATATGCTGCCAAGGATTCAAAGAATAAGGAAGGATCCCTGTCCCTAGAGGGCTACCTGCCCAGAGTGGGAAGTAGATACCTAAGCAAATAACCACCAATGTGAAGAGATAAATAGTTGTAAGAGCTATAAGAACATAGAAGAACAAGGACAAAGTCTGTAGGAGGCTCATAGGATATTTGAGCTGGGTAGGTTATTGGGAGGTGCAGGGATTTGTACAAGACCGGTATCATGAAATGTCCTAAAATGATCATAATATTCCCATATTTATATCTCTTCTTATCTGCCCCTCCTACCACCATACATGTCTCTGCTTTTTTCATGTTGATATAAGACCCTTTGGAAATAAGAATCACTTCTAAACTTACCTTCTGCAGCTGGAAGGGAAGGGAGAGTAGGAGTTCCTTAGAACCAAATGTTACAGGGGCTGGACCCCGAGGAAGAGATCTGCAGCCATGAGAAATTCACTGAAAAGGAATTTCTGAAGGAAATTTCCTGAAGGAAGCAGGACTGGCACCAGGTAATCTACTAGATGGAAAATGGCCTAGAAATAGCCCAAGGCATTGTCTTATGTCCTGGGCCTTTGTACTTATCCTCACCTTGGGCGGAGGTGAGGGACTAGAGCTGGAGTCTGGAGTGAGTGGTTCTGGTTCATGCCAGGGAAGGAGCCATGTGCAGACAGGAATCCTGTCTCCAGCATTAATTAGCCAGTGGACGGGCCAGGAGCCTGTTTTTCCCTCTGACCTAAGCAGCACCTTATACCCCAGTAGGTTCCCTGCAAACCAGAGTCTGCAGCAATGGCTATAACAGTAGTGCGATGAGTATCCATGGGCATTCCAGGAAGTTGTGTTGTTTATCCCCAAAGTACCCCTCTCCGTTTGTGTGTAAATGAGTCGCATGATTCATTTTCCATAAACAGGGTGGGTGAACAGAAGGGGAAAAATTCCAAAGACTAGGGACTGGCATTTCACTTTGTGGAAACTGCCAAGGACAAGTTATTTCTTCGTTTTGGCATCCTTCTGAAAAGAGAGCGAGTCTCTGAAACAAGAGGTTGTCCACAGCTGGGTCACATCACTCCCAGTCTGGGTCTTCACACGGACCCATTAAGACTGTCCAGGCACACAAATGTCAGCACAGATGAGAAGACAGGAAACAGCAGGGGAACATGTGATTGAAATGCAAACTCTTCCCCCATCCAGCACTGAAACTCCAAGGATGCAAAGGAACCAACAGGGAGGGTCTCTGCCCCGGCTTTGGTTTTTGTCACTCTAAAATTGAATCGCCATGATCAAGACCTTCCAGAATTTGACCCCCAGCATCCTTTTGTACTTGTGAGTACCAGGATTGATAATAATGGCTGTCTTAGTCTACCTGGGCTGCTGTAACAAAGTACCATAGGCTGTTGGCTTCTAAACAACAGAAATTTTTTCTCACAGTTCTGGAGACTGGGAAGTCCAAGATCAAGTCCCTGGCGGATTTGGCATTTGGTGAGGACCCCCTTCTAGGTTCACAGACAGCTGTCTTTTCACCGTGTCCTCACATAGCAGGAGAATGGATGGGTGTTTTTGCTAATCATTATTTTCTTTGACCTCTAAGATCAGTTTTTGAAGATACTTCCATTTTTGTTTTTCAAGATGGAACAGGGAAGGAATGTGAATCCCTGAGTCCTAGAAGAGAAGCAAATGCTCAGAACTGAGAATGGGGGTCCTGAAAAGCTGCTTCTCCTGAGCATGGCAGGCACTGATGTGCATGGATTCTCCAGACAGGCCTGATTGGGCCCTCTCTCTTATTAACACAATCCCTACAGTCTCAGATCTGGGTCCTCTTTTCTGAGGGCATCAGTTCCATTCATGAGAGCTTGGGCCTTGTGACCTCATCACCTCACAAAGCCTCCAGGGTGGGTTAAGGTCTAACATGTGCATTTTGGGAAAACATGAACATTCAGTCTCTAGCAGTAGCAAAATAAAAATGACTCTGGTTTTAACTGCATGCTTCCTAACTTCTTGTAAAATCCATAGTATTTTATATTGATTATTTTATCTCTACTATTCTAAAAAGTAAATATTATTATCCTTATTTACACATGAGAAGAATAACAAAGTGTGATTAAGTAACTCTTAGCTCCTAATCAGACACCTAAACATAACAGAACTTGAATTAAAAAACATTTCTGACTTGAAAAAATGGATCCTTCAGAATAGTCCACAGTACACCATTCTGTTATTTACTCTTTAACTTTATGTAGAATGTTATACCCTGCATTCCCTCGAAAACCCCTACAGCTTCCTTCCTCTGCATCCTTGATAGTGAGCAGTGTCTTTCTCCCACCTTTCACTTACCTGAGTCTTTATTATCATGCCAAATGAAATGGCAAGACATCACGCTGGGAAGAACTGTATCCAGCAGATTCTAGTCCAGGAAGCAACAAACAACCAACTCAGCCAGGTACAGAGGGGAGGGCCATGGAAGCCTCCAAGGTCAATGCCAGGGGGTGGCAGTGAGAACCCAAGAGCAGGACATGACAGGTGCCAACTCAAAGTCCAGAGGGCAAGCCCAGAATTAGGAACCAGGGGAGCTGCCAAGGAATTAGAGGCAGGGGAGTACGGGCACATTTGCTGGACAAACTGCTTAGCCAGGCTGGTCCGTCTGGGGCTTCCGGAGAGTACATGAGAGGGAGCACTTTCTTGGCTGGCCCCTGTTTCCTGCTGTCTTACAGGCACTACCTGATACCTAATACCACTGGTCAGGCAAGGCCCATTTCAGGAAGTGGTCTCTAACCAGGTTGACGAAGAGGGACGTGTCCTTCCTCTGAGTGCTTATAGCATCTGTTGTCTGCAGCACACATTTAGCTCTTGGCAAACACTGCGCTGTGTGGTTAGTTTTTAGACACCGCCACTGTGATAATAGGTCCTGGAGGGCAGGAGCTGCCTCACTGGGGTTTATATAACCAGCATCTAGCCCAGACCATGGCCCACAGCAAGAATTGTAATTACAAATGTTGATCAGTGTACTCCACGAATTTCCCGAGGCCTCTCTGTCTGACTGTGGATAAAATCAGTGAAAGTAGATTCTTTAAACAGGCTGGGGTGATTGATCAATGTTCTATCAACTAGCTCTAAGGATCTCAGTTTTAGAATAGCGTCTTCAAATGTTCGCATGCCAGCGAATCTGGCCATGTGCTAGCTCTGGGTTCTCACCTGTGACCCTCCTCATGGCTCCTAGACTCTGCCATGTTGCCTCCTGGCTGTTACTCATGCTTACTCCTGCCTTCAGCCTTTGCTCTCCTGTTCCCTCTGTACAGAATGTATTTCATGGCTCATTTTCTCACAATTTTCAAGTCTTTGCTTAACTGGCACCTTGTCAATGAGGGTTTCCTTGGCCTTCCTGGCACCCTTTCTGCCAGGATATCTGCACTTTCTGCTGCGTTATGTTTCCATGTGAAACTTAGCACTTTGCATCATGCCACATACTTCACTATCTCCCCGGCTAGAATGTCGGTCCCAGGGGGGCAGTTTTTGTCTGTTTTCCTTACTGTTGTGTCTCTAGCACCTACAATAATGCCTGTCAAAGAGTTCCCAGTAAGTATTTGGTGGATGAATGAAAATCCAAGAATCACCTGGGGCACATAAAGATGCAGATTTCTGGGACTCACTACAGTCATTCTGATACTGAAGGTTAATTACCTGGCTCACACTCTCCACAACCTGCCTGAATGCTCCTTCTTGGTCCCAGCAGACTCCTCCCTCTTTTCTCTTGTGCACCTGAGCCCTGGGGGAGACCAGGTGAGCTGCAGTCTTTCTGTGCCACCTGCTGGGGTTCCCACATGATTGCCTTCCAAGAATCCCTGGGTCAGCCTGACATTGTGGGTGGTGCATTTGGGAGGAAAGGGACTGCATTCTTTTTCTGGATGCTGTCATCTCTGCCCTCCCTGTTCACTTCCTGGACTGGCCAGAGAACCAGAGCTCACAAGGCAGCAGTACATTGCCAACAGTCCTTCAAAGGCGTGTGTGCCCCCTCAGCCCGCTAGTGACACTTTGTCTGCAGCCTTCTGGCAGCTCAGCCAGGGGATGATGGAGCTGACTGCGCCTGGAATCCCCAGCAAGTGCACGGTGCAGTCACGTTCTGGGACAGCTGGATTAGAGGGCGGAGAAGTTGAATTTGGCTTGCTTCCCTTAGCAAGTGATCTTTTTAGTGAATTGCTTGAGGCCTCTCTGGCTAGACCTGATGCAGTTATTTGCACTAGCCCTTGTTGTCTCCCTGTGCCCCGGGGACTGCCTTTACCCCTTCTCATCATCATCCTTAGTGATTCATGGTTGATTTCTGCCATGTGGATCAGCTGTTCATTCCTGTTAAGGGTCCTATAATTAGACAGAACATAAGACCTGCAGCTTCTTGCTTGGATTTTGCCCAAAGAAGCCTCCAGGGACACTCAGACCCGTGCCTAACCCTTCTCAAATCTATTCATTTACCCCCAAATCAGAGAACAAGGATGAACAAAGATTGATCTTCCCTGTGAACAGCCACCCGCCTTCATCCTTCCCTTCCACCAGACTGAATGTCCGTGTTCAAAAGTCAAGCTTAACCTTGGGGATATAGCTGGTGGTAGCGGGGGTGGGTTTTACTCAGGTCAAAATGAGTCTATAAAGCATATACACGTACATGGATCTTCTTAATTTCTTTTATTAAATGGGAGGGAGTTAATTACCTCTCTCTGTGCCATTATTTCTTCTCCTGTGCCCTGGTCACCCCCACCCAGATTTCAAGGTAAAGAGCAATAAAAGAAAGAAAATCCATATCCATATTTGTGTGAAACAGATATTTTCCAGTTTTTAGACCAGATTGCTTTCTACTGCTACTCTCTTAAGAAAAACTGGGATCTTCTGATGTTTTCAGGATTGTAGCCAGATATCAAAATATGCATATTTTATATATCTTTTGTCCTTCATGTTGTCTTTTTTGAATAGGAAAGGCACTAAAGATATGACAGGGTAAGAACTTTGAGCTCCAGTCAATTAAGATTTTTTATAAGGATAAAAGTGTAAGAAAAAAAACTGGATGTAATTTGTCAGGAGTTAAGACACTGCCACTTGCAGCTACTAGTGCATTTAAATTCCCTACCAGAACTTCACACTGTCAAGAAGATAATGGATCTGTTGATGGTGGTGCTGAGTCTGTGGGGGTTGAGTTCTTTGGGGAATTTGCTACAAACATTGCAGGGCGCTGGTGATCACCATCAGGGACAGGCAACTCAGCTCATGACATCAGAGCCAGGCAGGCCAGTAGGCAAGAGTGAAACAGTGAAGCCCGGACTCCCACCTACTCTCACTGGATAAAACACCCTGTCAACGTCCATTTCCACCTTTCCCCACCCTCCAGGGCACCAGCCCCAACCTCTCTCACCTCCCCTCTGATCACTCAGCTATGCCTGTTCCTGCTGCCCCAGCTGTAGAAGTTTCCAGCTCGTGCATTCGGTTATCAATCAATGCAGATCTCAGCTGCAGTTGGGCTGGAGCGGACAAACCAGCCTTTCTTTAGGCCAACAGGGAATGCTTGAAATAACTGGACACACAACTCTGATTGATGCAGCCACGGTTTACACACCACACTTTAGACAGTCCAAAATGGCTGGAATTAATAGCCTATTATTAGATAGTGAGGAGGAGGTGTGGGGAAGGAGAGACAAGAAAATACCTTTTCATGGTCTTCTCATTTAAATCTATTTATTTGATTTTGTGGAGTGTGAAGTGACAGGGGGGATGTATGTGTGTGTCTAAGAAGGGGTGTTCTTACCACCCTGCTGAGTCCCCTGAGGGGCTTCAGCCAGCTTGGCACCAACCCACCCACCACATTCTTTTTGCAAATGATGCGGATCCATGTGGTTGAGCAGGGAGGGGTTAAAGAGACCAGGGAGTCCTGGACTGAGGAAAGGAGAGTGAGAGTTGCTTGGCTCCCTTGCTTTCATGCCAGGCTCTGCTAGCCAGCTGCAGCGAGGGGAAATGGAGTTAAAAACCCCTGGTAAGACATTTTTCCTTGGTCTGAACATTGTTTAAATTCCTGAAGTGGGTGATCCCTGTAATAAATACCTTGGACTTTGTAAGACAGATATATTTACTCAAGTTTAAAGTTTGGATTTTGATGGATATGCACTTGGGAACGCATGGGACTAGAGTGTTTGTTATATGTTGGAACCCGTTCAATGCGCACAATGAGTTAAGAGAACTCCATTTATAGCAAAGCAGAATGTCTTAACCATTCCTTGTGGTCACCATGTCGAAGTCTGTGCTTCATCCCATATTTTGAACATTGCTGGCCTTCCCAAAACATTAGCTGACTGGGATGAGGGGGGATGGTTGGCCCAAAATATCCAAAGCACTTTCTCAAGACTTGTGTGCAAATGAAGCCTTGAACCAAACCACCTTGGAAAGGTGCTCTACAGCAAAGCGCAGAGGCAGGGGGTAGAGATGGGAAAATCTGTGTGCTCAACTCATGTCCTATTTTCCTATAAGGCTACTGGCTTAGCTGTGATTATATATTGTAGAGAAAAGATTCACCCTATCATTTGAAATACGGTTCTCTCAGAACACAATCCCTCTTGCCTGAGGTTGGAACGCTTGATATTCCCCTAAATAATACCACCCAAGCCCTACCACCCCTTGAGCAAAACAAGCAATCCAGGTAATTCCAAGAAGGCTAGATTAGAATTCCCAGGAACCTGGGTCACCCTTGCCGTCTTTGTAGAAAAGGGCACATTTCCTCACAGCCCCCTGGTGACATGACCCACCTGCCCTTCTCTCCTTGGTGAATAACAGCATTATTCCAGACTGACTGGCAAAATGAACAGCTGCCTGGCCATCATGAATCCCACTTAATGGTTTAGTTTGGTTTTCCTAAGGAGGTCCCCATCCAACCACAAACCTGTCTGGAGCTCCATGACCTTGCTGAACATGTGCCCATACTCAAGGGGGGGCATGGCCATGAGCCACCACGTGCATGCTTTGCCATTGCTACCCTGTGATGCCGCTGGAGTTTTGGTTTCCCAACATGGGAATGAGTTCCCCCCTTTTCATGATGGAATGTGTAATGTGGAAAACCATCTCACCTTGGGCTTGACTAGCTGCTCAGGAGCAAAAGCCAAGAGTAAGTTGGAGATTCCTGGCCCATCTGCCTTGGAAAAGGAGACTGCAGGAGGGTTGTGTGGGTTTTTTTTTTTTTTGTTTTTCATAATCCACCTACAATTAATTTCCCTCTTTTGGCTGGTGCTCAAGCCCATGGTGGGCGACTCCAGCATTATGTCTGGACTTACTTGCTACAATCAGAAACTGCCTCACAAGATAAAAGACCAATATAACATATTGTTTAAGAAAACACATGCCTTTTATAGGCTGCAGTACATCATGTTTGCAACAAGAGAAATAAAGTTGTGAAAGTATTATTTTCTATGATGCTGGTGTTATTTTTTTTGAACTGCCTAAGCTTCTGCTTTTACCCAGGCTGCCAGCATAGGTTTTGTATTTGGTTTTAAGCTGCTGGGAATTTTTTTCAGCACATTATTAATATTAAAGTGATTTCCAAGGCAGTATTTTCCAGTTAAGTTCGTGATTTAGTTGGGATTTCATTGTTACTTAGGGGAAGTCACAACAGAACTGAAGTCACACAGAACAACTGCCAAATAAATTTCTATTTACAGATTTTTTTTTCCTGTGTGTTAATGTAACCAGCCCTTAACACAGGTTAATAACTGGTCTCTTGGGGGTGGTAGGATGTCATTCACCATTCCGCTGCACATCCTCACCCACCTTTTTGTAACCAAGTTAAAAAATCAAAAAAAGTTATGGGAGCCTTCAAAAGAAAAGGTGCAGACTTAAGTAAATGAGGCTTGGGATACATTCTCATGAGACCAGGGACCATCTGACCCAGCAGTTGGCACATTTGGACTGCTTCAAATATCTAGTGATTATTGAAGGCACCGAGAGTACCAACAAAACTTCTTCAAAAATTGTAAGACATTATTATTTGGAGGACATTCATTAAAACATGCCTCGCTATAAGCTGTATCACCGCATATATAAAGTTATCAATATCAATAACTGACAGCATGAGCCGACTTGGCTGCTGTGAACACATTTCAGCCCCTAGATTCCTGAATAGGGTGCTCAACAAGATTCAGATTTGTCTGTTAATTCAGCATTTGGTTCTTCAAATGACCTACAAGTGGTTTGAAATATGGATTTTATAAGGTGCTTAAAATTCTCTGGACTTCTCCCAAATCAGAGGGTAGGGCTACAAAACTATATTTTCTGTACTCGACCTTGGAGGAGAAGTAGGGCTTTTATCCTCAGAGTAGATAGGAAGGGCATTCCATGAAGCAAACTGGTTTAGTTGAAAGGCATGGGTTCAAGAAAGATGATATGTTTTATTTGCTTTTTGCTGCAGAACTTCTCAGAGCCTTTCATATGCTGATGAGCATCATGACATCATCATGTGAGTGTGACATGTTGCCTTTCCCAAACCTATTTGAACTTAGGTTCCTTGGTCATAAAACAAGTCCCTTCCAACATAGTTCAGGAAACTCTCAGCTGAGAAAATGAGAAGACGAAATGGAGAGAACTCCCTTTTAACACTTCCTGAGCCCTTAGTGACACAAGGGAATGGAAAGCAAACCGCTGTGTTTCCTTCACCAGAAGCAACAGGCCAGACTTCTGCCAGGTCACCCTTGCTCTCTGGGTGCTGAGTGAGGAGTCCCTGGCCTATTTGAAATGCTGCATTCAGTAGCCCTGACAACTTCAAGAGAAGAGAATACATCTTCCAAGTTGCCAAAAAAAAAAGGGGGGGGGGGAGGGAGGGAAGGCAAAATTGGGACGAGAGCCATTTGTAGGGGCAAGTAGAATGGCTTTGGCTTTTCAGCCAGTAGACCAGCCTGGGAAAACACAGAGACCTGAAAGCTGAATGTTAAGAAGGAAGGCCATCGAGACTCAGATTTTCATCTGTTCTGTTTCTTACAAGCTGCGTGACCTTCGGCAAGTACTTAACCAGTTTAAATCTCCATTTTGCTTTATCTAAAAATTGAGTTACCTACTGCACAGGGAGCCTCTGATGAAAAAAAGTGAAATCGAGTGTGTAAGGTACCCAGGTCAGAGCCCAGGGCTTGGTAGAGACTGACTTAGCTGAATAAAACCTTCCTTCTTTCCTGGATCTAAAGATGAATGCAGCTTCCCTGAACCTGGCTTCAATTCAAGAAGGTTCACTGTGTCCTCAACCATAGGAGAACCAGCGTCCTGAGCTCAGCCCATAGCATGATCCCCAACCAGAGAAGGTGTTCAATAAATATTTTTGTGTGACTGAATAGTCATATGTGAATCCAAAAGAGAAAGGACCTTAGATTCACAGAGGAAGAAGTGATTAATGGGGGACTCAGGTAGTCTATTCTCATACATGGAGCGTTGGTAGAAACTCATTTGGTCTCTCTATCCTTATTTGATCTTCCCCCAGGGGAGTCCCTCTGACAGTTTGCCGGACATTTCTGAGGGGGAGGGGGGCGTGGCGGGGAGTCGCTTCCCTTCCCTGACATCTAAGAACAGACAGTGCTGACATCAGCAGGATGTCATTCTCTGTCTGCAAGTGGGTGAGGGAGCTTGTCTGCCACCCTGACCATGATTGTGATTGGGGAAGGGGATGCAGAGTCTCCACGGTAACCCCACTCATAACTTTAACATCACACAGATGGGCAAGCCCCATGATTCAGGGTAAATTCTAAGTCTCACCCCCAGGCCTACGCATGCAACCAAGCACTTAAAGAGAACTTTATTATAAAGATGAGACTTTTGGAAATAGCCAGAGAAAAGTTGTTAGTATCTAATTTATGAAATGAAATAAGAGGTTCTCCCCATATTTAGTGTTTTAGTTGGTAAAACAATTATACTGCTTTCAATCCTTATTAACTCTCCTACAGGCAACATTTATCGGTATCCCCTGTGACAACATAATTAGTATTCTAAGGATATTTTTCACCAGCTGCTTATGTCTTCAAGTTAAAAGTCAACAGCTAAATATATAGCATGGCAAGAACATAAACACTGAAATTGATTTTAGTACTCAAAACGACTTGATTATATTTATAGCCATAATTAGAGAAAGGCTTAATGCCTTATATAATCAGTTCTTTATTGAAAGTTTCATGACAGAGGACTTGATGCTAATTCACCTTGTAGCATCAAGGAACGAGCACTGATTTTTAAGCAACACCATTGGCTTTAGCTTCTGGGTTCATTAACTACAAAATATGTTGCCCTACATCATATATAGTACATTAAGGGCTCTTTATTGAGCAGCTTTCAAAGGAGTTTCTATTTCAATTTGCTAACATAATATATGCCTTTCCCAAGTACCTGGTTGGCTATTTTAGTCTAGGGAATGAGTGACGCTTTTTTCTTTTTTTAGGAAAAACAATGTTAATTCTGTATAATGTTGATAATATCTCTAGCATAACACTGCAAAGAATTTTCATCTTTTCTACATGAATGTCTTTCTTATCTGGAAGACTTTAGAGCCCGTTTCTACATCTTTGTGGTATTCTTTCTGTATCTCTGAAATTGGAGAACCTTTGCCCCAAAGTTTTATATTTGAAAAGTAAAATTTCCTAGTAATGGTACTAGCTAGGAGTTATTGAGCATTTGCTATGTATACCAGACCCTTAACAAAGTATACATATTACGTCATTTCATCTTTCTAACAACCTGATGAGGCCACCTTATTATGTATCTGTTTCAGAGATGATGAGGTTGAGAGAAGTGAAATGACTAATCCAGGATGACCCTGCAATAAGTGATGACTCAGGCAGCCTGGCTCCTGACAATGAACTCCTGACTGCCCATTACAGCCACAGACTAGTCAAAGTGAATTCCCAGTGCTCAGACCATTGCCTGCTCCTTTCCTGTGGTTTTCTTTTACTTCTTTTTTTCTTTAATTTTTTTAAAATATGTATTTTTTATTTTCTTTTAATGTTTATTTGTTTTTGAGAGAAAGAGAGAGACAGAGTGTGAGTGGGGAAGAGGCAGAGAGAGAGGGAGACATGGAATCCAAAGCAGGCTTCAGGCTCTGCGCTGTCAGCACAGAGCCCAATGCGGGGCTCAAACTCACAGACCGCAAGATCATGAGCTGAGCCAAAGTCGGACACTTCATTTATTTTTTGAGAGAGAGACAGAGCACGAGCAGGGGAGGGGCAGAGGAAGAGAATCCGAAGCAGGCTCCAGGCTCTGAGCTCAATGCAAGGCTCAAACTCATGAGCTGCGAGATCATGACCTGAGCCAAAATCAAATGCTTAACCAACTGAGGCACCCAGGCATCCCTTCTTTCTCTTCTTAGCATTCACAAACATATATTATATATGCATATATATATATATGTGTGTCATGTATATGCATATATGTAGTTATATGTATTACATTGAAAGAACATAAAAAGTAACTTTGATTTGGCTGTTGAAGACCACTTCATTATATTTGTAGCTCTAATTACTTACATGATATACACATAATACTTTGTGCCTCAGTGTCATTTTAGAAACTTTCATATAAACCATTATTCTCATGATCTTATTTATCCTTAGGTTAGCCCTGAAAGATTGACAGATCCTGTGTTCTTTGGCTTCATTTAGCAATGAAGTGATTAATCCCCTGTGAGTTCACTACTTGTAGCAGAACTCAAACCAGAACCTCTTGGCTCACTCCAGCTGTTACTCCAGAATATCAGAGTGCCTTGTTACCTTTCACAGGCCATCAGACAAACAGTAGCTCTCTAGACTATGCAGAAGCTTAACAGATGGAAATAAAATAACAAACTGTGAGTCAGAAATGCAACATGAATCTCAGGCACAGTGTTTGTATAGTGGAGTTTCACTCTTTTGAAGAATCCACCATCTTTGTTTTCCTCAAATTCTGATCATGTGGCTAACTATGTCTCCTTGGGACCTGACCAAAATTCTAACCCCAGTTATCACCCCAGAGTGTTATAGGACACAAGGATATCGATGGGAGTCACCGTCCCCCACCCCACCCCCCGCAACTAGATTATGAGTTCACCTCTGTAATCCAGTCTTCAACACAGAGCCTGGCAGTAGAGGTACTCAAATATTTATCCATTCATTTATTTGTTTTATGTAAATGTTTGCTGAATTCTTATTGGCAATTGGAAAAGATATAGGAAAAGAGAAAGAGGAGAAAAATTAGGGGCATAAATCCCAGTTTTAGGTACTTTCCCATAGGATGGGTCTCCATCACCTTTCTGATCCCCCTGCCCAAAATACCAAACTTTGGAAAAATT
The DNA here is from genome assembly GCF_003009895.1 of Hyaena hyaena. Taxonomy (NCBI): domain Eukaryota; kingdom Metazoa; phylum Chordata; class Mammalia; order Carnivora; family Hyaenidae; genus Hyaena; species Hyaena hyaena. Next base: position 886,245 of record NW_024080821.1, read on the forward strand.
CCTAGGTGTTCCACTTTCCAAGAACAGGCCAGGGTGGGGCTGGTAGTCTCAGAAGTGGCCTACAAAAAAGTTCTTTGGGGACTTAATGTGCCCTCCAGGACAGTGGAACCTGTAAAACTTATAGGAGGGAATTCTAGGGAGGAGACCAGCCTGGCAAAGCAAACTGCTTCTTCCCACCACAGAGTTAAAAAACAATATCCAGTCTTTAGGTTGTGGGAAAGAGAATGGTGAAATCATTCTCTGTCTGGCACAGTTGCAGACTATTAAGTCGTTTGGGAAATGTGGACTTGTACCAATCTATGAGATTGGCCATGGCCATTTTAATATGTTTTTGAAAATCAGCGAGTGCTTAAAAACTTGTAGTAAAAGCCCTAATAAACTAAATTAGACCGGGACTCTGCCAGAATTGTATTTACCTCTTGAAGTGGAAGGTTAGAAAACCATGTTCAAAATTAAAGTTAAAAGAGAGAGAGAGAGAGAGAAGAAAGAGCAATAGATCTGTGTATTTAGGGAGTTGCTTGGTTAAAAGAACAAACTGTCCCCTCTCAAAAGCAGCTCATTTTCAAAGTGACAGGTGAGTGCTTTCAATGACACACAGTTCTCAGGAATGATGCCACCCGCCAGCCCCCTTTTTTGCTTTTGTTTTGTTTTATGAGTCCTATTTGTTTTTACAAGGGTAAGTTTGGAGAGAGAGGGGCATAGTTACTGCAGCCAGAAGAAGAATAAATGCTTTGTGCATTGTGCATGCCCATGTAGTATACTGAACAAGTACTAATAAGAATAAAATTATTGGAGCAAATAAAATCACATATGCTTTTTAGTCACCTGGGAGAGGGGCTGTGCCAGCCTTTTTGAGCACATAAAAATCATAATTCTTCACATCTGAATAGCATTATAGAATTTATAAAGCTCTTTCACATATACTATCACGCTTGATCCTCAACGGTGTGGTGAGTCAGGACTGATCTGTGTGATTATCCCATTTTACAGTTCAGGAAAGGGTAAGTGGTTTGTCCAGGCCATGGAGCTACTAGGAGTCAGTCAACACTTCCAAGGCTGTCTGGCCCTGGAGCATTCCAATTTGTCCATTGTGACACACGGTGGTATGAATCTGAGCAAAGATCTCTAAGGTCACTTTGTGTAGACACAGGAGATGGACATATCATCTGTCTCCCTGGACAACAGGGAAATTGTCTACACCAGGAGAAAAGCATGGAACTAAGGTTTTATAGAGCCCAGTTCTGACACAGTCTAGCTGTGTTCCCCTTGAGACTTATATACACAGTATGGCATTCTACTTCCAGAAGGTGTCATTAAACATCATGTGAAACTAATGTAAGTTATTATGTCCATTGAAACCTTCTAAGAACTCACTGGCTTTGAGACCATTTTTCTGTGCATATTAATGAGGGGCTTGGTGTTTCCTATCATACATTACCACAAACAGTGACTTAAAACAGCACGTGTACTCTGCTATAGTTCTGGAGGTCACAGGGCTAAAGTCGGGTCAGCAGGGCTGCATTCATTCTAAGGGGTTGCCTTTTCAGTACTAGAGGCACCAGCACTTGACTCGTGGTCCCTTCCTTATTTCATTATCACATCTCCTACCAGTTCCTCCTGCCTCCCCCCCACAAGGACCCTTATGATTACATAGGGCCTACTTGCATAATATAACACAATCTTGCCATCTCAAGATCCTTAACCTAATCCCATCTGCAAAGTCCCTTCTACTGTGTATAGTATCCAGGGATTAGAGCCTGGGCGTGTTTGGGAGCCATTCTTCAGCCTACCACAGCTGGGGGTGACAGAATTTGAGACTGACTTTGTATCTTGCATGCTATCATTCACAAATAGAATGACAAAGCTCCCCAGTGTAAACTGGCCATCCTTCCCCCTCCTCCCCACCATCCACCTATGTCCTCTGTAAATAAGCATCACGCAGACAGGTGAAGACCTTTCATAATGAGAAAGAGGGCAGAGACAGAGGGCAGCTTAGAAGTTTAGAAGCAAGCACATCTCTTAGCCTCTCTTTTTGCATAGGAAAGAATGTCTAAGCAGCACAAGTTGACAGCTTCCCCTGAGAGTGCTAATATTCCTTTGGCTTTCCAACCTTGCCATCTAGAATGACATCTTCCTCAGGTCTCCCAGGAAGTTGGACACGCTCTCCAGTGCTTCTGGGCACTTGGACCAAAATATGACTTGTAATTTGGAAATCATGTTTTTCTCCCTCATGGGACTCTGTACTCCTTGAAGGCTGTGTCTGGTTCATCTCTGTATATTCAAGGATCTATCTAGCGCCTGCAGGTAAGCCCTTTATAAATGTGTGTGGTATGAGTACGTTTTACCAGATGTTATTTTAGCTAGTCATGGTACCAGAGGAAAATTTAGTTTCCCATCCTCCCCTTTCCTGGACTTCATCTTCAGTGCCCTCATTTCAGTTGTGCCATTATTGACAACGCTTTGCCTCTTGTCAAACACCCAATCTTTACTTAAAACACTGGCTCTGTTTTTTCCGAGTCCTGAAAACCCAGGACTCAGGAAGCAGATGCTTCTATGCTGAAAGCCAAAATAATAATTCAGAGCCTATTTCCTTCTCTCTAAGTAGACCATAGGGTATGGCAGCAGCCAGTCAGAGCGACTCACTCAGCATACTATTTTCTTTGCTCTGTGAATGCCTATAGCTCTTCACCTCCTGTTCAGTAACAGGGAATCTGTCTCCATCCACATGATGGGTCTTTCTGTGCATATCTTACTGAAACGAAGAGAAGAAACAAAAATGCATGGACATTACCTACAAGTAATATGTAGATACATCACTGTGGTTTTTATTAGTTCCACCCTTGATATTTTAACACTACCTCTTACTAAAATAAAAGTGGATGCTTGACAAGAAAAATCTGGTATTGAGAAGGCCACCCAAAATTTGTAATTATGACTCCGTTTGGGGAACATGTAAATGCAAGAAACAATGATTTCCTCTATATACTCACTCAAGGAAGTTTACCTGGGAGCAAAGTGAAAGTCAGATGCAGTCAGACTGGATCAAGTGCCTTTCAACCCTGAGGTCGAGATCCCTGATGCCCTTTTTTCTTTATGAGCCACCAGAGCTGTTCTGGCTCCTAATAGAATCTTAAATACTTAGAGGAAAAGTTTGTGGCCAATCAGCAGTGCCACACACATTGTGTCATACAAATTTCAAACCGTTCTAGCCTGACACTTAGACTAATATATATTGTGAGCAGGTCAAAGTGTGGCTTGCTCAGAATTGTGCTAGAAGCCATGTGAACTGCTGGCCGACCATTCTCTGCTGGCACTGCTTTACTGCTGGGTAGTTCCTAGTACTCCATAAAAAACACGTGTGTGTGTGTGTGTGTGTGTGTGTGTTGGTTCAAATGAAAGAAGATTTGTCTCCCAGGAAAACTATTGAAACATGGAGAGACTGCAATCTCATTTTCAAATATTAGCTTTCGTTTTATGACAGATCATGCTGTTTCATGCAGCATATCTATATTAAAGAGCATGAACAAGTCTGCCTTGTTCTGTTCCGGGCCTATCCCTCTCTAATGTGCATTTATGAAAACACAGACATATCTGATTCCACACACACTGTACAATATTTTATCGATTACAGTGAAACATAGTTATATCATATTTCCAGGGATTGAGAAAAGAAAACATAGAAAGTGGGAAACACTGAATTTGATTATGCTAGGCATGGAGTTTAAAAGACCTGAATTGTGGGGAGGTCTTGTACGCGGGAATAATAAAAATAGGTTTTACTAAAAAACCACCCATTTATGAACCATCTGACATCTCCCCAGCATACTCCTTTGTGTCTAGACACACAGTACATAGAGCAGGCCACTTTTCTTTTCCAGATCCTTCTTCTGCTCTATTTCCCTCCTGCCAAGCTTTGTTAAGAGCCCTGAAGTCTTGGGGCACCTGGGTGGTTCAGTCCATTAAGTGTCTGATTTCAGCCCAGGTCATGATCTTGCGGTCTGTGGATTCAAGCCCCACACCGGGCTCTGTGCTGACAGCTCAGAGCCTGGAGCCTGCTCTGGATTGTGTTCCTCTCTCTCTCTCTGCCCCTCACTCACTCACACTCTGTCTCTCTCTGTCTCTCAAAAATGAATAAATGTTTTTTAAAAAATGGAGTCCTGAAGTCTCTGGTCCAGATTATTCCAATGGTTTTCTAACTGGCTTCCAGGACCCCCTCCCTCTGCAGTCAGCAAACATTCTGAAAAGGACAAATCTACATTAAAAACCCTGTAGTCTCCTGATGGGCTGGACTGACATGGCTCAGAGTCCCTTAAACCACCCAGAAAATAATTTCAGCTCCGAGACCAGATAAATGTTTGTCCTTCTTTTCTTCTGTTCTATTGAATTTTTACATTTAACTATTTAATCTATCTGGCAATTAGTGTTTCCAATGAGATGAATTTTTTTTCCAAAAAGATATCCAACCTTGTCTTTATCAATCCTTCTCTCCTAACTCTGATCTGTGTTTTCTCTCATGATGCGTGACTAGGTGTTTTAGACACCAGGGTCTGTTTCTGGGTTCTCAGCTCTCCTCTGTTATATTCTCTGCTTATTTCTTCCCAAATATATTTTTGATGGAAGGAACATCGTTTTTGCATTGTTTTAATGTCAGGTAGGTATAGCAACTCCCTTCATACAGTCTCTTAAATTTTTCTAGCTGTTTTTATTAGTTTTTTTTTCAAGTAATTGTTAGAATCATTTTTGAAGCAATTATATGTATTTACATGTCCTGCAGAGGTCTTGGTTATCATCTCATTACTCCTAGAAATGAATTTTGAGAAAATTTACATCTTTACATTATTTGGTCTTCTCACATAGAAACATGGCACAATTCCTCATCTTTTTATTTCCTTTTACGTTTGTAATGATGTTAAATTTGTTTTTTATGTAAGCCGAACACATCTTATAGTGTTTTGTAGTTTTTTTCTGAGTTGCTTTACATTTTTGATGGTCTTTCAGATGCAACCTTTTCCCGTTATATTTTCTAGCTGGTTATTGCTATTACAAAAGAAAACTACTGACTTTTTAATGTTTATTTCATACTTAATGACCTTACTGAACTCACTTATTCCCATAAATTTTTGGCTGATTCTCCTGGGTTTCTTAAGAGGCTATTTTCTGAAAATAGTGATTTTTTTTTCTTTTCCAGTAGGCAGAGGTCATACACCTCATTTCTGTACTTGTTCTCATTACATGGGCTTGATCTTCCAGAACAATGTGAAATCACAAACTCAACTTTGATCCCCCACCTTTGATGCATTCGCTCCCCACTTCTACCCCCAGATATCCTCTCTTTTCCTGGCATTTTCACTTGGCTCTCCTTAATGAATTTCAACATCTCTTGGTGTCTTGGTAACTTTCCCCTAGTGACCCCATGGAACTTCATCTACTAGTCAGCCAGGTGCACCAGCAAGAGTGACCAAATAAAATACTGACATCCAGTTAAATTTGAATTTTAGGTAAGCAACAAATATATTTTTGGTATAAGTATGTCTCATGCAATATTTGGGACAACTTATAGTAAGAAAATCACTGGTTATTTATCTGAAATTCAGATTTAACTGGGAACCCTGTGTTTTTTTTTTAATTTGGTAAATATGGAAATTTTAGTGCCAGTTCCAATTGCCAAGCCAATTAACTCAAGTTCACCTTTATGATCATATGTATAGGTATCTATCATCATTTTGTAATATTTTACCATAGTGCTATGTTCATGGGGTACTTCATATCCCCAGAACCTAGTAGTAGCTGACATATCCTAGCATTTAATGTGTTTGTTAAATGAATTTTAAAAATATATGAATGATGGAAAACAGATCATCAATATTTGAGTATTACTGGAACTGTAAAAACACAGACTGTAAAAAGTTTTCATCTTATATAGAGGAACAAACAGGTGTGTGATTCTACTCAGTGTCAGAGCATCCAGGGAAAAGATAAAAGTACAGCCACTTTTCCACATTTCCAGAACTGAAATTTCTTTTAATCCACAAGATAAGTAAACATATCACTTTACTTTTCATATTTGAAAGAGCCATGAGCACTGGAGTAGAGTCATGAAATTTTGGATCTAATTCTGACTCTACCACGAATTAACTCTTTGACCATGGGCAAGTCGCTTCACTTTCCTGGGCCTTGGTTTCTTCATCTTAAGACTAGAATAGGAATGGCTGTCAAACTCTTTAGTAGTAAAGTCACTCAAAAATGAAATATTACACAGGACCCCAATATCTAATACAGGTAAAGGTAGAACTCCTCTGATTGAAAACATAGCAGGTCTAGCATCTCCAGTTCAACTCCTCATTGCCTTCCTGAGTAGTCCCATAAGCAGCTCTATAACCCAACACCATTAGGCTGCACAGACTTCAAGGCCAGTGTACTATCCCACTTTAACGTTGATGTTACTGTAGCATCGTACCCAGGTACAGATTACCTGACACTGAATGGGTACACACATATAGACAGTAACATTAAAAGTAACCAATACTTGACTCCTGCAGTCTTTGATGAAAAGGAGGAAAACTACTAGTCTGAAAGCATCCCAACTTTCTATAATTACGTTCTTATATATATACGTTCTTATATAATTACGTTCTTATCAAATGAGGTTCTATAGTCATGGTAGTGATCTGGGATCATGAGAAAAGCCTTACAGATAAGATTAACTTCCACTGTGTATGCTGTACTCCACTTTGTGTCTCACCAGAGTGGCCGCAGTCTGTGGGAGAGACTATTGCTATCATCTCCTAAGGGGTCTACCTGTGTCTCTGCTGTGAGGCCCCACAGTCTGACTTCTCTGCCTCCTCAAGAATGACCCTTCCTAAATGTACCCCTGGTCACATCACACTCATTACAGCCTTTCCACCACTAACATTCCCTAAATGCCTTCAACAACTTGACTCTCCATTGCTCTGAAAGTGTACAATCTTCAGTGAAATCTAGCATGTCCTACATACCTTCCCAGCACTTTCTCTGCTCCTCAAATCCACACCCCATTTACCATCAAGGCTTTACACATGCTGTGCCTCTGCCCAGAAAACTCTCCCCTTGTTCTTTTCATAGTCAACACCTACCTGCTTGTCCTTCAAAGCTCTGCTTTCTCAGCTCTGAAAAGCCACCCTACCATAAGCTGGCATAAAATTCCATATTTTTCTTCTCTATCACCTGTTTGTGTACTTACATGATCACTGTCTGCCCTCCTTGCCAAATCATAAACTCCATGAAAGGTCGGCACAGGGACTGACATATAATTCACTTTTAATAAATATTTGTTGATTAAACTACTAAAGAGCTAGGAAAAATTATTGACACCTTTTACAAAAATGTGCCACAAGCATTAAGAATTAATGAGTGCTTTGGTGAATCAAAAGTAACTTGTGGAAAACAAAAATTTAGCTAATCGGGATATCAAATTCTCTATTCATCTCTGATAGTTGTGCCTTAATGTTTTATTCATACCAACCAGGAGGAGGGAAAAACAACTCAGGATTTTTAACACAGGGGATTTCATTGAGGGGATTGGTTTCATAGGGATAAAAGTCTGAAACTAGTGCTTCATCCACAAAGGAACCAAGAAAGTCACCCTCCATGTGCTTAGAAGGTAGAGAGTCAGATAAACTTGGCCAAGAGCATGAGTGAGTACTATGGCACACAATAAAAATTACTGGGTGAAATAGTAAAGTTAAAGATATGGATTTAGAATATAAGACAGGCACAACCTAACCAGGCATATCTATTTTTCTAAATAAAAGTATATAACTAGAAAAGAGGGCTGGTAGTGAGATACAAATTGAGAGGGAGAGGGGCAAGAAATGCATGAGCCTTCAGATTATGCCTGGTTTCTTCTCTGAAATAATACCTAAATTGAGCCTCTCAGAAAACCAAGCACTGTTTATGATCATACATAACTTGCTGGAAACCACTGTTGTGACATAGACTTTCAAAGCCCACATTCAAGACCTCCTGTGAGTTTTGTCCCTCTCTCTCCTTCCTACTCACAATCCTAGCACAACTGGTTTTGACAGTTTAATATTACACTCTTTCTGGCTCCATTCTCTTGGACAGTGACGTTTTTGGCCACAGATGGAGGCTCACAAACCCCATGTATTTTCATGACTAAATGAAGAGTTTATTTCTCCAACATACAAAGAGGTGATTACCCAGAGACTTGTCCCTAAAAGCACTCTTAAGATCAAAGACCTTAGCTGAGCTACTGAAGTGTTAATTGGCCAAATACAATTGTCAAAAATTAGTTTCTGTGTGAACCAATTAAAACAAGTTAATTGGGAGTTGTCAGCACTTCTAAATATTTATACCAGTTGATGCAAATATTTATTTACATATCATCTGCTTGCAATTTTTATCACTTCTGCTCTCTGCAAAGCTGCTCATAAACCATTAGATCATGTCTCTTGATGCTTAAATTAAAATCTAAACTTATTCTAGTCAACTGACAGTAAGCTAAAATATTTTTGTTCAAATTCTTTGGACGATGTGTATTTTTGACAATGTGTTTATATTCCTCATTTGTAAGGGAAAGTGATACTGTAGCCATCCTTTCAAAGGGAGATTTCTGATTTTTTCATAGCCAGTTCATTCTATTTTCCCATGTGGTATTCATTAAAACAATTCCTAACTTTGTTGATTTTCATTTTTATCTACAGAGTGTTAAAACTTGCTTTCACACTTCTGCAATCGGTTAGCAATATCAGCCCAACTCTTGGGCATTCTTTCTGTGACGGCACATCAAATCTATGTTAGTCCCAAAATGTCACCCCCGCCCCCACCTCACCCTGAAAATCCTTTCTCCAATCACACGTCTTTCAACCACCTCAAAGCACATCTTCAGTCACACCTTCCTTATCATTTTGAAATTTGTTTACCTATCTTCTTCTGTCTTCAAAAAATAAAGTTCCCTATGACTTTCTAATGCTAACACCTGCATTAAAATACTTAAAATTGATAAAGTTGATTATTTCTGTTACATGTGACACTGAAATGAATAATGAAAAACTTTGGAGAAAAGTCCCGCCACTTAAGAATGACCTCAGTATGGGGGCACCTGGGTGGCTCATTTGGTTAATCATCTGCCTCTTGGTTTCGGCTCAGATCATGATCTCACAGTTTGTGAGTTTGAGCCCCACATCAGACTCTGTACTGACAGTGTGGAGCCTACTTGGGATTCTCTCTCTCTTCTTCTCTCTCTCTCTGCCCCTCTCATTCTCATTCTCTCTCTCTCTCTCTCTCTCTCAAAAATAAATAAAGTTAAAAAAAAGAGAATGGTCTCAGTATGCAGTCTTATATAGTTCCATCTATAGTTTCATCAGTGATTAGTATGTTACTTGTTTTTGTGTGTTCATGTAATTGTGGCATTATATATTCAATTCTGTTACTATGTTTTCATTTACTGTAATATGATAGGCATTTCCTTCATGTAATTAAAACTTCATAAAGTTTATTTTTGATGGTTACATGATAGTCTCTTAGTAGACAGATGCATCACGATTTAGCTGAGCCATCTCTTACTGGATTAGAAAAGCACTGGAAGTAGTTTAGTGCCTGAATCTGATTACTTGATCCCTCTTCCTGCATAAAGAAAACATGCACAGAGAACAACAGAGGTACAAGGGATATAGAGTTCCAGACGCACATTGTGGTTATCAGCTATGGATCATAGCAGAATGCTAAGTGTTATCTGGAGAGAAGGGTTCACATAAAATCTTTGAGGACAAAAAAAGAATATGTTCTTGGTTTCAGCTTTGTAAGAATGCCCATTTAGAATTAATGACCTGGGAGCATAAACAATTGAGCCTAGAAATTCTGTGCCAAGAGATGTGAAGAAATTCTTTGTAACACCATGCTTCCCATATCCTTGGAGGCAAGGAGGGAAGGAGAAATCTTCCCACACACTCCATTTCCTTTCTCAGAGACTGGCATTTGAGACCTCCTATACTCATAAAATTAAGAAATTTTGGGGTGCCTGGGTGGCTCAGTCAGTTGGGCGTCCAACTTCAGCTCAGGTCATGATCTCACGGTTCATGGGTTCGAGCCCCACATTGGGCTCTGTGCTGACAGCTAGCTCAGAGCCTGGAGCCTGTTTCAGTTTCTGTGTCTCCCTCTCTCTCTGACCCTCCCCCTGCTCATGCTGTATCTCTCTCTCTCTTGTTCTCGCTCTCTCGCTCTCTCTCAGAAATAAATAAAAAGTTTAAAATTTTTTTAAAGAAATTTCTGTGGTGGCCCTCATCTCCATGTCTTCTCATGTCTCTGTTCGATGCTGTGTATCCTTTTAATTTTTATTCTGTAGTTGAGCCCCACACTTTGCCCATCTCCCCAGTGGTGAATCCTGGATGGACTCTTTTCAGTGACTCAGTTTTTTCTCCCTCTTAGAACAAGGTGGTCAAGAGGGAGAGGCACCTGTTTCAACAAGGGCGTGCCTTCCCCAGAATCTCAATGTCTTCCTCTACTTTTTTTATTTCTCCATCCGTTGCATGACCCCAGGAAGCAATGTCTATTGTCTTTGCTTCCTACACTGGAATCCTGTACACCACTGGTTCTCTAAATATGGTGGCATCGGTGCATCACCTGGGAGCTTGTTAGAAATGCAGATTCTCAAGCTCCACCCAGATCTGTTGTATTGGAATCTCTGGGAGTAGGACACAGAAATCTGAGTTTGAGAACCACTGCTGTAGACTTATCTCTGAATGATACAGCTTTCTTGCTTGAGTCTTTCTCTTAATCGGCACTTGCCTTCAACAGATCCCCTAAGACTTGACAATGCAGCTGCAAATTGCATGCTCAAATGGGAAGTAATCTTTTACCATGTGCTCATCCCCCCATATTTTCCTTTGCTTAATTTTTAAATCTCTAGACTTTGAGCAAATTATGCTATTTCTTTGGTAGCAAGAACATTTATCTCTGTCACCTTATCCCTCTTACAGTAGCAAATGCCTCTAGTGTTTCATTTGCCTTTCCCTTTCTTTACTCTTTTCAAACAAACTCAGCTGTTTTTAAAAGTGTAGCATGCTTCTTAACTTGGCTCCCTACCTTCTCCATATGTGGTATTAATACCCTTGGCTGGATCACAGCACCTTCCCCTCATTCTCTTTCTCTTTGGTTTCAGCCCCATTCATTTGTTTTCTTCATGATATTATTCTAAATTTTGTCCTTTGAGATCCTCCTTGATAAGAGATGTTAAGTCAGCAATTTCAGAAGCTGCCAAAATATCCATAGTTCAAACAGACCTTGTTCATGGCTAGTTCTCCAAGTTGGATAATTCTACCCATCAGCCCAACATCTGACACTATCCAGAATCAAGTGTTATAGCCCAGCCTGCCTTTCCTTAAGGCAGTCTCTTAATCTCAGTAGTACTGACTCCTCAGACTGAATAAATCTTTGTTATGGGGGCTCTTCTGTGTATTGTAAGATGCTTAGTGGCCAGAAGCTCCCCTTCCCCAAATTATGGTAATCAGAAAATGTCTCCAGGGGCTCTTGGGTGGCTCAGTCGGTTGAGCATCTGACTTCAGCTCAGGTCATGATCTCACGGTTCGTGGGTTCAAGCCCCACATCAAGCTCTGTGCTGACAGCTCAGAGCCTGGAGCCCATCTTCAGATTCTGTTTCTGCCTCTTTCTCTGACCTTCCCCTGCTCACGCTGCCTCTCTCTCTCTCTCTCTCAAAAATAATAAAATATTTTTTAAAATGTCTCCAGACGTTGCCAAATGTTCCCTTAGGGGTCAGGGTACAGTTCACTTCACACTGGCTCAGTCTTTCTCCCTGAACTGTCCATTAAGGACTGATGCTACAATTTCTAATGGTAACCCACCTGCACCTGTGTCATTTTTTCAACAATGGTGTTATCTTGGCACTAGTGAAATGAACCCTGCAGAATTCCATCCTAATTTTCCTAGCCATCCTTCATAGTCCTGTCCAGATGTCTGTAACAACATCCAGCATGGCTCTCCCATCCCTCCATTTGAGCAGCTTCCAATAGTCCCTCACATATGGGCATCCTTTGGGGTGTTAGTCTCCTTTGTTTTCTTTCTTTAATTTTTGTTGGATTTTTAAAGCCTCAATCATGCCTCTTTTCTAACTCCCAACTTTAAGAGCATTTAAAATGTTTTAGGTTTGTATCTGTTCAACCTCGCCTCTAAAATCTCTGCATTTCTCCTAAAGAAGTAACTTTTTTCCTTCCGCTCAGTCATAGCATCTTCCTTCATTTTCTTTCATTTCCAACAACTTGTGATCTAAATGCAGTATCATAGCCTGTGTTTTAGCCCAATTCCATTCTTCCTTACATCTCTAAGCAAATCTATCCCAGAAACAGTTTAAGAAAACAGCCTTTTACATAAACTTCCCAGCCAAATGCCTGGAGAAATGAATAAGGAGCTATACTCCTCTTTAACTATGATCTGGGCCTGGGTCTTTTAAATCCATATCATATCAGGTCTTATTTAAGACATAAGCTTAATGAAAAAGAACCTAATTTGAGACCATTAGCAGGGGAGCCCCAGGAGGCTGTGGGCAAGCCACACCAATCAGGAAACCAGTCTTCTATAGCCCCCCTTGAGCCTGTGCAAATTCCAAACAAGATAGAAAGGATCTCAAGTTGTATCAACTGAGCAGTGTTCCCATAGACTAGCACTAAACCTGAAGGCCAGACCACTCACTCTCATTCTCTCTACACTAGATGGAATCTAGCTGGATTATTTTTACTTTATTTTATTTTATTCATTGATTTTTTTAAATTTTTGGCTACTTAAAATCCAAAACATCCAATATTGGCCTCAGCAGCAATTTACTACAAGCCAGTGCCACCAAAACAAGTCAGAAACAGAGGCTGGCACAGCCAATTCATGCAAAACCCTGTCACAATAGCTGTACCAATATCTGTGGTCTCATGTCTAAGTTCTTTGCTCCCCAGATGTTTGTTTTTAATCTTAAGGTTTCCAGAACTAATGTGTTGGGGATCACAATGCTAGCCCTTCACCTCCTCTTCCTCACTAAATGAGTATCACAGTATCAACTTCACTGATAGCTGGGGAATACCCAGTAAATCTAAAACGTAGAGCAAGTAGGAAACCTCACTGGAGAAGCCCAGCCATGGCTTCCCACTGCCCTCCACTGAACTGAAGAGACTGGAGCCCAGTGTTAGATTCATGTGACTCACCTGTTCAGTCACAGCCGGACCTGAAAGAGCACACACCTAACTTGCAGCATTAATACAGGAACCCAGAACTCTGCGCACACAAGAGGCAGTGTGGAGGCATGGCCTGGCAGACATCTGTCTTCATATGGTCTAATAAGTTAACCTGTTTCCAGATGGAGAAGAAAGGGAGTGAAGAGAAACTAGATGTATTTACTCCAAAATCTGTCACTCATGGGTGTGCATATAGAAGTCTCCTCCAGGAGAACACGGGGAGGCAGAGGAGATATTTCTCCTCCACACTGACTATTTAGTCTATCTATACATTTCCTCTGTCTTAAGAAAGCTTACCTATGTGTCAAGTGCTATTTTAAGTGCTTTCCACACAGGAATACATTTAATCTTTCCAACAATCCTAGGGGAAGGCTAGTATCTCTGGTTTACAGAGAAAGAAATTAAGGCTGAAGTAAATAATTTGAGGTAATTCATCTCACCCTGTTCTTACTCAGTGGCTTTGTTTTAGGTCCTCAAACAAGATATGCTGCTTCCTACCTCAGGATTTTTGTATAAGCTGTGCCTCTGCCTACGTGACCTTCCATTTGCTCCCTGTCAATAAATGACTCTACTCCAGCTTCCAGATTTCAACTTAAATAGCCTTCTCTAATAAACAGCTCTAATAGCCTTCGAATAGCCTTCTCTAATAAACAGGTACCCCAGATGAGATCAACATCCCTTATTTTTGTGTGCCAGACTCATCACAATTCTTATACTTCCAATTTTCTATGCACAGAAAAAAAAGACAGTGGATTCTAACAGTGGATGCCTTTGAATGATAGACTGTGGTTATTTTTTGTTTGGTTGAATGGTTTTTTTGTTTGTTCTTGCTTTTTGCCTTCTGTATTTTTCAAGTTGTCCAATGATTAGAATATACATCTTACAAGTGGAATAGTTCCACTACTAAGAATATACATCTTACAAGTAGCAATGGGGTTTGAGATACGCCAGTGAGTGACTGGTAAAGATCATCAGCTTTGTGGAAATCATTGCGCTGAGATCAGGGAGCCAGGTGGGTCATGAATGCAGACATTATAAATACCAAGAAAGGTGGGATACAAGGGAGAACTGAGAGTCCCATGCTGGAGTCAGAGGGAGGCAGAAGTGAGACACGGAGAGCAGCTGATGGTAAAGAACAGAATATGGAAAACAGAGTGCAAGCTATTAATGTGCAGCAAGAGCAGCATGAAAAAAAATGGTCTGGAAGAGCCATGAGGGCTGAAGGGCAGATAGATAGAATTTTGCTTTGGAGGTAGAAACCACAGTGCCCATATTGGAGATGACTATGGAGGTAGGAAAGCCTGGTTTCCACTCAGGTGAGGAGATGGACTGAGAAGGCAATGACAGAGGTCAGTCTTCTTGCCTTAGAGTTAGGATCCAGAGAGAACAATGAAAGGGACTAGACAGGGCATGGACCCAAGAGAGAAGGATCTGATCGAGATGGGAAAAAAGAGGCTAACGAAGCTCAAGCATGGGTTTTCACGTGGCACAGGAGGTACAACTACCAGGCATGAAGGAATCTGAAGGCTGAGAAGCTGTCTGGGCACAGACAAGGCCAGCTCCATGGGCAGACACCTGCTGCAGTAGCATAGAGCCCCATGTTTAATTTAATGCCCCACCACCACTGTTTTGAAATTCTTGATCATTTAAGAACAAGGAGCCCCCACCTTTTCATGTTTGCCCTGAGCCCTACAAATTATGTAATGTGTCCCGGACACAGGTGTGGATAATGGAGGCTGCTGGGCAGACAGGATCCTGTTGGCAGGGAGAGCCAGAGATTGATTCATTTAGCCATGAACTATTAAAGAGTCACTATGTGTTGAATATTCTGCTAGACACTACAGAGGAAAAAAGATGAATAAGAAGTTGCTTGGGTTTGTGCTCTGGTTCATAGGAATTTGAGCCATGGCTTTCTTGCTGGAGGAGTTTTAGATCAATATAAATGAGGTCACTTTTATAAGAAAGAACTTCAATGTGATTTTAAATTTTATGTATGTGGACTTCAAGATTTTCCATAAGTGACTTCAAAGGAAATGTTTCATTAAAATTGATGGCTAGAAATGTAAACACTGGCCATTGATCAGCTTTCATATTATCTACCGTAAATTTGAAAGATACTTCATTCCTCACCAAAAGTCATCTTTTTGACATTTGAATAATTAATCCTTAGAAACTCATTATTTAATTATAAGGTTTGGACAGTAGCCTGTGAGACATAAAAGGGCTCTATGAGTCTATATTGTCAGCTGACAGGAGATAAAAATTTGAGAAGTGATTAGAAGTAGAAAATATTCTGAGCCAGATAATATTTTAATGATGTCATGGAGGAAAGATCTGAGTGCATCTGAAGTTTTAGGAGATCCTAGGAGTGAAACCTTAGTGAAGTAGCTTGTATTTTGCTTTTTTTTTTTTTTTTTTTTTTTAATTCTGGCAGGGTTATTACCTTGAAGCTGCTAACACAGAAATCAGAGACCTTTCTAGAGACTGGTACCAGCTAATCAGAGAGAAGTGACTTCCTAGGCAGTGTGTTCTGCTAGAAAAAGCACAGAATCAAGAACCAAAAAGACCTAAGTAAGCTTTGTTCCTAGAACAAAGCACTGTAATCCTCCAGACCTCAGTTTACCCATCTGTAAAGAGACATACAAGGTGAGAGGATCTCTATGATGACCTCTGTGCAGTCCAGCCTGAAGGGTCTGTCTATCCACCTGCACTTAAGGAATCCAGCATCCCACTGGTAAATTAAGCCTACTGGTAATTCTAGTTAAAGAAATTAACCTCAAAGAATGAACATTTTTACTGTAGGATGTGGTGAAAGAAGAGGAAGAAACAAAAAGGAAAGTATAAGAGAGAGTAGAGGGTGACAATGGTGAGGACAGTGACATAAGCCCCATGCGGAAAATGTCTGCAAAACCCTGAGAGGATGTTCTCATAGCCATGTCTGGCTTGGGGCCCCATTTTCAGACTTTGGAATGATGGGGGTAGAGGGGGGTGTCTAACACCACTGCAGAACAGTGACTAGTTTAGGAATGATTAGGCATCCCTGTCATTCAATGCTCTCCATCGTCCATCCATCAGGAATTTCTCACTGTTTTCTGTAAGAGATCAGCCCCCATGCTGCTCAGCAAGGTGCCCTCAGTTTACTTAGGAATTCAGTTCCTCTCACTTTCTTCTATAGGAGAATGTAACTCCCATACCATCTACTCAAGGTCTAGGCCAATTCTGCATTTGCAAACTCGTTAATACCTACTGTGAAACAAAAGGCCTGCTCCTCTGCCTCTTTTATGCTTTTAGTGGCATCAGGTAGAGTTCTTCCAAATGCCACCACAGTTTGTCAAAGGGAAAGTTCAGAGTAATGGTTCCCACCAGGAACCACCAGGCAGGAGGTAGGGGGAGAACGCAGTTGTGCCCCTTGGGGCCATGTGGTAATGTTTGGAGACATTTGGGTTGTTGCAATCAGGCAAGAGTGGCATCTAGTGGGTAGAAGCCAGGGACACTGCTAAACAAACATTCTGTGATGCACAGGACAGTCACCACAACAAAGAATTATCTAACCCTAAATGTGAATAGTAACAAAGTTGAGAAACCCTGAAATAGAGATTTGTGTTTCCACCATATGAGTAAGTTCACCCCCATATAGAAGGCAGAAGAAGCTAGTCCATTTGGTTTTAAAACATTTTTTCACCATGTTTTCTTTGTTTAAAAACAATCTATACTTATCTTTTTGTCAGTTGAGGGGCTTGGGGTATAGAATTCCTAAATGAGATCTGTGTTTCCTAAGGAATAATTACCTAACCTCTGGATTCCTAGAGTTGTTAGTATCTCTAATAAATTAACATGTTA
Organism: Hyaena hyaena; assembly: GCF_003009895.1. Classification (NCBI taxonomy): domain Eukaryota; kingdom Metazoa; phylum Chordata; class Mammalia; order Carnivora; family Hyaenidae; genus Hyaena; species Hyaena hyaena. Next base: position 903,317 of record NW_024080821.1, read on the forward strand.
AGATCTTAACAGCTACATCTTCCAATGGCTCTTCCGTTTCAACACATCTAAGCATTGGCTTTGACTCAGGACTTCATCCCTTTTCACCTGAATCCTGCCTCCTAGTGAGTCATTAGATTCAATCCAAACCTGTTCTTCCTGTATTCCCCATCACTCTATCACTGTATCATCTACCTAGTGTCCCCTAACCCTTACCTGCCACTCACCTCACATCCAACTGGCCTCCTGGTCCTGCAGACACTGCCTCCTTAGCCCTTCTTCCTCCCTTCCTGCCTTCCTCCCTTTCCATCCATTCATCCATCCATCCATCCATCCTTCTCCCCTGGCTCATTCCCTCAACACTGATATCTGGGTTAGTTCAAGAACTCCTCCTGACTACTCTTCCTTTCTCCAGGCAACTTTGCTACAATGCACAGCTATACTGCTACCAGAGTGATGCGTTGGGTTTTTTTTTTTTTAAATGTTTATTTATTTTGAGAGAGAGAAAGAGAGAGTGTGTGTATACATGTGAGCACAAGCAGGGAAGGGGCAGAGAGAGAATCCCAAGCATGCTCCGCACTGTGAGCACAGAGCCCAATGCATGTCTTAATCCCATGAACGAGGGACCATGACCTGAACTGAAATCGAGTCAGATACTTAACCAACTGAGCCACCCAGGCACCACCAGGGTTTTTGACAAAGCAATCTATTCATACCTCTCTCCTGTGTCAGAACTTTTAAATACCTCTCTTGCTTTCAGGCTGAAGTTCAACCCTTTACCTGGATGGAATGATCTGACTGACTCTTGTTTATCTCTTTGACCTACCTCTGGTCACTTTTTCACATGACATTCTTTGGCTTAGCTCTTTGGAACCACTTAGTATTACCACAGCTATGCCCTGTCTCTGTGCCTTTACATAGGTTGTTCTTCCCACCTCTTCCACCTCACACCTGCTCATCTTGGAGTCTCATCTCCAATGTTAGTCCTCCAAGAGAGCTCCCTTGGACTACTTAGGCCATCGTTCCCCAAGTGTGTCCCTCAGAATGCTTGGAAGAAGGATTCTTCAGTCCCATACATTCAGGACATTACTGCTCCTTGGAGTTTGTAATAAATAATTGACTATTAAAAGCTCTGAAAAAGACTATAATAGAAAGATCCACTTAACTATCTTTAACCCATTGTTTCCCAAATGTACTTAACACTTAACTTCTTTCTTTCACAAACCTATTTTAACCCTTCTTTGGAAAAATCTGTCTTAATCTGATTTAGAAAGAATCTCCTTTGCTCCTTTAATATCACAGGCATAGCTCTAACCCAGTACTTACCACATGTCACCGTCATTGTGGAGTCATTTTCTGATAGATCTTTCATGCAACACAGACCACAAATCACTTGGTGATAAAACAATCACTGAGTTTTGTCAGTGTTTTATATATAAAACCTAGAACATGTTTTAAACATCTGATACATAATTGCTAAACAAGTACATGGTTGACTTAAAAAAAAAAAAAGGACCGCTTACTTTGTTGCTATTGATAATTAACATACATTATTTGAGTGGTATGTGTAACACAATTACTTGCCAGAATATGCCCATATGCGAGATTGGCTATAATTCATAATATTATTGACATGTTTTCTGTGAGTGCCATGTTTATATGAGTCTCTTAATGTCCTTATCCTGAAGATTAGAGGGTACACTTGGTCTGACATGTTAACTTGGCTTCAACATAGAAATTTCTAGGGGCACCTGGGTGGCTTAGTCGGTTAAGCATCCGACTTTCGCTTAGGTCATGATCTCGTGGTTCGTGGGTTTGAGCCCTGCGTCGGGCTCTGAGCTGACTCAGAGCCTGGAGCCTGTTTCAGAGTCTGTGTCTCCCTCTCTCTCTGACCCTCCCTTGCTCACGCTCTCTCTCTCTCTCTCTCTCTCCTAGAAATTAAAAAAAAAAAAAAACCATTAAAAAAAAAGAAATTTCTATATTGCTTGGGAGTATTTTTTTATTACTGTTGCTTTGTGCTTTGGTTTTGAGAAGACCATAAGTAAAGATTATATCAATTGTATATAACTTGAAGAGAACTCCTAGATTCACTATTTGCCAGGAGGATCCTGAAAAGTCATAGACCTCCCTATACCACTCAGTGGAGGGATCCCAACTTGTCAGCTCATTCACTAAGAAAAGATTCTTCCTTTACCTGCCACCAGTTGGAGATCCACTACTACTTAGGAGACACACCCCCAACCCCCCCCAGCTTACCCGCATATATGCTGAGGGCCTCGGTGAGGAGATCTGGATGTGTGCAGACAGGTAACAGTGTTGACGGGGAGAGAAAATGCACAAAGCATTAAAAATGACTCAGCAGTTTGAAGAGGGAAAGAACAATGTCATCGGAACAGGTAGCTCTCTGTGAGGTATCCTTAAAGGAAGAAATAAAAAGAACTCTAAAAGAAAGTAACATAAATTCCCAGAGAGAGTAGAGAAAGTTATTACAAAGGAACAATCTGAGAGAAAGAGGGGAAAAAAAAGACTTCTTGGAACTCAGCAACATTGCTAAAAACAGAATTAAGTATCTTGAAGCTCAGATGGAAGAATTATCACATGGAGAAGAAAAACGCAAAGAAATAGAAATTATGAGTGCAAAGTGAAAGATACATCTGAAGAATACTTATTGTTGGTACAGGGTGAAGAGGTTCAACCTTCTTGAAGACTAATCTGGGACTCTGCTACTAATATCAAGCTACCTACCCTATTATAAAGTACTCACAGTTCTAAAAACTACCCCACAGTATAAGAGCACAAATCTAAAAACTAATATTCAAAATGCTTGCTCATTGAAAGCTAATTGTCATAGCAAAAAAATCACAAGAAATCTAAATGTTCATTAATCAATATGGGATTGGTTATATAAAGTAGGGCATGTCATTAAATGGATTCCTATTTAGCCACTAAAAAAATATACCAATTTGGAATGTATCTCCACAAATACACTGAAAAGAGAACAAAAAGCATAATATAGAGAATTATATAACATGATCTTGTTTTTGTTAAAAACATTTTAACCACATGTTTGTATGTTTATAAAGGTTTATGTATGTACATGTGTTTTCATAAGCATAAAAAACAGTGTAGAATGATACCCTCACACATTATTGACAATAATTATCTCTGGAAAATGGGGCTAGAGAGTCAGGCAAGATTCTCAACTCTTTATCTCCTTCTGAATAAATCTGTGAGGCTGTGGACTCTTTTACTTCATTTTAGTGCTCGTGTATTTTCCAAATCTTCTGTAATAAAAACTGCTTCTTTGGGGCACCTGGGGAGCTCACTTGGCTGAGCGTCCAACTTCAGCTCAGGTAATGATCTCACTGTTCATGAGTTGGAGCCCCACACCAGGCTCGCTGCTGTCAGCCTGTTGGTGCAGATCCCACTTCAGATCCTATGTCCCGCTCTCTCTCTGCCTCTCCCCTGCATGCACTCTCTCTCACTCTCTCAAAAATAAATAAATAAGTGAATAAATGAATAAAAGAAAGGAAAGAAGAAAGAAAGAAACTGCTTCTTTAAATTTTTTAAGTCAAATATCAGATAAAGGGTTAATATCCAGAATCTATAAGGAACTCACCAAACTACACGCCCGAAAAACAAACAACCCAGTGAAGAAATGGGCAGAAGACATGAACAGACACTTCTCCAAAGAGGACATCCAGATGGCCAACAGGCACATGAAACGATGCTCAGCATCGCTCCTCATCAGGGAAATACAAATCAAAACCACACTGAGATACCACCTCACGCCAGTCAGAGTGGCTAAAATGAGCAAATCAGTGAACTCTAGATGCTGGCGAGGATGTGGAGAAACGGGCACCCTCCTACACTGTTGGTGGGAATGTAAACTGGTGCAGCCCCTCTGGAAAACAGTGTGGAGGTTCCTCAGGAAACTAACAATAGAACTCCCCTATGACCCAGCAATAGCACTGCTAGGAATTTATCCAAGGGATACAGAAATGCTGAGGCATAGGAGCACATGTACCCCAATGTTCATAGCAGCACTCTCCACAATAGCAAAAACATGGAAAGAGCCTAAGTGTCCATCAACAGATGAATGGATCAAGAAGATGTGGTTTATCTATACCATGGAATACTACATGGCAATGAGAAACAATGACATCTGGCCATGTGTAGCAACATGGATGGACCTTGAGGGTGTTATGCTGAGCGAAATAAGTCAGGCAGAGAAGGACAAATATCATATGTTTGCACGTATAGGAGGATTAAGAGGAACTTGACGGAGGACCAAGGGGGAGAAGAAGGGTGGAAATGGTGGGGGAAAGGGAGAGAGGCAAACCATGAGAGACTCTTGAATGCTGACAAAAACTGAGGACTGATGGATGTGGAGGGAGGGGGAGATGGGCATGGAGGAGGGCACTTTGGGGATGAGCACTGAGTGTTATGTGGAAACTAATTTGACAATAAACTATTTGTAAAAAAAAAAAATTTTAAGTCAAAAATCTAGAACAAATCAAAACACAAGAGGTCATTTGTAAGTAAATATGGCAAGGATATGGAAGGGTTTGCTGCATTCTTGGAAAAGGCAGAGTTAAGACTAGAAAAGAAAAGACAATGGAATTCCAATACCAAAAGAGAAACAATTAGAAATGTTTACAAAATTCTTAAAACACTAGTGGGAAAAAAATTTAAAAACTACTGTGAGAAAAATTATTAAGAATCATAAAAAACCAATCCACTCTGACTTTTTAAAGAAGAGCCCACTTTGGGTCAAATCAAGACCCAAAGTCAGACACAAAAGAAGTTGGAGATGACATTTCTTGTAACCACTTAAGGAACTAGTACAGAATATTTTGATCCAAATGGGAAGTGTAATTCTTGCTACAGTAATTTTTCAGTTTGGACTCAATAAAGATAATCCTAAATGTCATATGTTAAGCACTTAAAATGGGCAAAGTCTCTACCAAGTCCTCAGTATGCATATTCCTCTAAAAAGCACAACAATCTCAGAGGAGGTGCAGGTGCTGCTCTTATTTGCCTTTTATAGATACAGGCAGTGAGGTACACAAACATCGATGTATGTGTATGTGCTTTCATAAGAACAAAAGACATAAGGTTAAATAATTGGCTGCACATCACACTAGAAATAAGTGGAGGAACTGAGACTCCATCTCATGGAACCTGATACCATTGCCTCTACCTCCAGTGTGGGAGCCATGGGTTCTTGAACTCAACATCTGATCCCTGTGCCTGTAGCACATAGTCTCAGGTTGTAAAGAACACTTGATCAAAGTGAAGAGGAGATCCACCACTTATGACGTATTATTATTATTACCTGATAATTGGCATATTCTACCTTATATAAAACCTGCATCCATTCATTCCTTTTTTTCCACTGTTACAATACCCCTGACTATATTGCCTATCCTGTGGCTTTTATCCCTGTGATTTATTCATTCTGTAACTGGAAGCCTGTACCTCCCACTCCCCTTCACCTCTTTTTTCCACTCCTTCCCCCCTCCTCTGGAAATTATCAGAATGTTCTCTGTATTTATGGTTCTTTTTCCACTTTTTCTGTTTGTTCGTTTCTTTTCTTTTTTAGATTCCACATACAAATGAAATCTTATGGTATTTTTCCTTCTCTTTCTGACTTATTTTACTAAGCATAATATCTTCTAGATCTCTCCATGTTGTCACAAATGGCAAGAGTACATTCTGTTCTATGGCTGAGTAATATTCCTGGATGTATGTGTGCGTGTGTGTGCGTGTGTGTGTGTGTGTGTAGCACTTCTCTATCTGTTCATCTGCCGTTGGACACCTGGACACTTTCTCTGACCTATTTCATGTACTACAACCCCCTCAAGGTCCATCTCAGTCCATCTTGTCACAAATCACAAATGGCAATTTCCTTCATTCTCAGGCTGAATAATATTTATAAATATATTCTATAAATATATAATATATATAATCTTCTTTGTCCATTCATCCATAGATGGACACTTAGGTTACTTGGGCTGCTTCCATATACTGGCTATATAAATAATGTTGTAATAAACATACGGGTCCATATATCTTTTTGAATTGTGGTTTTGTTTTCTTTGGGTAAATACCTAGTAGTTGAAATACTGGAGCATATGGTATTTCTATTTTTAATTTTTTGAGGAGCCTCCATACTGTTTTCCACAGTGGCCACACCAATTTACATTCCCACCAACAGTGCACAAGGGTTCCTTTTTCTTCACATCCTCACCAACGCTTATTATTTCTTGTCTTTTTTATTCTAGCAATTCTGACAAGTGTAAGGTAATATCTCACTGTGGTTTTGATTTGCATTTCTCTGATTATGAGTGATGTTGAACATTGTTTCATGTGTCTGTTGGCTGTCTGTATGTCTTCTTTGGGAAAATGTCTATTCAGATCCTCTGCCCATTATATAATCAGTTTATTTGGGTTTTTTTGGCATTAAATTGTGTAAGTGCTTTATATATTTTGGATATGAACTTCTTATCAAAGATGCCATTTGCAAATATCTTCTCCCATTCAGTAGGTTGCCTTTTCACTTTTTTGATGATTTCCTTTGCTGTGCAGAAGTTTTTTATTTTGGTGTAGTCCCAGTAGTTTAATTTTACTTTTGTTTCCCGTGCCCTAGGAAACATGGCTCCAAAAATGTTGGTATTGACATCTATTCATTCTTAAAGTGTTTTTAAAATGGTTATTTATTTATTTTTGAAAGGGTGGGAGGGGCAGACAGAGGGAGAGAGAGAATCCCAAACAGGCTCCATGCTGTCAGCCTAGAGCCCAATGCGGGGCTCAATCCCACAAACCGTGAGATCATGACCTGAGCTGAATCCAAGAGTTGAACATTTAACCGACTGAGCCCCCCAGGTGCCCTGTTCATTCTTAAATTAATTTCCAACGTAATTTAAAAACAAACTGTTGGGTCTCAGCACTCCTGGGAATGTGTGAAGTAGAGAATAAGTATTCCTACCATAGCAATAAGCAAATAAGTAAAATTAACATAAAATAGAATTTGTTTGAAATTCAGAAAAAGAAAGTGATGGCCACTTCATCTCAAAATTTATAATCTTGGACATATAGGAACTACTTAATTTTTATTGTGCATTTTAGAGAGGAATAGATATATAGGAGATTTTATTCCATATGTTACATTATTCAAACAGTTATACTTGCATCGATACAATTTTTTGCATATTGTGAAAACTTTAAATAGCAGGCACTTCAAACCAGATACTTCAATCGGCATAGAATGTTCTGAAATTACTAAGTGGTCTATTTTTTAATGAGTGTCAATTGTAGGTTACAAATAATAGCCAGATGGGATCAGCCACAGGAACCAGGGTAAGAAGTTAAGATAAATAGGTGGTGTGAAGAATCCCTTGGTTGAACACTTTGGCCTAGAGATCAGTTGCTCCAGGACCGTCAACTGAGAAATTCCAGTGACCCAGGAACCTGGATTCCTAGCAAGGAGACCGAGGACATCCAAGGGCTTTGGACAAGATCCATTCCACGTGAATCAGGCCCATGTGTGACCATGACCCAAATGCTGGCCTAGCATGTCCTCTCAGGGTGACTCAGGGGTACCAGGTGGGTGTGGTTCAGGGCAGAGACACAAGAGGACCTTGCATCCCCACAAGGTGGGGGCATAGAGGCAAGCCTTCTGTAACTTAAGTTATCCAGGACTGATATCAGAAGGGTCCCCTCTATGATTCTTTAAGGACTCCCATGGTCAAAGAACAGGTTTTGCTGAAGGGTATGCTAAATAAGGCAAATGGTGGTATTGGTCTCTCCGTCCCTGAAGGGGAGCCAGTTCCTCCTGTCTGGGGCCCCATGCCCCTGATGATGTCCTTTTGCCTGAGGTGCTCCAGGCACCTCCATTTGACTTTTTAACTCCTACCCCGAGGTGGGAGTAGTTCCTTTCTAGGGTGGTTAGCGGTAACAAGTCAATCAGTACATGCAAAAGCACCTAGGACAGTTCCTGATGCATTAAGATTCAGCAATGTCAACAGTCATTATTAAATATGAATTTTTCTTCAGATGTTCTCAACACAACTCCTCCCAATTAGACTTCCCTGATTTCTCTTTCTACACTGGGTCATCGAAGACCACCACCTTCCCTCCTCTCTGACCACTTTGTGATTTTGCATTACATCATCATGCGATCCCTCCAAACTGTCCAATTGTCTCCCCTGCCAGACAGATGTTATCATGATGAGGGCAAGCAATGTATTCTCAGGGCCTAGCGCAGTGTGCTGCACAAACCAGGCACTAAATACACATTTAGCAAATGAGTTAATTATTCATTTTAAAGGCTCTTTTCTTTAAGAATTCAGATTTGTCTTTCTCTAATATGGAAATAAGCATAGAAAAGCCAAAGCAAGCTTTTATGTTCCTCTGTAGTCTGTAAGACCTCACCACCACCCACGCTGTTCTTGATTGTTTTTATTTTGTACCCCAAGAAAAATGATCAGTACCACTGCATTAGGTAGCTTCATAATGCAGTCTCAAGGACAGCTCTGAATAGTTTTCAGAGTAATCAATGATATTGCCATGAAATTGTTGCCCAAATGAAGAGCTCTTGTCCAATGAATCTGTGAAGTAACAGACAGTTTTCTTTGTTAATACTTTTGTGGCTAAAGCAGAACCTGTTATCTGAAGCAGTAGTAAAAACTTTCCTCAGCAGGTGAGAGCTGTCTAAATTTGTTTCCTAGCAACAAGTTCCTTAGAGGAACTGAAGGGTGCACAATTTGAGAAGAATTTTCAGTACACTTTTGTTTGGAGGAAGGAGAGGTGGGGGTGTGTGTTGTCTGTCAGAGCAGTGTTTCTAACTCCTAGTCAGTGACGCATATGACATCTTATTGAGTCACACCATAGGATCCATCTAAAATAGTCGACTCAATAGAAATGCATCAAGCACCTACCTCATGGAAAGAAGTCTGAAAGAAGAATTATGCCAATTCTTTCTGGGATCAATAGTTCAATAGTTTAACAATTTGTCAGTTTAGGAGCCTTACCCCAACCATGTCCATGGAGAGTAAATGTGGAATTCAGTGGCTTGCTAAAACACTGAGGGATTTTTCAGGGTGGATGTTGATCTAATTCGAATTATACTCAGTGGTTAGAGAAACAAGGAGTGGAGGAAGGCAGTGTGGGAGAGAAATATGGGTCAGAGGTACAGCACAGATTGCCAAGAGAGGAGACATCTTACCCAAGCAAACCGCTTCCCATAGCCACCCTCCCAGCTCCAATGTCATTGACTGATTATATCTTCTTAATTTGTTTTCCCAAATAGGCCTTCTGGTAATAATAACAATAACAGCAAAACACGAGGTAGCACTTATTTTACATGCATTATCTCACTTAACTCTTACAACAACTATTTGAAATAGCCACATTATTATTTCTATCAATCCCAGAGCACTGAATCAATTTGCCAAAGTCACACTGTTACTAAAAATGGCAGAGCTTGGAAAAGTACTGCTCACCAAAGTGACAAATCCGACTTATCCAGGTCCACGTAGGGGGTGTGGCAGATCTTTCCGTAGGTCTCAGGACACCATGACTTGGGTGTTTGGTCTTAGAGACGGTCCAAATCATGTGAATCTCAGCACACAGATCGTTCATATCAGTGATAGGGGCTTAGTTGCCATTCCCAATTAAATCTACTACTCTTAAAAAGACCCCTTTGGATATAACCACAGTATATCTAAAGTGGGGGAAAAGGGATTTGGAAACAAACTGAGTTGTCTGGTAGGCTGCCACACTGAACAAATTGCTTGCACAACTGGCAAACTCCTTCCAAGCATAGGCTCAGTCTAATTGTTTCTTCTTTTACTGCCATCTTGAATAAGGAAAAACCTGGCATCGATTTCAGTGCCCCCACCCCAGTATTCCCCAGAAAAGCTTTTTATTCCTTGGAATAGAAAACTTGTCCACTTACCCAAATAAGCATGAATTGAGAAGAGCATAATTTTTAGGAGGAGCTTAATTTAATGGAGCAATGTGTCAGAACTGGGCCTATGAGAATAAGGTGCAATGTCAGTATGAACCAGAAGCCAGAGAATGACAAGTCTAAGCCATTGAACTAGGCATCTAGACTCTCCATATTTCTCCCCTAGCCAGGACCAGATGTGGGAGACAAAGTGAGTAACAAGGGATCTCGAAATTATAGGATGGTCCCAGGGTAGGGAGCTGAGGATGCCGTGAGATATGGGAGTTGATTTACATGTTTTCTTTGTGGGCTATTTCTCCCTTTGCCTCCAAGAAGACTTCCCCAATAAAAATGTTTTCATCTCCGGGTTCCTCATGTTTTCAGTCAGTGGCTATACCTTCAAAGGCAATCCAATGCCTTTTTCATTCTGAAGGTTATTCTCCATTTTTTTAACACTCTTTTTTTTTCTCTTTGTTTCAGAGGCTGCCCTTTAAAGACAGGTATTTCACTTGCAGCAAAATGTAAGTACATTTCCTACTCTTTGCTATAATTCCTAAAACCTCCTCATCGTTAAGGCTCCCTTCTCACATTGCTGCCTTTTTAAAGCCTGGCTCAACAAATGCAGCCGCAGTGTGAATCTAGTATTTCACACTGTTGGTTTGTATAGCATCGTTCAGTATTTTATAAACCGTTTGGGAAACAGATTGAACCCAATCATGGCTGCTGCTACTTTGCATCTAAAAAGCTAGGGAAAAAAAAAAAGTGAGAAGGAGAAATTAGGCAGTATTCTTTTGGACATGATGATCATGTGACAGCAAACATTTGAATATTCAGGTTTTCTCAAATGGCTAATTTATTACTCTTTGCCCGGTCACTCCTCACAGTCACAGGCTGTTTCACATTTAATAGCAGGGTAGTTATCTTAATAATGCCTTCCTGTGTGTACTGCATTGCAGCCGCTCTGTAAACCCGTGTTCTTTCTAGAACGAATCTCCTGTGTATGATGTTTCTTTACTCTTGGTACTCTCAGTGTCTATAGCCAAATTACAATCCCTCTCTTTTTTAAAAGACCAAATAAAATTACACTAGGTCCGAACTGGGAGTTCAAAATATGAATGTTCCATCTGTTTCTGGAATAATTTGATAATACTCCAGTTCAAAAAGCAGAGGATGGATGTGAATTCAGGATAAAGACTCTAGCTATTCAAAGGTAGTTCAAATGGTAGTGAGTTTCTTGTCACTACAGATAAGTAAACGGGAGATTAACAACCATAAGGTAGAAGATGAGCCAAGTAAACCAAGAATGTGTGGGTGATATCTTTTGTTTGCTCTCTAGAATAGACTGATCCCATTGCTATATACCAAATATTCAAACACTAGCCCAAGTAACATTCACTCTTAAAACCATTCAGATTTTATGTCAAAGTATTCCGCGTTCACTGGAATGTTTTAAAATTTCAATTTCTGTATTCTATCACTTTGGTCTTTATTGCATTATAAAGACACCTGCATGTTATGAATATTTTAAGCAGCTTTTACCTAAAAAGCCATGTTAGATTTTAGGACTAGTCTCCCTTTTCATAAGTGTTTATTTGTACACATGTTAACTTTTGACCGTATTCTTTCTTTTAAACATAGAAACTGTTCAGGAGAACAGTCTGTGTTTACTTTCCTCCATATTCATGTTCTGTAGCTCTTTCTCACACTGCATCTATCTACTTGGGCTTATCACTGCTTTTAAATGATTTAATGTTAAATACTAAGAGATACTTGGTATATGTTCATGGTGACAATTAGACGAGGAAGGTAGTTTAAGATTGCATTTTCAGTCATTTGCAAGTATGCAACTATGAACACATATATGACTATTACCTCAAGATCTCTGTATCAAAGTTCTGGTTGGAAGCACCTTGTATCTCCCAGGTCGGGGGAGAAATGGCTAGCTGTTTCACGTTAGGAGGTTAATTTGGGATCACTTTACTTTTGCACTTTTTTTCTCAAGGACACACAGAGTGTTTGGTGGCCCCTTTTATTAGTAAATTCTCTGAGAAGTAACTTTGCACAGTTTTGCACCATCTAGACAAAAAGAGTTCTTCACACCTCTCCACATCATCTCTAAGCTAAGCTGGTGGGGAGTTGGTCTGACCCATGGAGTCACGGAAACACATTAAAATCACCAGGCAATTGTGAGTTGGGTTCATTTTGGCAGCCAGACTCAATCAGCCCTCAGGAGTTAGCATTACGTCCCAATGATGATTGTATTATACAGCTGATACAAATGGAAGACAACCTAATCAGCGTGCATTCAGACAAGGCTTGATCTGTAGTGAATGGCAGGAGGCTTTCCAAGTCAAGGGCCTGGAAATGTGTATGGGCCACATAAAATCCCAACTCCTCCAAAGGAGGGCACCCATAGCCAAGTCAGGAAGACATGCCCACATGGAGAAAGGGGTAGGTGATGGAAAGAACTCAGGACTAAAACTCAGAAGGCTTGTCACAAGTGGTATGATTTGGAGAATGTTATTGAACCCCTCAGTTTTGAAGTGTCCTTATTATGGGTTAGAGGAGGAGAAAGGGAAAACATTTTTCCTGCCTCTGTCAAAAGGCTGTTATGATAATCACATAAGGTAACATTTCACAAAGATTCTGCCATCTGAAAGTGCTTTGTGTCTTTAAGGGATTCTTGTCACATTATTGGAGGCTCTCTCTGTCTCAGCAGGAATCCCTGGGATTCTGGGAGGGGCAAACTTTGGATCTTAAAATAAACACTACACAATAGAATAAAATAGAACCGTATTGGGCCAAAGCAGGCCCCTAGAATGACTTGCACCCACTTTTTTGGTTTCTTTTTAACTACAAATATTCTTTGGGACCACTGCCTCTGGTGGAAGAGAATTGTCTTCTGGGTGGTATGGGTGAGAAAGTTGCCAAACAAACCTGAATTATCCAGAGGCCTGTAAAATGCGCAATTGCTTTTTAAGAGGCATGGTGATATTGTGTGTTCCTTTCGATTTCTGGCAGTAACGATTTTCTGCAATTTGTGGTTTTGCAATTTCTCTTTACACAGACAACACTCTGGCTCTCATTCAATGCCCCACTGGTTAGGGGAGAAGGGGGAGGAGAGAGAGCGAGATTCCCTGGGGCTCTGACCACTCCAGAAAAAGAAGGAAATGTTAATGAAATAAGTCAGAAAGAATGCTTGAGACTAGTGGAAGCTGGTTGGTTGGTGGGGAAGAGAAAACCTTTAATAAATTGCATAGTGTGGTTAGGATTTTATCTGGGGCTTTTGTTGGCTAAGCAAAGGTCTGTTCCCCTTGATGCTTCTGGACTCTCCACTGAGCTTTGTCCGGTTGGCAATCTCCATCTCTCCTCTTACTTTGTCCTATATTCAACCAGCCTAGAGCAGCCCATTGTACCAGCTCCCTTTCGCTCCTCCTGTCTTTGGTGGGATTCCCTTTCAATACTCCATGTCTAGATGCCCACTTGCCAATTGCATTAATCTGGCTTGTGTAATTTACCTGAAGATCCACGTGCCAGAATTTTCACCCACATATCGGTTGCATTTTCTTCTTCCCCAGGCCTGAAATGCTCTTCACAGAGGAAGGTCTGTGGCCCGCGCTGTAGAAGCAGTGCATGGATGTAGCATGTCACATTTATCTCGACGAGAGTAATATGTTCTATTTCTATTCATCACCTCTGGAAAGGTTTCACTGACTTGTGTTTGCTTTTTTATGACTGCTAGGCCCTGTGCTGAAGGATTTAAAGCTGCATCTAGCATAAACCTTGTATTCCTTCTCTGTTCCCTTCCTTGTATCAAAACAGCTCCCTGTTCTCCATGGAGCAGATGCCGGGGGCTTATGCCTGTAGTTCCCAGGCTTTCTCTGCACAGAGGCAATTGTAAAGGCCATTTATTTCCTCTCTTCTCATGACCCAAATGTCACCGCTTCTTTTGCTTCTAGGAGGGATATAAAGATAATTGCTACTCATATGTTTAATTGTAGTTTTGGCATATTTGGGGAAAATATGATCTTCCTGTGTATACATTCTAAATGTTTAGGGAATTGGGGTGTCTGGGTGGCTCAGTCGGTTGAGCATCTATCTTCGGCTCAGGTCATGATCTCACAAGTCAGTTCGTGGGTCCAAGCGCCTCCTTGGTTGGGCTCTGTGCTGACAGCTCAGAGCCTGGGCCTGCTTCAGATTCTGTATCTCCCTCCCTCTCTGCCCCTCCCCAGCTCGTGTGCGCACGCTCTCTCTTTCTTTCTCTCCGTCAAAAAGAAATAAACATTCAAAAAAAGAATTTAAAAGTTTAGGGAATTGTTTGTGCTATGCCATTATAAATCATGGGATTTTAATTTTGGAAGATAGTTCAACATGATGCAGTTCAAGAGCCCGCCTCAAGCCGCCTTCCTCACAACATCCTCTCTAGGACCCCTATCTCTAGCCCATGGAAGTCCAATCCATTTTTAATAGCTCAACACTCCCAGCTTTCTTTTACTAACCTGAGATAACCTTCAGGTGGTTTGTGCTAGTTTTGCTTTCTGGAGCAGCTCAGAAGTTGACTCCTTCTTCCACATGACAACCCTCCAAATATTTTGGAATCTGATCCCATATACTCTCTGAGCCTTCCTTGTCCACGCTAAACATCCCCGGTTGCTTTAGCCATCCTTCATATGACTTGGGTTAGTTATCCTTTTCCATTTGCTCCAGTCACATTTTTCAATGTCCCTCTTAAAATATTATGGCCTGAACTTAAAAAAAAAAAAAAAAAATCACTGCCAAGATGGCTGACCATTGCAGAGCTCCAAGAAAAAAAAAAAAGTTTCTTGTTCTGGACATGTTATTTCTATTACTATAACCTAAGAGTACATCACAAAATTTAATAGCACTTTAGTCTTAAGATTAATCCTAAAACCTCTAGATATGCTGTGCAAAAGCATCTATAAAAATGGATTTGTTCCAGTCCTATATTTCATTACTGTGACACTTGTTAATTTCAGAATACTAGTGGAAATTCTTAGGAGATTCTTGAATTTGAATCACTTTAAACCCTATTTCAGTTTTGGGACGTACTTGATTTACTTCTTGACTTCATTCAAGAGATTGACAAAAGTGGCGTATACCTGGATTTTAAGCTTTTCAGAGGCAGAATCATGTTTTATTCATCTTCATCTTTGTCTCTCCTGAAATGTCTGAAACAAGCAGATGCTCAGTAAGTGCTTTCATGAAATCAGGCAACGAAATCTGACATAGGCAGCTTTCTTGCACACTGACAGAGAGCTATCTTTAGGTTGTTATCCGTGCCCTTTAGAAACTAAGAGTAAGATGAATTTTACTTTACATTGCTAATGTTGGGCAATTTTGTAGTGTTATATAGTTCACTAACGGTAAGATCTTCAGGGCTAGATTGCCTGGATTCTGATCTTACTAAATTTTGCCAACTGTGGGCTTGGGAGCAAGTTACTCTACCTTTCTTGGTCCATGTCCTGATCTGTAAAATAATGACATTATTTTGTCTGCCTCATCAGGTTGTTGTGATATTTAAGCAAATTAGTCCATGTAAAGAATATAGAACAGGGGCGCCTCGGTGGCTCAGTCAGTTAAGTGTCTGACTTCGGCTCTGGTCATGATCTCACGGTTCATGGGTTCGGGCCCCACGTCAGGCTCTGTGCTGACAGCTAGCTCAGAGCCTGTAGCCTCTTTCAGTTTCTGTGTCTCCCTCTCCCTCCCGTGCTCATGCACTCGCTCGCTCTCTCTCTCTCAGAAATAAATAAAAACATTTAAAAAATTAAAAAAATATAGAACAGCTATCAATAATCAAAAGCAATAATTATTGATAGTGACAATTGTATTGTCATTTTTGTTGTTATTGTCAAGCTATGCTAGTATAACCATGCTATCATTAGAACTAAGGCAATTTGGCACAGTTTATTCATAGTGAACTCATTTTGACTCCAAATAATAGTTTTATGATCAAAATGTTTGTGTAACCTAAATATAACTCAAATGTTTCATGGCCCCCTAAGTTTAGGTATGTATTCAAAGGAAACACAAAAATTGAAACAGATGAAAACAATGTAAATTTTTATTAAAGTCCTTTAAAGAGGAATTATATCATATTCCACAGCAAAATATTCTCTCCTTTTTTAACTTTTTTAACCTTTATGTTTTGAGAGAGAGAAAGAGAGACAGGGTACAACTGGGGGAGGGTCAGAGAGAGAGGGAGACACAGAATCTGAAGCAGGCTCCAGGCTCCATGCTGTCAACACAGAGTCCTACGTGGGGCTCAATCTTACCAACCGTGAGATCATGACCTGAGCTGAAGTCAGATGCTTAACTGACTGAGCACCCAGGCACCCCCATAGCAAAATATTCTAAAGACCTTTATCCAAATTCCTCATAGTAGCTGCTCAAAAATCTCACCTCTTCCTCTCCCTACTGCTCTCTATAGCAAAATACTAGTATGGTGCCTGGCCGGCTCAGTGGGAAGAGCATGTTACTCTTGACTTGGGGTTGTGATGTGGAGCCCCACACTGGGTGGAGAGATTACTTAAATCAATAAAACTTTAAAAAAAAATTTTTAATGAAAGCATGTGTTGCTTTTTTCCTTACTTGCCTCTTCTTTTTCAAAAGTGCTCAATTCTTTAAGTGCTCTCCCTCTCCCCAACTATTTTTCCCCTTCTTCTCCCTCATGGTCCTCCATTAAGTTCCTCCTAATCCACCTATATGTGCAAACATATGGTATCTGTCCTTCTCTGCCTGACTTATTTCACTCAGCATACCACCCTCTAGTTCCATCCATGTTGCTACACATGGCCAGATTTCATTCTCTCTCATTGCCATGTAGTATTCCATCGTATAGATAAACCACATCTTCTTGATCCATTCCTCAGTTGATGGACACTTAGGCACTTTCCATGTTTTGGCTATTGTTGAGAGTGCTGCTATGAACATTGGGGTCCATGGGCCCCTATGCATCAGCACTCCTGTATCCCTTGGATAAATTCCTAGCAGTGCTACAGCTGGGTCATAGGGGAGTTCTGCTTTTAATTTTTTGAGGAACCTCCATGCTGTTTTCCAGAGGGGCTGCACCAGTTTACATTCCCACCAACAGTGTAGGAGGGTGCCCGTTTCTCCACATCCTCGCCAGCATCTAGAGTCTCTTGATTTGTTCATTTTAGCCACTCTGACCTGCGTGAGGTAGTGTCTCAGTGTGGTTTTGATTTGTATTTCCCTGATGATGAGGGACGCTGAGCATTGTTTCATGTGTTGTTTGTGTTTCAGGTATGGAGTTTGGTGAGTTCCTTATAGACTTTGGATACTAGCCCTTTATCTGATATGTCATTTGCAACTATCTTTTCCCATTCTGTCAGTTTCCTATTAGTTTTATTGATTGTTTCCTTTGCCGTGCAGAAGCTTTTAATCTTGATGAGGTCCCAGTAGTTCATTTTTGCTCTTGATTTCCTTGCCTTTGGGGATGTGTCAAGTAAGAAATTGCTGCAGTAGAGGTCAAGGAGGTTTTTTCCTGCTTTCTCTTCTAGGGTTTTGATGGTTTTCTGTCTCACATTCAGGTCCTTTATCCATTTTGAGTTTATTCTTGTGCATGGTGTGAGAAAATGATCTAGTTTCATTCTTCTCCATGTTGTTGTCCAGTTCTCCCAGCACCATCTGTTAAAGAGTCTGTCTTTTTTCCATTGTATACTCTTTCCCGCTTTGTCAAAGCTTAGTTGCAATCCCAATCAAAATTGCACCAGCATTCTTCTCAAAACTAAAACAAACTATCCTAAGATTTGTATGGAACCACAAAAGACCCCAAATAACCAAAGTAATATTGAAGAAAAAAGCCAAAATGGGAGGCATCACCATCCCAGACTTTAGCCTCTACTACAAAGCTCTCGTCATCAAGACAGTATGGTATTGGCACAAAAACAGACACACAGACCAATTCTTATGAAATTTCAATATGGCCCTTCTAGGCTGCTCCTAGAATAAATTACACACACACACACACACACACACACATACACACACACACATATACACGTATATGTGTGTGTGTTCAATGATATAATGGATGTGTAGCACACAATTTACAAATATTAATAAAATATTCAAAATGCTCTATTGTTAATTCTGTGTAGCCAACTTATTCTCACAGAATGCTTTCACTGAGTTTTGCTGAACTCTTGTATCTGTAGCCAGCCTATGGCTGCAATTGATAAATTATTGTAGTTTACATGTAACTGTGGATCAATAATGTGAGCAATTTCTTTACTAAATTGGGTGATAGTTTTTGAATACTGTAGAATATTTCCTCAAAAATCAGGAAGTAATGAGTTTTAAGCATTTCTCTTTTTTTAATTTTTGAGGTGTCATTGACATACAGCATTACAGTAGTTTTAGACATACAGCAGAATAATCTAATATTTGTGTGTATTGCAAAACGACCACCATAAAAGTCTAAGTTGACATCCATCACCATCCATAGTTACAGAATATTTTTCTTGTGATGAGAACTTCTAAGATTTACTCTCTTTAGCAACTTTTGAAAATGCAGTATAGTATTAATAAGTATAGTCACCATGCTGTGCTTTACCTTCCCATGACATATTTATTTTACAACTGGGGGTTTGTACTTTTTGATTCCTTTCCCCCATTTTCACCCACCACCATCCCAGCCCCTGCCTCTGGCAACCACCAGTCTATTCTTTGTGCCTCTGAACTCTGTTTTTAGTTTTTGTCTGTTTATTGTTTAGATTCCACATGTAAGTGAAATCGTACAGTATTTGTCTTTCTCTGTCTGACTTATTCCAGTTAGCGTAATACTTTCAAGATCCATCTATGTTGTTATAAATGGCAATATTTCACACTTTTCATGGCTGAATTATATTCCGGTAGATAGATAGATAGATAGATAGATAGATAGATAGATAGATAGATAGATAAGATAGACATCCATTCATCCACCAATAGACACTTAGGTTGTTTCCATATGTTGGCTATTGCAAATAATGCTGCAATGAATGTGGGGGTACATATATCCTTTAAGTTAACGTTTTTGTTTTCTTTGGATAAATACCCAGAAGTGGAATTACTGGATAATATTGTAGTTCTGCTTTTAACTTTCTGAAGAACCTCCATACTGTTTTACACAATGGCTTCACCTATTTACATTCCCACCAAGAGTGTACAAGGGTGATATCTTCCTGTAGTTTTGATGTGCATTTCCCTGATATTTAGTGATGTTGAACAGCTTGTCCATGTACATGCTGGCCATCTGTATGTCTTCTTTGGAAAAATGTCTCTTCAGACCCTCTGCCCATTTTTCAAGTGTTTTGTTGTTTTTTGTTTTCTTTTGTTGCATTGAGTTCTAGGAGTTCTTTATATATTTTGGATGTTAACCCCTTATCAGTCATATGACTTGCAACTATTTTCTCCCATTCAGTAGGTTGGTTGCCTTTTCATTTTGTTGATGGTTTCCTTTGCTGTGTGGAAGCTTTCTAGTTTGATGTATATTTCCTTTTTTTTTTAATGCAAGTTGTTTTATTATAATTTTTTATAATTCAAATTTTAAGAATGGCCATGTTTAACAATCAGCTCACAATTTCTGAAAGTCTAACACCTGCTGCTTGCCAACTGGCACAAGCCATTTCTAATACTCTTTCTTTTTAGATAGCAGTGGGGATAGGAAATGGGCGGAAGTGGTAAGGTATAGTTTTGAATATTGACAAGTATAATTTTTCCCCAGTGATAAATTATTACCTTTAAAAATATATCTGTTTTAGAGTTTTACCAAAGACCAGAAATTATCTCCCAAGTACAGAAATCACTTTTGACCTCCCTCACTGTTAAAATATGTTTTCACCTTTAGTATTGATTATTGACTTAAAGACCGTGTTATTCTATCTTTTCTAAATAATTTTTTAGGCTACAAAGTCAAAATCTCAAGTTAAAAGGGAGTGAGGAGGAGGTAATTGTAGGAATATAAATATTTAATCAAATCTGCAAACGGAAAACAAAGTTTAATTTGACTTTACATTAACCTGAAATGGAGAGCTCCATAAGAAATGAGTTATCAAGAACTGGGCTTCTCTTCATAGTCTCACCTACTTCTGTAGACCAGGTTCATCTACTTACTCCTTAAATTGCATGTGGCCCAAAATGACAGGAAAGAACACTTTATTTCTGCGTCCCACTGAGGGAATACACATCAATTCCAAACATCAAGGAAAGAAATCTATGTAATTCAAGTCTTTGTTCCTCAGTAGGACACTGGCCAGAGTAAGTGGGATTTGTCAGTTGAAAACATCCCTAGTTCCATTAGCTGTGGCTCCCACAGAGTTTTGACAAGGTACAGGACAAGATAAACAAGGAGTGTGGGCAAGGATAGCACCCACAATATAGTACTGTGAACAGACAGACACAGGGATTTGCATTTTTAGTGCTATATCCACAAACTCCTTCATTAAAAAGACAAAGTGTTAGAAAATATTTCAAGTAAACAGAAAACAAATATAAGGAATACCCATGTAGTATCACTCACATTTAATTAAACATTTTCCAGTATTTCGTCCATGTTTTTATGGATTTGAAAAAAAAGTTACAAATATTATTACATTTTCATATGCTTCCTTTCCTGATCCTATTCTGCTCTATCATTTCTCCAGAGAAAAATACAATCTTGTGTGTTTATCCATGTTTTGTCTATTGATGACTGATGTCCACAGTCTTTTAAGTTGTCATAAATGGTGTATCGTCGGCACTTTTTTTTTAGTCAACATTATGTTCTTGAGATTTAGCCAAGTAGACATGTGACTCTGATTATTTGCTTGAAATCTAGATAATAGTCCTTTGTATAAATACAATACTATTTATTAACTCATTCTACTGATGAACAATTAGGCTGTTGCCAATTTTTGCTGTTAAAAAAAAAACAGTGCTTCAATTATTATTCTGATAGCTTTATGCCCCTGAGTAGATTTTTTTCCAGGGTATTTACATGGGAAATTGTTAGGTTATAAGGTGTGTATTGCATAAACATTACTAGATAATGCCAAATTGCTCTCCTAATCTTTTACTGGAGTCCCTGCTTCCCAAATCTTTGCCAACATATGTCATCTTCAAACCTCAAACTTTTCCAACGTGATGGGTATAGAATGGTATCTTAATTTTTCTAATCTTTAATTCCCTGATTTCTAGTGAAGCTAAACTTTTTTTTATATGTTTACTGGTCATTCAGTTTTCCTCTTTTGTGTACTGCCTTTTCACATCCTTACTATCTTTAAACTAGTTGCTATTCTATTTTTATGGATTTGTAGGAGTTATTTATCTATTCTGATAATAAACATTTGTCTGTTATATGTAAATGTCTTTTCCTAGGCATTGGCCTATCTTTCTACTTACATGTGCTAATTTTTATTATGGACATATTTACATTTTAATGGCATCTAAATGATTGAACATTTCACTTAGGTTTCCCTATTCTAATGTTGTAAACTGATTCTTCTATATTTTGTTTTAAATGTTATAAAGTTTTTATTTCCAGTTTATGTTTTTGATTCATATGGAATTTATATTACATAGGGTGTGAGATAGAGATCCAAATTTAAATTTTTCTTTATGGGAAACAAGTGGTACTCTCATAAATAGTCCTGATTTCCATTGAATTGTTATACTATCTCTGTAATAAACTTGGCTTCCATAAATGTCTCGATCTGTTTTTGAGGAATCTAAATCTATCCAGTAGTTTATTGGTCTATCTTTTCACCTGAAACACATTATCTTAAATATCCTAACTTTCTTTTAACTCTTAGTATCTGACAGGGCAAGGTATCATACATTGATCTTTTTCTTCAATATTGTGTAGGGTATTCTTTGACTTTTACTTTCTCAAGTGAATTTTGAGATCAGTTTGTCAGTTTCCACAAAAATTTCTATTAGAAATTTTATTGCAATTGCATTGAATGTATAGACCAATCAGGAGAGTTAACATCTTTATTATACTGTAGTTTTCCATCTATGAGCACAATATACTGTGCAGAATATTTGATGTTTTTATGAACCTTTGTTTTTCCTATATAATGGTTACTTCTGGTATATTTATTACTAATTACAGTTCATTGCTATGTGATTGATCTTTTTTCTATTATCTTTTCTAAATGGTTATTGATGTTGTCTGTAACTACAGTTGATTTTAAGGCTTGATTTTTAATCCAGCAAGCCTACTAATTGCCCCAAATGTTTTAGTGATATCTCTGTAGATTATCCAAGGATTTTCTATAGACAGTCTTATATTCTGCATATATGAGTAATTTGATATCATTCTTTCTAATTTTTATGTCTTTGATTTTTTTGTTTGTTTTATATTATTTCTGTGGGTTTCCAATTATTCTGAATACCAGGGTGATGACAGCCATCTTTGACTTGTTTCTGCCTTTAATAAGAAAGTATTTAAAATTACACTATTAAGAAAAATATTTGCTGTATGTTTTGGTTAAATGATTTCCATTCAGTTGAGAAAGATCTTTTTCATCTCTGTTTACAAAAACAAAATTTTTTGATCAGGATTGTATGTTGAAATTTACCAAGTATTTTTTTTACATCTATTGAGAAAATAATGTATTTTTTCTTTTAATTAATTCATGTGGTGAATTATATTCATAGATTTTCTGATGTTCAATTCTAGGCATATTCTACTCAGTAGCGGTCTTTAAAAATATATTGATATACAATTCACAAGTGTTCTATTTAAATACTTTCATTTATGTTCACTAATGAGAATGCCCTATAGTTTTCTTTTCTCCTTCCTTCCTTCTTTCCTTTCATTATAGTATTTACATTTACCTCGCCGTGAGTTTATTTTTGCTTTAAAAATGTTGTGTATATATCTTCCTTTATTTGAAACCTTCCACTTTCTCTTCCTCCATCCTCCATTCCTCATTCCTCCTTGTCTAAAGGTTTTGCTGTTATCTCTACTCAGCTCCTACCCAGGAACCCCAGTCCAAACAAATCTTTAACAGGGATTTATGCTCTTACCCTATGGTGATATTGAGGATATCCAAGATCTAAGGCCCCCAAGCTGGTGACATTGGCTCAGTTACTGTTATAGAACTGAGTCTCTATTCTGCAGCCTCCCTAGGCCACAACTGCAGTCCCAAGCAACAAGTGACATCAACCTTTTTCTTTCTCTTTTGACAAGTTGAAAACACCCACATTACCTCCTGGTGTCAGGCAGTGAACCTAGATTCCAGATTCCCACTTGACATCGAGCATTTGTAAACCCCAGTCAACTCTAAGTGCTGAGTTCCTGGTCCTTCCTGATCTTAGTCTTTCCTTGTCCTGCTTCCAGACTGAAGCTCAGCTAGAGGGCTTCACCCTCTACTTAATTTCTTCATTTTTCTGTTTTGTTATCTGCAGAATTATTGATCTTATTTTTTGATAAGGCTATATCTTTTTCATACTTGATTTACTTCATTAAGTCAAGTCCCATAAAATTATATAGTTTTCTGGGGGAATGAATTGAGATAATTATGATTTTGTTTTAAATACAAAGAATAATAGCAATAAAAGGAAACAATAGCATAAAAGTGATGTATGCTTTCTGCCTGGAAAAGCCCCTCTTTTCTTTTCCACCTAAACCTGAATCATCTTCCCCTGGCTACTTATTCTAAATTGTGTGTTGTATTCATTCCTTCAATTTAATCTCATAAATACTTATTGGATGCTATAATATCTTAGGCACTATTTAGCACTAATAATACAGTAATAAAGGATATGGACAGGTCCCTGTCTTTATAGAACTCATACCTAGTATGGAAAACAAAAATTTATAATACAGTATAATAAAAATACTAATGCTATAGCACTTATAACTAGAGCATCCTACTTAACAGTTGATTGCATTCTGATTTTTATTATAATTTTTACCTATTTAATCATGATTTACTAGGTCTGAAAGACCAGTAGATATTCTATATTTCTCTTATTTATGTCCATGACTTCACACATGGAACCAGAGATCATTTTACATGTAGAATAGAGGAGTCTTTATCTTCAGTGGGGTGACAACAGATTTCAAAGTACCAAAGCACACAGAGAGATTGTTTTAAGTTTAGCTATTATTGTTTTTCATCAATGGGCATTATAGAAGTTATAGAACAATTTGTTGGTACAGTATAATCTTTAAAGCCTGAGAGTTAGAATATGGATTAGTAAATAATATGGATTAATAAAACTATTAGCGTTAATTTAAAAAAAATCACCATATTATTGTGTCTCCATGTTCATTTAATTTTAATAGATAAAGTAACTTTACTCCAGATTTATGAGCACCTTGTCTTTTAAACAGACAGAGACAGACAGAATCTATCTCTTTCTTTCAAAATCTTTTAAAAATTTTTCTTTTTTAAAAGAGATTCAATGCTACATTTTAAGATATGTAAAAGCTAACTACCCATATCATGAATGGACACCAGTTTAAAGTACCTCCAAGGAACTTCTAGCATATAATCCAGATTTTACTAAAATAAAAGATAGTAAGCTGATACCCACCAAATAGCTATAATAGGAGACAGAAAATACTAAGGGCTGGTGAGGAAGTAGGAGAGCTGGCATTCTCATACACTTGCTGGTAGAAGAGACATTTGAAAGAGCCACTGTGGAAAATTGGCATTATCTTCTAAAGATGGACATATGCATACCCTGTAATTTAGCAATTCTATCTTGATATATAAACCCAACAGAAATGCACTGTGGTATATTTACATAGTGAAATACTATACAGCAATGAAAATATACAATATACAGCCACATGCAACTACATGAGTAAACCTCACAAACATTGAATGAGAGAAACCAAGCAATGGAAAGTGCTAATGTAATTGATAATCATCATGAACTCATTTTGGGAGTTTTGCAACTAGACCTCATCTAAATTTTGGTGTATTGTAACCCGTTGAACCTTACCCGTTTTATCTTTTCTTCCCCAAATGCTATCATGTCAGCATTAGATGGAGCAGATTCAGGTGGCCATCATATAGAATAAGTATTTGGAAAGACTGACTATAAGACAGAGCTTCAAAGGTAAGAGGTCAGTGAGCTAGGACAGGACATGAATGCCACAGGTCCAGTGAATGAGGCCAACCCTTAGCCAGATACTTTGTGGCAATGGGAATTAGGCAAACAAGAAGTAAAGCTTGAAGAAAGCAGTTGAGGATTAATAAGACAATCCAAATCAGAAGGAATCATGCAGCAAGTTAATGTCACCATTTGGATACTCAGCCCCCACAAAGACAGGAAAGAAAGAGGATCTTACACTTATGAGAAGGACCAAGACAGTGGCAAAATAGGGTCACATTCTCATCTGAAGCCAAATACTAGGAGTGGTGTGATAGGGAAGCCAGAAACAGAACTAGCTTACTTAAAACTCTACTGAGAGCTCAAGAAGCTCTCAGGTAGACTGACTATTACAGTTAAGAGATTAGGATGGTCATGAGCCACCTTCTTACTATGAGAACCAACTCAGGAAAAATGTTTAAAAGGCTGCATTTATTAAAATTGTATACACATATATACATCCTAAATCTGGAATGACACTTTCAACCTCCAATTACATTAAGGGATATTTGAAGAATGATTTTTCATATTAATATTTAAAATATAGTCTGTAATTCTGTCCCTTTGAATACATTTCCAGTTAAATGAAACTTCATTGTACCATGGTGGTACATTGGCCCCAGAGTTCAGCCATAGACCATTATGAAATATCTGGGATCATTAGCAGGAAGAGGGGATGAGATGCTACTTGGAGGATAGTTGTAAGTGGCACATATAGAATATGGTGGTGAAGCAAGAAGGGAGTGGTGACTTAAAGTCCTGTGTATATGACTGGCTCCTCTTCTCTACTCATAACCTATAAAATTCAATACATTACATTTTTAAAATTTTTTAATGTTTATTTTATTTTTGAGAGAGAGACAGAGCAGGGGAGGGGCAGAGTGAGATGGAGACACAGAATCTGAAGCAGGCTCCAGGCTCTGAGCGTAAACACAGAGCCTGATGTGGGGCTTGAACCCACAAACTGTGAGATCATGACCTGACCTGAATTCAGATGCTTAGTTGACTGAGCCACCCATGCACCCCACGCTTTTTCTTTTTTAAGTTTATTTATTTTAAGAGAGACAGAGAGAGAGAGACAGAGACAGAGAGAGACAGAGCATGAGCAGGGAAGGGGCAGAGAGAGAGAGAGAGAGGAGAGAGAGAATCCCAAGCAGACTCTGTGCATGTAGCTCTGAGCCAATATGGGGCTCGAATTCATGAACTGTGAGATTATGACCTGAACCAAAACTAAGAGTTAACTGACTGAGCCACCTAGTGCCCCATTACATGCTTTATGACTCTCATCAAGTGAAGGTTCCACCAAATGGAGAGTGATTCTAGTGTTTCATGATGCTTTTAAAAAAACAAAAACAAAACAAAACAAAACAAAAAAACCATTATGGCATCTCAACACAAGATAATAACTTGACTTGGTATCCCACAGTGAGGTCTCCTGACACACTGACTCTGAAAGATGGTCCCAGAGTGTAGTTTATGGGTGACTTCATGAATTTTCACTGGTAACTTTGACAACTGGCAGCTAGCTTTTACATATCAACATTAAAATCCAAATCTCTTATATTCTGTAACTCCATTGTGCTTCTTAAATTTTGTCAGTTACATTTTAAAGCTGATAGCAAACCCTTAAAGTAATACTGATTCATCCAAATACAAGAGAGATAATTTTACTTACAGTGTTTTTTAATGGAGTACACATTCAAGTCCCTTTTAATTATGTCATTAAAATGAAGACTAAATAGAAGTGGGGGCTAAGAGACACTATTAAGAGAAAAGCAATGCTTAGGAAGGAAATTGGAGGACCCTACTTTTATTCTGAACTTTCAACACGAGCCTGCAGGAGCTGTGCTAGTAATTGGTTTCTGTAGTTTTGCTACAGTACTAAGTCATGTTTTATGGATTTGTTTAATAGGCAAGCTGTGTTGCAATTTATTAAATGAGAAGACAGGCAGCATCAACCTACTAAAAGGTCAGAAAGAAAAAAGCAGATGGGTCCCTTCCCCTGAATCAGGTTAAAATTGTCCTGCCCGTCAAGACAGCATCTTTTTGCAGAATATATTATTTGACCAAAAAAAAAAAGAGGTATCTATAATCAATGTTCCTCTTTTCTATATCCCACAATACCACCACCACCTCTAATCAGATGAGGGAAAAAGTCACTAGTGGTTGCAAGGTGATTCCAACCTGCACTGGAAATATAACTTGTGATATAGACCAACTACCAGATGGGGGTTTGCTTCCTAAATTTGTGTGTTTGGAGCAAAACTACTGCATTCATAGAATCATGGACAGAGGCTTCAGTGAAGACTAAACTGAGACTTTTTATCTGCTTTGCCTCCAAGGAACCAATCTCAACAAGATCAACTCCCTGCAGAGATGTAATAACATCTGTCAGCCTCTGACCCATCTCTGTAGTTCAAGTTAATGGCTGCAGCTCAAGTTACAAAGTGCACAGCTATGTTTGTTGGACCCATTTGGTTTCCATCCTTTTCTTATTATTTTCTTTACAAGCCCCTTTTGTATTTGTCCCCTATTAGAGTTCGTGCTTTGAAGAACTTAGCCTACCGAACAAATAATTAATGATAATAATGCAATTTTTATGAATCAAAATGTGAAATTACCAATCAGAACTTTGATTTATTTAGCTGACATTATCAGGGTTACCATGTGAGTTTTTATAATTTCATAAGGAAACAAAACAAAACAAAAACTTCCCATTTTCAATTAGACTTTTTTTTAGAAATAGAAGCAGTTTTCTATTTATAGGTATATACAATTCATCACTAAAAATTATGCTAAAATCTAATACATTTTGAAGGGGACTTCTATTCGGAGAATTTAAAGGGTATTTTAAATCCCTACCTATATCTTGTTGTTTAGGGACAGGCTTCAAGTATTAGTTACTCATCCTAGAATTCTCTTTAATTTTCTTCACCTTGGAACACACATTTACACAGATTAAGTCAGTAGAACATTGAACCAAAGTTAAAGGTCTTCTGTTTCAGCACATAGAATGGTTTCCTTCTTAAATCTATGCCTGTCACTAAAATCATTTCTAGCATTTTTCTATTTTCCCTTCATATTTATAAAATTAAAAGAGAAAATGCAGTGAACTATGCAGATAGTTGACAATAAACATGGCTTTGTAGACAGTGATGGCACCACTGCTGAAACTCAGCTAGCAGGGCTACTTGAGGAAAATTCAATGTGCCCCTTTGATAAACTGAGATACAAATTTGAACTTGCTACAGGAAGGATATTTATGGATTTTAATGTATGGTATACAAAAATGCAGCTTATTTGAAAGTTAAACTTCTAAAAGTTGAGCACTGAAGTATTGGAAGTAAGACACAGATTTCCCACAAATATTCCATACATTAGACTAGCAACCTTAGGTGAGAAAACACTAAATGGAAGTATTTCAGAGTTATATATTAGCTACATAATAGCAGTTATCACCATTTACTGTTACTGAGTAGTTGTTATGTGCCAGGCACTAAATGGACATTTTATACACCTGTTGTTTTTTTTTTCCTAATTACATGATTTAATCCTGTTAAGACAGCAAAATGCGATTGTGTCAGCCTTTCACTGAAGAAACTGAAGGTTAGATATGAAGTATTCTACCCAGGATCACACGTAACTAGAAAATGGCAGAAGTAGAATTAAAATTACTCCAAAACCCACGCTCTTTTTTTCTGTTCTTAATTGTACTGTTCTTAAGATTGCTCACTGAGACTGAATAGAATTGTTACATTCCTTCCTGGCTTCCAACTTAGGCTCCATATGTCTTCTCTCAAGCCACATTCTAGAAAACTTCATAGATAATGGATGGCAGGGCCTGTCTGTTGCCTATATTAAATATATACAAAGCAATATTCTCTTTTAACTACTCCTAACTCTAGAGAATTAGACAGAACAGTGTCCACTGATTGGACTCGTCTGAATACCTTTGGAGGCACCATGTTATGTAGGAGAAGGAGATACAGTGTTCTCAGTAGGCAGCAACCAGGAGGTCTTCAGAAGAAGAGAGTATTAGGGCACCTGGGTGGCTCAGTCAGTTAAGTATTTGACTCTTGATTTCAGCTTAGGTCATTCATGAGTTCGAGCCCCACATTGGGCTCTAGTGGAGAGCCTGCTTGGGATTCTCTCTCTCTCTGCCCCTCCCCTGCTCTCTTTCTCTCTCTCTCTCTCTCTCTCTCTCTTTCTCTCAATAAATAAATCAATTTTTTAAAAAAAGAAAGATTACGAAATGCATCATGGCCAAGGGCCTGACCTGTCCATTATCTCACCAGCTCCACATCACAGTTTTTAGGTATGGTATGCATCATGATCCCCATCCCAGAGAAACCCAGAGAAGTTAACAAGGCCATTTAGCTAATACACTGGGTATTTGAACCCATGTCTCTGTGCCTTCAGAGGTCCACCCCACAGTGCAGAGTGTGCAGAGCCCTGGTGTATAATTCCTATGAAGGATTCATGAGCCTACTGTCCAGTATCACTGTCACAAGTTCTTCAAGATCTGTTTTGCCGTTCATTTGTCAGTATGCAGCAATAACCATAGTTTCCATTTATTGTACGCCCAGCCTGTGCCAACTACTTAACTATGTTCCTTGCATAAGTTGTGCCTGGAGAAATAAATATTTGTTGAATGAATGTAAGATATTTCATATGTCGTTTAAGAATCAGAACAATATTATGAGGCTTAAGTTACTATTTTCATGTAGCTGGAAGACAGGTTTATTGAGGTCATACGGTGAAAAAATTGGGGAGCTAAAATTCAAGCATCTATCAGGCTGCAAAGCGCATACTTTTCCCTTGAATGACCCTGCCAGGAGGTTAGCAAGGGTGGAGTTCAGGGGGGATTTTTTGGGGTTGTTTTTTTTTTTTTAGGTTCTAAGAATTAGATTTTATTACATTTGGCATGGACATCTACTTAATACTTGTCAAGGATTCCCCTGAAGCAGACCCTGAGGCAAGGATGAAAGTACATGTGGTTTATTAGGAGGCAATTGCAGGAAACATGAGTAACAGAGTGAGGAAGTGAGTCACAGAAGTGAGGGCAAAAAGGTGCCTTCAAGCAAGTTAATGCTGTGAACAATGGGAGCTTAAACCCACTGAGGAGACAGGGACCAAGGGAGACAGGAAGACAGTGAGGAGAGCACACCCATGTGGGAACAGCATGGAAGGGGGCTGAAAATTCCCAAGTCACGTGGCAGTCTCTCTAGACCATCTTAGGGTATCATTAAGCAAATAACTCACCTGTAGCTAAGAGCATCCTAACCTTGGAGATTTTCACAAGCAAAAGTTGTTGGAAGACATAAGAGTAGATCTAATGAATGGCCAGGTATATAATATTCATGCACAGAAAGTCACATTATAGGGGTGCCTGGGTAGCTAGGTCAGCTAAGTGTCTGACTTCAGCTCAGGTCATGATCTCACAGTTCATGGGTTTGAGCCCCACGTTGAACCTTCAGATTCTGTGTTTCCTTCTCTCTTTGCCCCTCCCCCATTCGCACTCTCTGTCTCTCAAAAAATAAATGTTTAAAAAATTTTTTAAAGAAAGTCACATGATAAAAATGTAAATTCTCTTCTAATTTGTAAATTCAAAGGAAATCCAATCAAAATACTAACAGGATTATTCACAGAACTTGACAAACAGGATTCTAAACTCTGTATGGAAAAACAAGAGGGAAAGAATAGGGGCTTTTGTTATAATAGGCAAGACCATTCTGGAAAGGGCCAAAGGTTGAGCAAATTTGCCATGGATGGATAGCTAGACTTACAAAGTTGCAGTCATTAAGATAGCATGTACTATCACAGGGATAGACAAATAGATACTAGAATAAGACAGACATCCCAAAAAATGGACCTGTAGAAGGCCCTGGTCAATAAAAACAAACAACAACAACAAAAAAAACAGATCATGAGACATCAGTGGGGAAGAGTAGACTGTTTTGTAAGTGCTGTGGGCCTATTGGCTTTTCATTTGGGGATAAATTAGAAGAGGAATTGTACTTTCTTCCATATGGAAAGCCAATAGTCCCATTGTACTTTTTGAGATTTAATCACTGAGGCAGCTTCTAGTGCTTCTGGATTTCGTGCTACATCATCATTAGCATTTTTTCTAAAGAAAAAGAAAAAGCTTCTGTGAAACAGTTTTATTGTATATATTTATCCAGTGGTTGAAACAAGATTAGGAGTTTGGAGCCTCACTGGCTTTGCATCCCCTCAACCATCCCCACCCCGAATCCCAGCATCTCTATAAGAACAGAGGGGCCATTTTCTCATTAAAAAAAAAAAAAAAAAAAAAAAAAGTAGAAAAGACAACATAACCCAAGGATCCTCCATTCTCTATTTCCTTTAAAAATTTAGGGTTCAAAAAACCCGGTTTAGAATCTAGGCTGTGTTGAGATATACCTACATACAACATTCCATAGATCCTCTCCTGTATTTTGCCTGCTTTAAAATGCAAGGCAAGTAAGTTTGATCTCACTGTGAAGTACAGTCTATTGAAACAGTAGTTCAAATGCTCTTCATCTGAGTATCAACTCATAAAAAAGAATGGCAAGGTTGATTAGTAATGTCTGCCATGGGCACAGTAGAAGATAGTGACCGCACGCTGACCAAAAATTTATAATTCTTTAATTTGACATGTTTCTATCCAGAAGTATAAAACCAATTTTTACATCATTAATCTAGGGAGCTTGGTATTATTATTCAAATAAATAAATACCAATTCTGCCCACAAAGGATTTTTTCTTAAAGCATCTGGCTAGGATATGCCACACAAACCAGATCTATACATCATGTTTTTAGCTCTTTTCAAGTGAAAGGGGAAGGCGTGCCCTCAAGAGTTATTTGTTTTCATCAAGCCAGCAACTAATTAGGGAATATGGTATCCAGTCAGGGTTTCCCTTCTAAATACAACATACAATTATGTCTGATCGTGTATCTAAAATAGTATAGCCATCATTTATAATCACTTCAAACTGTATTACTCTAAAAACAAACAAACAAACAAACAAACCTTATTACTTTTGAACAATTTTTAACAAGTTTTCCCATGCAGGAAAGTTGGAGGACAAGTTTGTCCCAATGCATCATTTTACGAATATAGTTATACTTCATCTCTTCCAAAAAAATTTGAAGCTGCCTAAAACAATTGTGTGAATAAAAAAAGATAGTCTTGTTAATAAAACAACAAACATTGGTCATTTTTTCCCAAAGAAAGCCAAATTGTGTTTACTCATTATCTTTTTCATTGGTCTCCTTTAAAACAGGACATTTGCATAACTTTGAAATGTAAAATCATGTTTTAACTCTTAGAATAGGTGCTCCCAAAAGCATGATCTGTGACACAGGGAGTAAAGTAATAAATGCAAACTCATGAAAGTAGGGGAGGGATTTTTAAAAAATGAAGCTTCTGTTTCTAGAGCAGTTTTCATTCTAGTTAAGCCAAAATTTGACTTAGTTGCATTTATATCAGGAAAGACTTTTGTAATGCAGTTAGCAAAGAGTGTAAATCTCCTCCTGCCCAAAAGGTTTTCTCTCTGAGGTCCATGTTTGCAGATGAGACATCCATCTCACAACTGCCCAGTTTCATTTCCACTTATTATTTTGTTGCTACAAGACCACCCATCTGACTTCCTCTCATTTGTTGTGACCCCACCCCAGATAAAGCTTGAATGTGAACACAAAAATGTATGTTCTAACAGGAGAATTAAAAGGAAAAAATAATAATAACCCGTACTCCTAACTTCTGTAGGAAGAGATCTTATGAGTCCATACAAAAGATTTCTGGAATATGAGTGTTAAGAAACTAAAAAAGAGGGGTGCCTGGGTGGCTCAGTCGATTGAACGTCTGAATCTTGACTTCAGCTCAGGTTATGATCTCATGGTTCTTGGGATCAAACCCCATGTCAGGCTCCACACACATAAGATTTTCTCTCTCTCCCTCTGCTGCTCTCCCTCGTTCATGCTCTCTCTCTAAGAAATTTTTTAAAAAAAGAAAAAAACTAAAAAGAGAAAAATGAAACAAAGGGTGAGGATAGCTTATAAAACAAATACCAGGAAGTTCTATTCAGATACTGGAGTTGAGTTACACATCTGTCTCTGAATCAGTAGTCTGTATCCTTTTGCGGGTTTTTTTTTTGTTTTTTTTTTAAATTTACATATTTTTTAACAAATAGTTTATTGTCAAGTTGGTTTCCATATAACACCCAATGCTCATCCCCACAAGTGCCCTCCTCCAT